>NC_045426.1:289718873-290030539 GCF_902635505.1 Sarcophilus harrisii | reverse complement strand
GTGAACTAGGCACTAATGCAGTGAGGAGGGGAAAAGAATTCCATGTTAATAGTTAATAGTTCCATAGTTATAGTTAACAGCCACCACTCAATCTAGATTGAGTAATAAAATTTAGATGGTGTGAACTTCAAAAGAGATGTTGCTGAGTGACATGGTAGAGAGAAAGTCTGGAAGTAGTGATGGGGATCATCTATTTTCCCTCAGTGACCAAAAAGTAGAGATATATGAGGGGGAAGATTATATTAGAAGACTGGCCAGAGAGTCAGAGTTATCAGAAGAGAACAGTGTCTCAGTGAGTGCTTACAGATAGAAGATCTAAAAGAGAAATTTAAAATGAGGGGAGCTTTGGTAATTATGGATCAGGCACTCTAGAGGACACAAAGGAAAGGAGCAAGAATATCTTAAATGGGATGTTGAGGATTTAGGATTAAGATGGATGGAATTGAGAGAGGTCAGAACTGGGACAGAACAAGAGGTTTGCTCTTTGACAAATGGAGGCTCAGTGTTACAGGAACAAGGAGAGTGATAGGAGTGAAACTATGTTAACTTTTGAGGAATGAGTCCAAACAAGTGATAAGTGGATGGGGACAGGTCTACTATGGAAGGCAAGTGATTAGAAGATTCTTAGTCCTTCAAAATCCTGGAAGGCAGTGTTGTATTCTGTGAGTCACCAGAATGCTTGCCTCATGATAGGCATGAACAGCAGGATATGTCCAGGAGTCTAGGATATATGTCCAGGAGAGACTGTCTGACCAGTTTTCCAATATAACTCCTTTCCCCATATATCTCTACTACTTGGTCACTGAGGAAAAGTAGATGATCCCCATTGCTACTTCCAGATTTTCTCTCTACCATTATCACTCAGCAACATCTCTTTTGAAGTTCACACCGTCCAAATTTTATTACTCAGTCCAGATTCTGGTGGCTGTCAACTATTAAGAATTCCATAATTCCATAATTCTTTTTCCTTCCTCACTGAAATTAATGCCTAGTTCAATCTTCTTTTTGATTCCAACTCCTATCTTCATCCTTACCAGAAGGCAAGAAATAGCATGATCCAGGGCAATTTGTTTGTGACAAGCATGAGAGGTATCATTTTGGTACTGTTAAGAGAGAAAGAGAGCCTCTGGAAATAACCAAAAATCAGGGGTAGCTTTCTTGGCCCCACCTCTTGGTAGGCACAAAGTCAAGCTTAGCACTATTGTAAATGTTGCCACATCTACATGTTTTGCCAGTTGAGCTCATAATCTCCCTGGTACAAGCTGGTTCCTTCCATTTTCCTTTGAACTTACTGTGTTATTTCTTGTTCAGTCTTTTTCATCAAATATTTGTAGTAGTGCTTAAAGAGTTATGACAAATACAATAAACAAATAAACTTCAAATAACAAATTCAAGCAGCAAAATGGGTATTCTTTTTTTCTAGTAAACCATGCTTCTGTTAACTTGATTTTAGCTTTGAGATTGCATTTTCTTTCCCAATGGTGAATCATTTACGTCCAGTGTAAAAGGAATGATTCCTTTCTCCCTCAGTGGGGCTCTTAAGACCAAACTAGTTTAGAAACAAATTCAGGGATTTGGTTTAATTCAGTAAACATTTTCTAAGTACTTAAAGTGTTTAGAATAATTGTTATAGGTGTTGGGGAAAGCTATATCATCTGAATATGACACAGTTTCTGTTGTGGAGTTCACTGTCTATTAAGATAAAGCCATGCTGATGGAGGAAATATAATTAATTTAGTTATTTGTTCTGTAATACCAGAGAAACGACACAAGCAAGAGATTGATTATTTTAATCTCTACTGTGAAGAGTTTAAGCTTGCTGACCTCATGGGACTCATTCCAAAGCATTCAGTGCAAATAAACCAAGGCAGGGAACTTATATAGAGTTTTAGCTAACTAGGGTTTGCAAACAGAATACATAATCTGAGTATACAATCTTATAGGGAAAACAAAGGCAGATAATGGGGGCAAGAACACTGGGAAGATTGACAAGCCATAATTCCAAGAAAGAATCATAACTTAATCCTGACAGGATAGAATCAAGATAAGAAGGCCAAGGGCAGGAGACAGAGAGGTGAGGGGCATTATTTAAAAGGAGGGGGAATTATCCTAGCAAAGATCAAGATAATGCACTTGGAATTTATGACAGGATGGTATGTAGAAGTGGTCAGAGCTTCAGGGTTTTTCCTGTGTTCTTTTTTAAATTCAATTTCCAGTCCTAATGGCAAGAAAGAAGGGGTGGCTATGATTTTTTTATTCCAGGTTCAACAATTCCATTCATATTTGACTAATTCAGAAAGATCAAATTAAGAGTGCAGAAACATCAGGATACCTCAAACATATATGAAAATGACTTCTATCATGTAAGCTTGTTATGCGCCAGAACTCTGAACTTGAAACAAGGATTCTTGCAAGGTGTTAAATCAGTGAAATTGATTAAGACAATGGTTATCTAGTTTAGCATGGTGCTTAATAGTTCTTTAGTTCAGTACATGTACTTAGTACTTAATATAGTTCCACAAGATTCACACCTATGATTATGGAGCCAGCAAGGACTGGACAAGATTCATTCCACCTACAGTCAGGCTCCTGGTGGCTCTCCTGGGGGACTGAGAGGCTCTGAGAGAGAATCAGAGAAGAGAAGACAAGCAGACTGGAGGTAGGAGCTCAAGTTCTCAGAGCTAAGGAGAGAGAGATTCATTTCCATCTTCATCAGCACTGTGGTGGCAGATCTGTCCTCCTTAGCTTCTCCACTGAAACCAAAACTCCAGAAGGCTTTTAAGAAAGCCAGCCAAGCCCCAAACAAAGGAAACAATAAAGGATTTGGACTTTAACACCTGGATATTCTTGTGGTGATTACTGAACTGAAACAAAGGCTGCTCCCAAGACCTACAGAAAACCACCGAGAACATTATACAAGTTTCCCTCTCAAATCACAAAAAGCCTTAGTAATATTTGTACTTTTATGCCTTATTTCTTTTGAGCCTCACAATTCTGTGAAGCAGGTAAATATTAGTAGGACTGTTTTACAGATGAGAAAACTTAAATTTCAAAATTATAAATAAATAAAATTTCAAAATATAAATAAATTATCCATGGTCACACAGTTTCTAAGTATCACAGGCAAAATCTGAACCCAAGTTTTCCTTACTCCAAATCATGCACTTTATCTTCTCCTTAATACTGACCTAATAAAACATCTCATTAGTTTTCCATTTAAGCATGAAAAGGTTGGGAGAAAGAATGGAAATGAAGAAATACCAGCCTTGAGTACTTTTTAAAATAGAATTTTATTTTTTCAAATACATGCAAGGATAGTTTTCAACATTCATCTTTGCAAAACCTCATGTTCCATTTTTTTCTTCCTCCCCAAGATAGCAAGCAATCCAATATAGGTTAAATGTGTGCAATTCTTCTAAACATATTTCTACATGTTGAGGTTGGGAAGGGACCTCAAAAGATTGGGGGTCAAAGATCAGTGTGTCTTGAAGTATCTCAGAAGAATTTGCAGGCTTAAACAGATATCCAAATCAAGGGGAACAGTGTATTGTAATTGTAATGCCAATTGAAGCAGTCTAAATTAAACCAAGAGAATTTAGCAAAGAAACAGAAGCAAAGAGACAAATTTATCCAGTTTGTGTCATTGATATGCTAATTTTATGGCCTAGAGATAGAACCAAGGAGTGGTCTCAAGAATTTGGTTATCATTGACCAATAGACAGTAATGTTTGTAGGACTATTCTAAGGACAAAAGACTTGAAATCATTGAGACAGATTGTTAGAACAATAGTCTCAGGATCACTAATGTATCTACCTAAAATCTAAGGTAAAAATTCTGAAATCTTGAATAAAGGTTAATTATGTTATCTTGCATGTAATCAGTGTATCAGTGAGATATTCTGGGGTCATTTAGGTGTTTCATTATCATGATTTCTTTTTTTTTTAATTATTATAACTTTTTATTACCAGAACATATGCCTAAATAATTTTTTACAACATTATCCCTTGCACTCACTTCTGTTCTGACTTTTTCCTTCCCTCCCTCCACCCTTTACCCTAGATAGCAGGCAGTTTTATATATGTTAAATATGTTATAGTACATCCTAGATACAATATATGTGTGCAGAACCATACAGTTCTCTTGTTGCACAAGAATTGGATTCAGAAGGTAAAAATAACCTGGGAAGAAAAACAAAAACGCAAGTAGTCCACATTCATTTCCCAGTGTTAACTTCTCTGGGTGTAGCTGATTCTGTCCATCATTGATCAATTGGAACTGAATTAGATCTCTTTGTCGAAGACATCCACTTCCATCAGAATTGATCCTCATACAATATTATTGTTGAAGTATATAGTGATCTCCTAGTTCTGCTCATTTCACTCAGCATTAGTTCATGTAAGTCTTTTCAGTCTCTCTGTATTCATCCTGCTGGTCATTTCTTACAGAATAATAATATTTCATACCATTCATATACCACAATTTACCCAACCATTCTCCAAGTGATGGGCATCCATTCATTTTCCAATTTCTAGCCACTACAAAAAGGACTTCCACAAACATTGTGGCACAAGCAGGTCCCTTTCCCTTCTTTAGTATCTCTTTGAGATATAAGCCCAGTATAAGCCCAGTAGTAACACTGCTGGATCAAAGGGTATGCACAGTTTGATAACTTTTTGGGCATAATTCCAGATTGCTCTCCAGAATGGTTGGATTTGTTTACAACACCACCAGCAATGCATCAGTGTCCCAGTTTTCCCGCATTCCTTCCCACATTCATCATTATTTTTTCCTGTCATCTTAGCCAATCTGACAGGCTAAGATACTACAGTATCTTAGTGGTATCTGAGTGGTATCTCAGAGTTGTCTTAATTTACATTTCTCTGATCAATAGTGATTTGGAACATCCTTTCATATGAATAGAAATAGTTTAAATTTCATCATCTGAAAATTGTCTGTTCATATCTTTTGACCATTTATCAATTGGAGAATGGCTTGATTTCTTATAAATTAGAGTCAATTCTCTATATATTTTGGAAATAAGGCTTTTATCAGAACCTTTAACTGTAAAAATGTTTTCCTAGTTTATTGTTTCCCTTCTAATCTTGTTTCCATTAGTTTTGTTTGTACAAAGGCTTTTTAATTTTATATAATAAAAATTTTATATTTTGTGATCAGTACTGATCTCTAGTTCTTCTTTGGTCACAAATTCCTTCCTCCTCCAAAGTCTGAGAGGTAAACTATCCTTATGTTCCTCTAATTTATTTATAATCTCGTTCTTCATGCCTAAATCATGGACCCATTTTAATCTTGGTGTACAGTGTTAAATGTGGGTCCATGGCTAATTTCTGCCATACTAATTTCCAATTTTCCCAGCAGTTTTTGTCAAATAGTGAGTTCTTATTGGAAACGTTGGTATCTTTGGGTTTGTCAAACACTAGATTGCTATAGTTGTTAATTATTTTTTCCTGTGAACCTAACCTATTCCATTGATCAACTAATCTATTTCTTAGCCAATACCAAATGGTTTTGGTGACTGCTGCTTTAAAATATAGTTTTAGATCAGGTACAGCTAGGCCCCCTTCATTTGATTTTTTTTTTCATTTATTCCCTTGAAATTCTTGAACTTTTGTTCTTTGTTATGAATTTTGTTGTTATTTTTTCTAGGTCATTAAAATATTTTCTTGGGAGTCTGATTGGTATAGCACTAAATAAATTAGTTTAGGTAATATTGTCATCTTTATTATATTTGCTCAGTCTATCCAAGAGCACTTAATATTTTTCCAATTATTTAAATATGACTTTGTGTGGAAAGTGTTAGTTTAATTTTGCTCATATAATTCCTGACTTTCCTTTGGTAGATAGATTCCCAAATATTTTATGCTCATCAACAGTTATTTTGAATGGAATTTTTCTTTGTATCTCTTGCTGTTGGATTTTGTTGTGATGTATAAAAATGCTAAGGATTTATGTGGATTTATTTTGTATCCTGCAACTTTGCTAAAGTTGTGAATTATTTCTAATAGCTTTTTAGTAGAATCTCTGGAGTTCTCTAAGTATACCATCATATCATCTGCAAAGGGTGATAATTTGGTTTCCTCATTACCTACTTTAATTCTTTTAATCTCTCTCTCAATTCTTATTGCCAAGGCTAGCATTTCTAATGCAATATTGAATAACAATAGTGATAGTAGGCAACCTTGTTTCACTCCTGATCTTACTGGGAATGGTTCCAGTTTATCCCCATTACATTTGATGCTTACTGATAGTTTTAAATATATGCTCCTGACTATTTTAAGGAAAATCCATTTATTCCTATACTCTCAAATGTTTTTATTAGGAATGGATGTTGGATTTATCAAATGCTTTTTCTGCATCTATTGAGATGATCATATGGTTTTTGTTAATTTGGTTATTGCTAATACTTTTCCTAACATTGAACCAGCTCTGCATTCCTGGTATAAATCCTTCTTGGTCATGGTGTATTATCCTGGGGATGATTTTCTATAATCGTTTTGCTAAGATTTTATTTAAGATTTTTGCATCAATATTCATTAGGGAGATTGGTCTATACTTTTCTTTCTCTATTTTCAACCTACTGGTTTAGGTATCAGTACCATGTCTGTGTCATAAAAGAAATTTGGTAGTACTCCTTCAATCCCTATTTTTTCAAATAGTTTACATAGCACTGGAGTCAATTGTTCTTTTAAAGTCTGGTAGAATTCATATGTAAATCCATCTGGTCCTGGGAATTTTTTCTTAGGGAGTTGATTAATAGCTTGTTCTATTTCTTTTTCTAAGATGGTACTGTTTAAACAATTTACGTCTTCCTCTGTTAATTTGGGCAAGCTATATTTTTGAAGGTATTCTTCCATTTCAATTAAGTTATCAAATTTGTTGGCATAAAGTTGGGCAAAGTAACTTCTAATTATTGCCCTTATTTCCTCTTCATTAGTGGTGAGTTCTCCCTTTTCATTTTTAAGACTAGCAATTTGATTTTCTTCTTTCAGTTTTAAAATCAGATTTTACTAAGGATTTATCTGTTTTGTTGTTTTTTTCATAGAACCAAATCTTAGTTTTATTAATTAATTTAATAGTTTTTTTACTTTCAGTTTTATTAATCTCTCCTTTTATTTTTAGAATTTCAAGTTTAATGTTCGACTGGGTATTTTTAATTTGTTCCTTTTCTAGCATTTTTAGTTGCAAGCCCAATTCATTGATCTTCTCTTTTTTCTATTTTATGCAAATAGGCCTCTAGAGATATGAAATTTCCCCTTATTACTGCTTTGGCTGCATCCCACATATTTTGATATGACATCTCATTATTGTCATCTTCTTGGTGAAGTTATTAATTATGTCTATGATTTGCTGTTTCACCCAATTATTCTTTAGTATGAGATTATTAGTTTTCAATTATTTTTTGGTCTTTTTTTGCCGGGGTTTTTATTGAATGTAATTTTCACTGCATCATGATCTGATAAAGATGCATTTGCTATTTCTGCCTTACTGCATTTGAATTTGAGGTTTTTATGTCCTAATATATGGTCAGTTTTTGTATAGGTTCAATGAACTGCTGAGAAGAAAGTGTACTCCTTTCTGTCTCCATTTAGTTTTCTCCAAAGATCTATCATATCTAACTTTTCTAGTATTCAATTTACCTCTCTGCCTTCTTTCTTACTTATTTTGTGGTTGGATTTATCTAATTATGAGAGTGCAAGGTTGAGATCTCCCACTATTATAGTTTTGCTGTTTATTTCTTCTTGCAGATCTCTTAATTTCTCTTTTAAGAATCTAACTGCTATAGCACTTGGTGCATATATGTTTAATATTGATACTGCTTCATTATCTATGCTACCCTTTAGCAAGATATAGTGCCCTTCCTTATCTCTTTTAATTAGATCAATTTTTGCTTTTGCTTGATGAGATCAGGATGGCTACCCCTGCTTTTTTGACTTCACCTGAAGCATAGTAGATTCTGCTCCAGCCTTTTACCTTTACTCTGTATGTATCTCCCTGCTTCAGGTGTATTTCCTGTAAACAACATATTGTAGGAATCTGGCTTTTAATCCAGTCTTGCTAACCACTTCCTCTTTATGGGGGAGTTTATTCCATTCACATTTATGGTTAAAATGACCAATTCTGTATTATTTGCCATCTTGTTAACCCCTCCTTATGCTTTTTTCTTTTCCTTCCCTCTTATCCCCCTTCCCAGTATTAAATTTGTGAGCACCTCTTGCTTCTCACAGTCCTCCTTTTTTATTATCCCTATCCCCACCTTAGAGTTCCTCTTCCTATCTTACCCCCTTTCCTCACAATTTCTCTATTCCCTTCTGCTTAGCTTACTCCTTCCCTTTTCACGTTTCCCCTTTCACTTTTCAATGAGGTGGGAGAAGTTTCACTGTAAATTAAATATATCTAAAATTTTTCTCTTTAAGCCAGTTCTGATGAGAGTAAGATACACACTATGTTCATGCCCCTCCATTCTTTCTCTCAGATATAATAGGTTTCTTTTGCCTCTTTGTGAGATGTAGTACCCCCACTTTAGTTCCGGTTTTTTCATCAGAAATAGATGAAATTCAATTTCATTGAATGTCCATCTTCTTCCCTGGAAACAAAATGCTCATTTTGGCTGGGTAATTCTTGGCTGCACACCAAGTTCCTTAGCCTTTTGGAATATCAGATTCCAGGCCCTTTGATCCTTTAATGTGTATGCTGCTAGATCCTGAGTAATCCTTATTGCGGCTCCTCTACATTTTAATTGATTTTTTCTAGCAGCTTGTAATATTTTTTCCTTGGTCTGATAGCTTTGGAATTTAGCCACAATATTTCTTGGAGTTTTGATTTTAGGGTCCCTTTTGATAGGTGATGGATGAATTCTTTTTTTTTTTTTAATTTAATAGCCTTTTATTTACAGGTTATATACATGGGTAACTTTACAGCATTAACAATTGCCAAACCTCTTGTTCCAATTTTTCACCTCTTACCCCCCCAACCCCTCCCCCAGATGGCAGAATGACCAGTAGATGTTAAATATATTAAAATATAAATTAGATACACAATAAGTATACATGACCAAACCGTTATTTTGCTGTACAAAAAGAATCAGACTCTGAAATATTGTACAATTAGCTTGTGAAGGAAATCCAAAATGCAGGTGGGCATAAATATAGGGATTGGGAATTCAATATAATGGTTTTTAGTCATCACCCAGAGTTCTTTCTCTGGGCATAGCTGGTTCAGTTCATTACTGCTCCATTGGAAATGATTTGGTTGATCTCATTGCTGAGGATGGCCAGGTCCATCAGAACTGGTCATCATATAGTATTGTTGTTGAAGTCTATAATGATCTCCTGGTTCTGCTCATTTCACTCAGCATCAGTTCGTGTAAGTCTCTCCAGGCCTTTCTGAAATCATCCTGTTGGTCATTTCTTACAGAACAATAATATTCCATAATATTCATATACCACAATTTATTCAGCCATTCTCCAACTGATGGGCATCCATTCAGTTTCCAGTTTCTAGCCACTACAAAAAGAGCTGCCACAAACATTCATGCACATACAGGTCCCTTTCCCTTCTTTATAATCTCTTTGGGATATAAGCCCAGTAGTAACACTGCTGGATCAAAGTGTATGCACAGTTTGATAACTTTTTGAGCATAGTTCCAAACTACTCTCCAGAATGGTTGGATTCGTTCACAACTCCACCAACAATGCATCAATGTCCCAGTTTTCCCACATCCCCTCCAACAATCATCATTATTTTTTCCTGTCATCTTAGCCAATCTGACAGGTGTGTAGTGGTATCTTAGAAATGTCTTAATTTGCATTTATCTGATTAACAATGACCTCGAGCATGTTTTCATATGACTAGAAATAGTTTCAATTTCTTCACCTGAGAATTGTCTGTTCATATCCTTTGACCATTTTTCAATTGGAGAATGGCTTGATTTTTTATAAATTAGAGTTAATTCTCTATATATTTTGGAAATGAGGCCTCTATCAGAACCTTTGACTGTAAAAATATTTTCCCAGTTTATTGCTTCCCTTCTAATCTTGTCTGCATTAGTTTTGTTTATACGAAAACTTTTAAATTTGATATAGTCGAAATTTTCTGTTTTGTGATCAGTTCTTCTTTGTGATCTAGTTCTTGTTTGGTCATAAATTCCTTCCCCTTCCACAGGTCTGAGAGGTAAACTATCCTGTGTTCCTCTAATTTATTAATAATTTCATGATGAATTCTTTCAATGTCTAATTTACCCTCTGTTTCTATAACATCTGGGCAGTTCTCTTTGATAATTTCCTGAAAAATTGTATCCAGGCTCTTTTTTTCATCATATTTTTCAGGGAGTCCAATAATTCTCAGCTTATCTCTCCTAGATCTATTTTCCAGGTCTGTTGTTTTCCAAGAAGGTATTTGACATTTTTTTCATTGTTTCATTTTTTTTGGTTTTGCTTAACTGATTCTTGGTGTTTCTTCAAGTCATTCAATTCCATTTGTTCAATTCTGATTTTTAATGAATTATTTTCTTCAGTCATTTTTTTATATCTTTTTCTAATTGTCCAATTGAGTTTTTAAGTGAGTTGTTTTGTTCTATGGAATTTTTTTCCATTTCACCAATTTTTTTTTAGAGAGCTATTTTCTTTTTCCAATTCACTAATTCTGTTTTCCTTGGAATTGTTTACCTCTTCCAATTCACTAATTCTGTTTTTCAAGGATTTGATTTCTTTATCCACTCTATGTTTAAATGAGTGGGATGACTTATCCAGACTCTCTTGACAAGCTTCCCTTTCCTTTTCCCATTTTTCTTCTAGCTCTCTTGTGAGAGCCTTTTTAATTTCTTCTATAAGTCTTGTGTGTTGAGGATCAGATCATATCCCCCTTTAGGGAATTCATCTGGAGACAGTCTGTTTTTAGTTTCCTCAGGGTTTAAAGTAGGGGTCCTCAAACTATGGCCCATGGGCCAGATGCGGCAGCAGAGGACGGTTATTCCCCTCACCCAGGGACTATGAAGTTTCTTTATTTAAAGACCCACAAAGCAAAGTTTTTGTTTTTACTATAGTCCAGCCCTCTAACAGTCTGAGGGACAGTGAACTGGCCCCCTCTTTAAAAAGTTTGCAGACCCCTGATTTAAAGTCTGCTCTCTATCCTTTTGGAAGTTATCAATAGTTAGAGCCCGTTTTAATTTTTTACTCATTTTGTCAAAGAAGAATCAAAGAAAACAAACAAACAAAAAAAAAAACATATGCAGTCTGCTTTTTGGGGGGGTTGGGGAGGGGCGCCTGGTTGGTATTATCGTGCTTCCTCTACAGACTGCAGGGGGCTGCAGTGAGGCACTAGCAGGACAGCAATAACTGCACTGCATCTTCACTCTGAGAGTGTGCTGTGTCATTCCAGGTGGGTATAGCCAGGTCCTGAGAGACCCTAGCTTTTTGGGATTATGGTTTTTACCCTCTGTGTTTATAGCTTCTCTGCTGATCTACTGGCTTGCTGCCAGGGCAAAGTAGCCACACTGTGGTAAAATTCTCCCCGCAGAAATGGCTGAGATAACACCCCACCCCCCCTCAGGTCTGCTCAGTGTGAGCTGCCTTCTGTATTCTCACTGCCTGCCTTCAGTCTGCCTGATCTAACTGTCCCCGCCCGTGAGTAAAAACAGACCTTTTCTAGAGAATTTCGAGGATCTTCTTTTGGTGCTTATTTGTGGGTTTTTTCAGTCAAGCACTAATTCCAAGGCCTTGTCATGAAAAAAATATTCTGAGAGCAAGATGGTGCTTAAATAGGTGTATGTGTCCTCTCCACCATCTTGGCTGGAAATTCCTTATTTTCATCATGGTTTCTTTCTCCAAGCATTTTATCAAATACCTATTATACCTATTAAACACTATGCTGGGCACTAGAGGTATAAGGTCTTGTTGTTTTTGAATCATTTTAGTTATATTACACTTTTTGGACCCCACTTGGGGTTTACTTGACAAAGATATTGGAGTAGTTTGCCATTTCCTTCTCCAGCCCATTTTACAAATGAAGAAACTGATGCAAACAAGTTTAACTGACTTTCCCAGGGTCACACACCTGTAATACCAGATCTAAAGATATGAAAACGAGTCTTCCTGATTCCCAGTTAAGTGCTCAAACTACCTCCTCACCCAGCTGCTTTTACCATTATATTCCCTGTCCTCAAAATAATCTATTCCACAGAAAAAGAACACCCAAAAAGGCACCACAAGATCTCAATATGGCCCCAACTATGCTCAAATGTATATAAACTAAGCTAAGTCACTTGATTTCTTTTATAGCTGGAGGATGGGCTTAATAATATCTTCCTTAACCTTCATTGAGCTGTGATGAGAAGCAAATGAGATCATGAACAGAATAGCCCTTTTGAGGAAAATTGGAAACCTCTGCCCAGTGTAGAGTATTGTTTCTCTTAATACTCCATGACTTGTTTTCCATCCTTATGTATTAGCACTGTTTTGATTGACTCTATTCTCTGCTGTAGCAGAGAGATTAGCACACAAGTGTAATTAGAGTAAACAGAGTAACAGAATAAGATTGTTACATGGGTTTTTATAGATATCCAAAATTCACTTGGCAGTTTCCTGAAAAGTCCAGAGGAAAAAAAAATACAATGCTACTGTATGTGAAAGCAGGAAAATAGAAAATATACTTTTAAAAACTCTTTTGTTGTACCTATGTGATACATTCTTTCCAAGGTGCATGAGCTTGCTATTCATTTGCTTTATGCTGCCTTAGGGAGTGCTCATCTTCTCTGTTGAAGCTTATTTAATCTTCACTGGTGTGAAAATCAACATTTAGAAGAATGGACCAAGATGGTGAGAATCCCCAGAAAACACTGCTACCCCAACTTTCATTGGGTTTACTTTATATAGTATAGATAAAGTGATGTCAATGTGGGTATTTTCTTTGCCAAGACCCCAGTGGCATCACAAGGAATCAAATATCACTGAAAAAATTGAGTAACATTCCTATTAAATCCTAAAACAAACTTGTAAAGTAGGTACCACTTCTTTTTTCCTCTTTTCAAAGATAAAGAAATTGAGACAGAGAATTCAAGTGATATGCCTAGGATCAGACCATTCAAAAGTGTCTAAGGCTATATTTCAATTCATAGGTCCTTGATTCCAAGTCCAGGGAATTCCAAGTCCTATTCTGCCACTAATCTCCTTATTGATCTTTTTGTTAAATTGGTAAATTGCCAATCCCTTGTAAAAGAAAGTTACAAATCAACAGTGCACATTTCTTCATTGCCAAATTTTTTTGAGGCAACCAAAGTTAATTGACTTGCCCAAGGTCACATAACTAGTAAATATCTGAGGCCACATTTAAAGTAAAGTCCTCTTGACTCCAGGGCAGGTGCTCTCTCCACTTTGTCATTTAGCTGCCACTATTATTTCTAATCTTCTTATGACCTGATTTTGTATTGCAGAAAAAATTCTGAGTCTTCCTCCCTGATATGTAATTTTCCTACTCTTTGCTTATTTGTAAAGTGCTTTGATAATTTTCATATACAAGTACCTTTCTCATTATTATTTTAAACTCTCATGCAGCTTCCAGAGTGGTGTGGTGCCTGATGATGAGTGACTTGGTGCCATGCATGTAATTTGTAGTCCATTCTCAGAAATCTTGTGGCCTAATGTTGAAAAAAAGAGAAATGAGATGGAGCTCCCTTTCTCAGAATTCATGTCAAAAGACTGATATGAAGAAAATTACCTTTGAATCCTGCCCAAATGACTTTAAAATATATTTTGCTGCCTTTACAACATTATAGTCTTTCTCCCTATCTCCACTTTCATTAGCTTAGCTACTGTTGCTGTTTCTCATTCATAGAAGATGATTACACAGGCAAGAAACAAATGTAACACACAAAGTATTAAATATTATTATCCAGCCTAAGAGTTCAGGGAGCATGAGAATGAGCTAAAGTTAAACAATTTGTTGAAGTAAAATAGTGAGAGTTTCACAGGAATTAAAGGAAAAAAGTATTTATAGATAGGATTGCAGTAAATGTCTATCATATGAAAGTCCCACCCTCAAGGAGCTTACATTCTATCAGAAGAGACAACATGTACACAACTATATACACTCTTTCTTTTATATCAAGAAGTATTGAGATATAGGAGATAATACAGACAATTTTGGACTCAGAAATCAATCAATCAATATGGTGTTCTCTCTATTTCTGCCATATGGGGGGAAAAAAGCAAAAGAGAGAAAACTGGCAGAGAACTACATGTGAAATAATTTGTAAACAAATAAATAAAAATAGAATAGCCAACTAATTTTGCCCCTTTTGATTAATTCTAGTATCATGGATGTGTATTCATGTATGTGCATGTATGCATGTGTGTTTGTGTGTGTGTTTATCATCTCTGTGACTGAAAAAAATCTTCTAGCAGTCAAAAAGAAATATTTTGCAATTCCAAGCTATTGAAATTCGAAAAAGAAATTTTTAGAATTTCAATAGCTTGGAATTGCAAAATATTAAAATTTATATATACCTTAATATTTTATATCATCAAGTATAATAGATGTGACATTCATGATAATGTAGGTTATTTTATGATTCTAAGCTGAGGTATGTAAAATTAAATTACTGTTTTCTTCCTTACAGGTCATAAATATTTTTTTGTTAAAACAGCTGAATTTCAATCACATAACCAAACACTATATTTAAAAATAATATATATGAATAAAGCTTTTTTAAAAGTCTAAGGTGCAATATGACATTTTTTCACTTAATCATAGACACTAACCAGAAACAGTTTAATTCTATGATAGTATTCAGAGAGAGTTAGGAAGGAACAGGGTTTGTTTTTTGTTTTGTTTTGTTTTTTAATCTTTTGTTTTTATATCAGCCTTTCTATTTCATTATATCATTCTTTCTCTTCCATTATAACAAGGAATAAAGGAGGAAGGAGAGAGGAAAGACATCAGTCCAGCAGAATTAAGCAACCACTGACCCAGCCAGAGATTATAAACAGGGCTCTGCACCCAGAGTTCCCTAGTTTGGCACAAAAGAGAGAGACTTGCATTCTTATATCTCTTCTTTGAAGCCAAATTTGATTATTATAAATTTCAAAATACTGAGTTTCAATTACTTTCTTTTTGTAACCTTTTTCATTTTCTCATAGTCATTGTGCATATTGTTTTCTACTTTCTTCACTTTATATCAATCTATCTTATCCTTCTTACACTTCTTTTGATTCATCATTTCTTATAGAATACCACTATTCAATCACATGCATACCTCAAAGTGTTTTCTTTTTCTAATCAATGGGCATCTTTGTTTTCTATTCTTTCTTGTTATAAAAAGTGTTGTTATAAACATTTTTACATGTATGAGACCTCTCTTTTTATTGCTGAATTCCTTGGAGTATCTATATATCTAGCAATGGATCTCTGGGTCAAAAAATATGAATATGTTAATCACCAGAAAACAATACTTTATCAGACATTTGAGGATAAATGTAGGTTTAAATTAAATTTTGATTAGTGTCGATTATTAGTGTAAAAAATATCAAATTGCACCTTAGACTTTTTTAAAAGCTTTATTCATATGCATTATTTTTAAATGTAGTATTTGGTTATGTGATTTAAATTCAGCTATTTTAACAAAAAAATTTTATGATCTGAAAGGAAGAAAACATGATTTGATTTTATATACCTAAGCTTAGAATCATAAAATAACCTACATCATTTTGGTGAATGTTACATCTATTATATTTATTTAATATAAAATGTTAAATCATATATAAAGTCAGTCTTAATGCTTAGTATTGGAATTGGTCCTAAATGTATGCAGAGCAGAATTTGACCTATGTAGTTTTGCCAAACCTCTACCTATCCAAAATTTTATTATTATGCATTTATTCCTCACATCACAGTAATGGCCAACATTTTCCTAGCACTTTTAGATTTATAAAATGCTTTACATATATTATCTCATTTGAACCTCACAACAACTCTATGCTGTGAAGTTATGATGAGAAAACTGAGATTCAGAGATTTGAAGAGATTTGCCAGCAAATACATAACTATTAAAACTCCCAAAGTAGGACTGAAGGTCAGATACCTATTGAGTGCCTGTATAGTGTTATTCTAATAATTTACATAATTTTGTTTCTATAACAAATATTTATTGAGTGCAATAAAGTAAAATGTAAGCCTTTGGGGGGCAAGGACTATTTTATTTCTCTCATCATAGCCTAAATGCCTAACACTAACACAGTGCTCTTTACATAAAAAGTGCTTAAATATTTGTCGAATTAAAATTTTAAATTATCAAATGCCTAGTCTATGGAAGCCACTATGTTAAGATATAAAGATTAGTAAAAGATAGTCCATGAACTCAAGAAACTTATATTTTAACAAAAGGGATAACATATACAATCAATAAAAGAAAATATGAAGGCCTATTTAAAAAAAAAAACACAAGATCAGAAAAATAAGAGACTTCAGAAAGAGGAGTCATTTTTATCTGGAACAATCAGAGACACTCAAATACAAGTACCTGAGAGGGTTAACTCATTAATTTATTAGTACATTTTAAGCTTGTACCTTTTAGTTGGTGACATAATAAGGAATAAAGAATGGAACATGAATGAACATGAACATGAATAAAAAATATGATTAAAACATGAATAAAAAAAATCTAGAATGGGTATCTCACTGAAATCTCTCACATACACACATTCAATATCAGGATTGAAGAGGACAGAGGGATAACTATAAAGCATGGACACAAGAAAGCTGTTCCAGATGAGTCATTGGGAATTTTGAGAGTGAAGAGATATGAATGGCAAAAGAAAAATTTTCTATCTAGCTATTTTGGCCTTAGCCAGTTCAATCTAGTATTTTGCTTAATATATATGGAATATTCAATGAATGTTAATTATTTATTGGTTTTAAAACAGGAAGTAATAGAATTTGATCAATTCCAACTCACTAAACTGCTGACATGATAATTATTATCCCTCCAGGTCATTGACCAATTTACTTCTTTGTTCTTAAAAGAGCAAATTTTTCTAAGAACAAGTGTTTATAAAATATATGAATTCCAAGGAAATATAAAGGAGTACATACATGATGCCTCAACTTCCCTAGAATGTTGCTGACCCTAATGTTCCATCTACTTTAGTCTTACATACAGATTATTCAAATTCCATCATCTTTCTGCAAAGTAGTTAGGATATATTTCTCTAATAAAATTCAGACTAATTGGTAGTTCAAATATTGGAGAATGACACCTTGGCATAGAACATGCAATGAAAGTTAAGATTTCTTATGCACAATTTCTTGCCAAACCAGCTAATCAGAGCCAAATAACAAAGAATTCTACATGTGGGCAGAGGAAAGGCATTTTAAATCTTAATGTCTCTAGTTGTCAGATTCCCTGAATAATAATATCTACTCTTATAGAAACTTAATACTTAATACAATAACTTTTGACTACATTTTAAGAAATTCAAAGTATTAACTTTAAAATTGTTGGATTTTAAAATGTCAAAGGATTTGACAGGCAATAGTGAAACCTGATGGTTTCCTCTTCTGTCTAAAGAATAAAAGTGACACTTAAAGATTAATGTTTTATTTTGTTCTTTGAGGGAAGGGGAGAAGCTGATTTACTAAATAAGTAGTCAGTGTGTGCCCAAATAGATTTACTAAATCCTAGAATGATCCCTTCATTATATTCTAAGTTTCTTACAAGCAAGGTGCATTTCTCAAATGTGAGGGGTACCATATCTGAAGGTATCTCCCAATTCACATAATGAGTTCCCTAGATGAAGTGCTTTGTAGATCTGTTTCCACTCAAAGCCGTAGTTCACATGTATTTAGTTTTTCAACTCAGTCAAAGAAAAGAATTAAAAGGAAAGGAATTTCATGAAATAGTATAATAAAAAGTATCAAAAAAAACATTTCCCCTGTAAACCTAGGGTTTATTCTCCAAGAATACATAGGGAGAAGGAACATGCCTGAGGAACATGCATGTAAGAGTTGCACACAAAGAATATTTAGCTGGATGACATTTAAGTAGGAGGATCCTTCTGGGAAGAATTATCAAGTCACATACAAAGAGAGGAATAAATAGGGCCAGGACATAAGGATGGATTGGCACAAAAGGAGCATCTATAACTAAGGCCCCTGTGTAGAGGTATGTTCTTCTGTCAACGGAAGCCTTGTTCCTTCAGATCTTGTGTAGTGATAGTCTCCCCATTATATTGGAGACTGATTGCATGGGAATCTCACATAGACAACTACTTAATATTGCTCTGATAATCCTGTGGTCACTATTAGTCACTGCAAAGTATGATACTATAGTACATAAGTTGTGGCTTCCTCTCCAGAATATTGTTCACATAGTTCAGAAAGTTCTTTGGAACATAATATCACCAGAACTAATTTGTGTACTCCAGTTTAAATCTATTTTCAGCTTGATTTCCTGGTCATGAAGGGCAATTTCTCTATTGGTGACCTAACTCTGATTTAGGTTTAGAAATTCCCTTTCATTGTCTATTTTATTCCTTAGGGTATTTTCTGTTTTCAAACCCATTTCAGATCATCTCAATTTTTTGGATTTATTCAGCCAATAAATTTAAGTAAGAACAAATGCTAAAGGGTAAGATTATTACTTGTCTTCTCCTAGGTTACATTTCTGCAACCAGAATTATATGGATAATTCCAGCATCTAATGGGATATATTGGAACAGAGTAGGTGCTTCCTCAGTATTGATTTTAGGAATAAGATTTCAGAGAGATAACCGTCCTTCTTACACTGCTGTGAACCCATTATAAATTCCTGTGTGCATAAGACAGAGCCTAGATTAGCCACTATTTTTAAATTTTTAGCCTCTAAGAAATTTGTAAGCCTTTCAAAACTTTCTCCACTATGAAGAATATACCATTCTGATAGCTACTAGAAACTTTACTAAAGTTGCACAGTAAAAAGAACTGCTAGAAACATGAATAGACCATAATTTTTCATAGACTTCTAGAGGCACTGCCTCCTGCCCCCCCCCCCCAATCTCATGTGTTCTGACTTGATATCACACTACACAGATGGGACCAATACCAGGAAAGATGGTTGTATGCCAAAATGAATGTCTGATCTTCTCCAAGTTAGTACAGAAATAAAAACTTGGATTGACATATTTTCCAACAGCATTTCAAGTTATAAAATAGGATCTTAAAGATTTAAATTTGAAACACTTAGGGGTCATTTACTATAATTCTCTTTTTTTATTAAAGGTTTTTAATTTTCAAAAGATATGCAAGGATAATTTTTCAACATTAATCCTTGCAAAACCTTTCTAATTTCCCTGTTCCTTCCCCCCACTTCTCCCCAAGATAGCAAGTAATCCAATATATGTTAAACATGGTAAAAATGCATGTTAAATATGCATACATATTTATACAATTATCTTGCTGCATTAGAAAAATCAGATCAAAAAGGGAAAAAATGAGAAAAAATAAAATGAAAGCAAAAAACAACAAAAAGTAAAAATGTTATGTTGTGATCCACACTCAGTTCCCACAGTCCTCTCTCTGGATGTAGATAGCTCTCTTCATCACAAGACCATTGGCACTAGCCTGAATCATCTCATTGTTTAAAAAAGCCATATTCATCAGAACTAATCATCTTATAATCTTGTTGTTGCCATATACAATATTCTGCTCATATTCTGCTCATATCACTTAGCATCAGTTCATATAGATCTCTCCAGGCCTCTCTGAAATCATCCTGCTAATCATTTCTTTTATAGAACAATAATATTCCATAACGTTCATATACCATAACTTGATGGGCATCCACTCAGTTTCCAGTTTCTTGCCACTACAAAAAAGGCTACCACAAACACCTATGCACATATGGGTCCCTTTCCCTCCTTTAAGATCTCTTTGGGATACAAGCCCAGTAGAAACACTACTGAATCAAAAGGTATGCACAGTTCGATAAGACCTTAGGCATAGTTCCAAACTGCTCTCCAGAATGGCTGGACCACTCACAACTTCACCAACAATGCAACAGTGTCCTAGTTTTCTTGTAACCCCTCCAATATTCGTCATTGTCTTTTCCTGTCATCTTAGCCAATCTGAGGGGTGTATAGTGGTCCCTCAGAGTTGTCTTAATTTGCATTTCTCTGATCAGTGGTGATTTAGAGTACGTCTTCATATGACCAGAAAATATAATTTTCATTTTTTTAAATGAAGAAACTGAAGCCCAGATATTTTAAGTGACTCATCTAGGGTTATCCAAATAGCACATGGTAAAGCCAAAATTTGAAATGCTATTTTGTTTTGTTTTATTTCAATACTTTTTGTCTCCAGCATAATGCTTTCCAGTCTTTTCTCCTAAGTTATCAAGTATTACAAGTACTCATCAATTTAGGTATGGGATGTTTGGGATACAGAATGCAGCTACAGCTATAATACCAATAATACTGATCTGAGTTCTTAGTTCTGTTAGTTAGGATTTACACTCAGTCCTACTTGCAATCACCAATAAAAATTCTCATTTCTTCATTTAGCTATAGAGTTCCCAGACTCAAGAAAATTATATGAGATAACCTCATGAAAGTTAAATGAGAAGTTTATCAAGAGGGTATGGTAATATTTGAAAGATACTTATAATATCTAATTGAATTTCATTAATTCATTTTATTTTTATATGTATGGGAAAACTCCAGAATCTGTTTCTTTTCAGATTGGATAGAAGATATAAGGAAGTTTACTGAAAGTCAAAGTCAGGGATAAGAAAAAAGCAACTGGAAACCCCTGAATGAGTTTAGCATTTGCTTTCCTGTTGGGACAAAAACAATTTGATTGAAGTATTTCACATTAATGTATAAAGCACTGGGAGATAAAACATTTCCATAGATATTTAAATTTTAAAAAGAAAAAAGATTATCCCTGGTGAATCTCTAATTGATAAAATTTCTCACAAGGAAAGAGAGAGAAATGAAAATATTCAAGCAGCTTAGGGGGAAAAATATTTCAGCTAGGGAATCAAGAAGAAGGAAGACCAGCCTTGTCTAAATGTCTACCTGGAGTAAAGCCCTTTAACCCATTCATGCTGAATTCCACATTTTCTTCTTTTCCTTCCTTTTTGAGTTAGCAAACCTGCTAACTCCTTTCTATTCATATGGTTTGTTTGTGAATTAGTTGCTCACATGTTCACATTCGACAACAAAATCCTATATCTTTTAAATGTCTTCATTTATCTACATCTCTTCTTATATTGGTACTTATGGTCTATCTTGTTAGATATGCCAGCCTCATGAATGAATATATTCATCAAACATGTAAAGGCCCTTCTATTATTTCCCCTCCTTTTCATCTATTATCTGCCTTCACTAAACCTAAACTTTGATTTGGAAAAATTACTCATGATTATTAAAGATATACATATTAAAAATGGCTTATTACCGATAGCCTCTGCTTCCAGTCATTTATCTTAAGTGTCTATCTTTCTTATTTATCTATAACAAAGAAGAGACTTCTTTGTTCCTTTTAGGGGAGTTATGAAGGCAATTAAATCCCTTTGGGAAATTTTTCTATCTCACAAAAATCTTTCCCCCCTTTTTTCTCATCATCTCTTCCCCACATTCTCCTTAAGTTTTCATATTAAACATTTCCCTTAGTTTCTCATGTTTTATTTGACATTTAAAGTATTCCTTTTTTAGTTTTTTTTTAATAAACTCCTAAGATTTATGGTTGAAAGATGATTTTGTGACTCAGTTGTAGCTGCGTAGTCCTCCCTATTCTTCTCATTAGGACTCCCAATAGCCAAAAGAATATTTAGAGGTCACTTTAGCTTCCCTTTTATAAATGAGAAACTGAGTTTTAGAGAGGATAATTCAACTCAATTCAATTCCACAAGCATTTATTAAGTGACTAATATGTTTCAGGCACTGATAATGTAATAATAAAGACCAAAACAGTTTCTGCTATCTATGTGCTTATATTTTATTGAAGGCAAATAGACAGAAAAAGACTTGCCTCAGGTAACATAGGTAAGATATAAATTGCAAAAACCACTTTCAAATCCAAACCTTCTACTCCAGATTTAGTGATCTTTCCATTCTGCCCTCTTCCTTCCCTCATAGATGCTTCTTCCTTCAGAATATTTTCTTTGCTCCAGGCTTGGATCTGTCACTGATCACTATGTTGATAGCCAGTCAGTTAGCAACCCCCACCCTACTGGTGAGCTACTTTATGGTAATTTTTAAAATTCCTCCTTCATTCAAACCTGCTCCATTCATAATCCTCACAGCAGTCATTACCCTTAGTTTTTCACTAACCAACATTCATTTGCCCTTCTTATTGTCTGGGCTCTGGCAATTTGCAAAGCAGCATGTGTTTGTTTGGTTTTTAATTCAAACAACTGGCTTTGCATTATGTGGTTGTTTATGGTATTCAAATATCCTAACTATTTAGAATCACACTCTGAACTGCAATCAAAATGGTGACATAAAACCCTCTACAAAGGAAATAAAGTTATACCCTTAATCAAGAAGATGGTGTTGCAAACACAGCCTGAACTCAAAGCTAACACCAAGTTCCCAACCAAACTTCACTAAATCGCGATACTGCCTTACCGCTCTGCTCCTTCCCCATTCTTTCTCTTATTAGATAACTTATTGGATCTTATTTAACATACATTTTATATTAACATTTATCTTTTTTTTTTTTTAAGCTGGTCAAAAGCAGCAAAAGAGAAGCAGGATAGGATAGTGATGATTGTTAAAGGCAAACATCTCTCTTTACATCTCTCGTTTTTTTACAGCTTTTTATGTACAAAACATATGCATGGGTAATTTTTCATCAATGAACCTTCCAAAACCTTCTGTTCCAACTTTTCCCCTTCTTCCCCCCACCTCCTCCCCTCGATGGCAGGCAGTCCAATACAAGTTAAATATGTTAAAGTATATGTTAAACACAATATATGTATACATATTTATACAGAATCTTGCTTCACAAGAAAAATCAGATTTAGAAAGAATGTAAAAATAACCTGAGAAGGAAAATAAAATTGCAAGCAAACAAAAACAGATAGAATGGAAATGCTATGTTGTGGTCCATACTCATTTCCCATAGTTCTTTCACTGGGTGTAGCTGGTTCTCTTCATTATTTAACAATTGGAACTGATTTGGATCATCTCATTATTGAAGAGAGCCACTTTCACATCAGATTTGATCATCATATAGTAGTGTTGTTGAAGTATATAATAATCTCCTAGTCCTGCTCATTTCATTTAGCCTCAGTTCATGTAAGTCTCTCCAGGTCTCTTTGAAATCATCCTGCTGGTCATTTCCTACCAAACAATAATATTCCATAACATTCATATACCACAATTTATTCAGCCATTCTCCAATTGATGGGCATCCATTTGATTTCCAGTTTCTAGTCACTACAAAAAAGGCTTCCACAAACATTGGCAAACATCTCTTGATAATCAGAGATATGACTGTTGTGAAAGGACCCAGAAATTCAGAAAGGCAGAGAACAGAGTTCAGTCTAGGATGTTCATAGTTGATGAGGCGCAAGAATTGAGGGCAAAAGATCCCCTCTGGTCAATGTCACAGATCCCTTGGGAAAAAATTCTAAATCCCAAAGGACAATAGCTCCTGATAAGGAAATAGCAAAGATTTGGGGTTCAGCTATCTTTTATTAGCCTTCAAGGCTTTTTTGGAATTTGCCCAGGCCACAAACTGGGAACAGTTCAAGGGACTAATCTCCAATTCAATAGAGGGTAGTGATTATGCCCCAGCTCAAGATCTCCAGTTGAATAACATTACTTAACTGGGAGTTGTCCCGGAAAGATGTGCCCCTCCAAGGATTTGAGACTCAGGAACACTCCTCCCCCAAAGATTCCTTTCCAACCCTTCTCCTCCAAAGATTAAAGGAGACACAGTTTACATAAATTTCTCCCATTTGGGGGGGAAATTTGGGGGAAAATTAGAAAAGATTAATATGTTATAATAATCTACTGTTTTGCAAGGAGAGAGAATTTACTTTATTTCAGTAAAATGTCTTTCTTTAAACTTTTTTAAATGTTAGGGTTTAGGTTAATAAGGTTAATTATCTGAAAATTCAGTTACATAGAATGCTCAGAAGAATTCAATTTTGGGGAATTTTCCATGAATGCAGTTAGAGAGAGAGCATATGAGAAATGGTGATCTATAGTCTCACATTTTGACACTGACATCCCTTCAGCTCTTTGCAGCAAACCTCAGCAGTTTTGTGAAATCCCTGCTCAGAGAGAGTCTATGTCATTCCTGGCACAGTTGAGTGCACCAAGAAAGAGGGCACCAGTAAGGAGATGACAAACCATTTTGCATTCAAAGATTTCTTTTCTTTTTTTCTTTTTTTTTTTTTTTGCATTCAAAGATTTCAAAGCTCACAAGAACAAATTCATGAGATGAACTCTCAGCAAGAGAAACAGAGAGAGATGTAATATTTGAAAAGTCCAAGAGATATGATTTTTGGATAATTAATCATTTTATTAATTGTGTCAGTAGGTAATTAATAAAGGGAACAGTGGCAGCAAGTCTTGAATGCCAAAGACCCTTCATGGAACCCAGTCAGTGTTTATATATCCTTACAAGAGTGGGTATTCCCGAGGGTGGCAATCAACTCTAATTTGTTAATAGTTAACGAGAAGAATAACTATTGTAATGAAAGCTTGCCTTTTTATAATAAGGGGTTGGGGGACATTGATGAGGTACAAATGATGAGATCAATGGTAGTTGTGATGAGGTATGAAAATCGGGGTGGGAATTCTCCTCTGGTCAGTGCAGGTCTAATGCAAAAGAATTTGCAAACCTGAAATCTGGGTAGCAAAAAGGATTTATTGGCACTGAGAAGATAATATCTTCACCAGTGGACAAATGTCCTAGCAGGGTAGCTTTGCCAAGGCAGCTTGCTTGGCAAGCATAATCCTGTTTAGGAATTCCGTGAAGATAGTTTGGCCAACCCCTGGTTATATGCATAAATCTTGGTCTGGGGGCTGGGAAGCAGGTTGAGCTGATCAGGCCAAGATCTTCAATTGAATAAGCTACTGGGAATGGTTCTGGACTAATCTTCAACTCAGTAGAGGGTGGGACCAGTCCCTGGCCAAGATTTCCAACTGAATGAGACCACTGATTCCCTGAGGGTGGGCCTCTCCCAGAGGAGAGTTTTTCAGGGTTCACCCCCATCATTTTCCTTATTTCTCTCAGATAAATAGATAGACAAGACAAACAACTAGATTGGTAGATGGATTAGATGGATAGAAACACAGAGACATTGAGGGATATATAGATTGAAAAATGAAAAGAAAACTTACTAAGCCTGGACAGAAGAGATAAGATATATGGTTGCTAGCATTTGTCACCCGTCTGTGAGTTATCTATTCTCTATCTATTGTCACTTCTGAGATAGATTTCTGTGCATAGCTGAGCTAAGTCAAAATATTTCCAAATAATCTTATTTCTATCCAAATCTCAACTGTTTACTAGCAGGCAAACTCTTCTCCTCTACCATGGATTCTCAGCACCTATATCATTCTATTCCAACTGTTTCCTCCTCTCCCTCAGAAAGATTTTTTTTCTACCATTGCAGGAATGGCTTGGTAGCCTTTTCAGTTTGTACAAAGTAAGCTGAAAACTGGGAGAGGATAATTTTCTGACACTCTCTTGCAGTGTGCAGACAAGCTCACAGATGCTCAGTAGGTACAGGTTTAAAAAGAATTAGAGAAGAGGCAAAAAGTGACAGAGCAGATGTCAGGCCTAGCTTATGCAGTAAACAAATAAACATGGGCATATGCAGCAAAAATCTCAGGTAAAACTCAGAAAAGCAGAAAAACTTCCTCCTGATAGTAAGCCTGATGAGTAAGACTCCTTGGGCCATCCCCAAGAAAAGATACAAAGATCTGAGTTTACTCATCAGCCCTTTTGGGCATGCCTAGTAGGAAGATATTCATACTCTCACCAAGCTATTGGTATCCTAGTATAAGTGCAATAACTCACAATTAACATAGCTGATTCTTACCTATGGCAATATATTTTGTTTTTTATGATGTAAGGAATTCATTCATCCTTAAACTGAATGAACATAGCATCAGATCCTTTTCACAATGGTGATTAGAAGAAAGAAACCTTCATATGTATGCTCTCTAAGTTATGCCTGAAACAAAATGATTACAAATCCTCTAGGAATAGCAAACTGAGAAAAATTAATAGATGAAATAAGTTAAAACAAAACCACCAAAATACTACCATCAGAAAGCACCAGAATTAATGCTAAACAATGTAACCTTAATGAATGGGCTTTTAGTGATACATAACTGATGTTATGTATATATAACTGATATATAACTGATGATCTTTCATAAGCAATGATTTTTTTTTAATTTAAAAGTAGGCAGTATACTGGAACAGCATTGGTCTGAGAGTCAGGATATAGGTGTTTGTCACTGATTTAGTGTGTGAACTTGGGCAAACCACATAGCCCTCTGTGATCCTGTTTCCTCATCTATAACTGACAATTGACTTGATACTAGGCCCTCACTTCTTTTCTGCACTCTGTCACAATTCCTCATTTACCTCTTCCTTCCATCCTCAAAGGTCTCTTCTCCCATTTGATGAGATTAGATTCAGGGAACCAAAATGATGAGATTAAGGTTCTTGGTGGTCAGGGAGTTAAATGAAGAAATTAGTGGCAAGTTCAGGGTTCAGGCAACCAAATGAAGAGGTGTGGCTCCCCTAAATCCCCTTTAGGATTTGGGCAAGGTAGGGAATTGTGAGAACTCCCCTTCTGGTGGCTCACAGATGTTCTTTACGAACCGGAAAAGTTAGACTGATAAAAAGAAGTTTATTATACACATTGGGAAGTCAACTTTTGCTATGCATGAATAGAAAGACTGAATTCCTTAGTGGCAAGGTCCCAGCTGGGAAGCATAGTAGTGGAGGAGTCCTGGCAGAGAGATAGAGAATTTCTAGCAGAAAAATCCCGAGAGGTATAAAATCTTAGGTGAGGGTAAAGAGAGGGTAACACTGAAAGAGAATATTCCAGTGGGCAGAGTTTGCTAATATGCCATGCATGGAATATTAGGAGAGTATTTAAAATTGGTTCTTTTGTAAAAGAAGCCTTTGGCTACAAGCCAAGGCCTGCTCCCAATGGGGCTAGTGGGTAGAGTTTGAGCTGGAATTGAATAGAATCGAATAAGTCTCTTTAATTCAATAGGGTTGGCATTTTGGAGAGTAGTTTGGAACTATGCTCAAAAAGTTATCAAACTGTGCATACCCTTTGATCCAGCAGTGTTACTACTGGGATTATATCCCAAAGAGATTATAAAGAAGGGAAAGGGACCTGTATGTGCACGAATGTTTGTGGCAGCCCTTTTTGTAGTGGCTAAAAACTGGAAACTGAATGGATGTCCATCAGTTGGAGAATGGTTGAATAAATTGTGGTATATGAAAATTATGGAATATTACTGTTCTGTAAGAAATGACCAACAGGATAATTTCAGAAAGGCCTGGAGAGACTTACACGAACTGATGCTGAGTGAAATGAGCAGGACCAGGAGATCATTATATACTTCAACAACAATACTATATGATGACCAGTTCTGATGGATCAGGCCATCCTCAGCAACGAGATCAACCAAATCATTTCTAATGGAGCAGTAATGAACTGAACTAGCTATGCCCAGAAAAAGAACTCTGGGAGATGACTAAAAACCATTACATTGAATTCCCAATCCCTATATTTATGCACACCTGCATTTTTGATTTCCTTCACAAGCTAATTGTACAATATTTCAGAGTCTGATTCTTTTTCTACAGCAAAATAACGTTTTGGTCCGGTATACTTATTGTGTATCTAATTTATATTTTAATATATTTAACATCTACTGGTCATCCTGCCATCTAGGGGAGGGGGTGGGGGGGGTAAGAGGTGAAAAATTGGAACAAGAAGTTTGGCAATTGTTAATGCTGTAAAGTTACCCATGTTTATATCCTGTAAATAAAAGGCTATTAAATAAATTTAAAAAGAAAAATTCAATAGGGTTGGAATTCTCCAGCTCTGGACACAATTAGCCCCATCTAGATAACAGAATGAAGCTGTCGATCTTGTTTCCCTTGAGTGGGGTCCCACAGAGGCAGGGTTCAAGGAGAATCTCTCCTTAAAGGAGTTTTAAAGAGTTTCATGGGCCCCTCATCACATTGATGAGTTCTTCCTAGAACTCCATTCTGATTAAGTCCTGCCTTCTGCTTTTCAGATCCCTTTTTAATCCACTTGCCCCTTAAGAATGGAGGACTCTCAAGCTCCTCTTCTTTTTTACTTATATTTTTATCATCAGCTCTCATCTCACCGACATGTAAATGTTTTTTTTTTTTTTTAAATGCTTCTTGATTGATTGACTAATATACTAAAAACAGTGGAAGGTACTTTCTTTTTGAAAATGCTTTATTCTCTTGCTTTTATGAAAAAACCAATAAAATTGATAAACCTTTGGTAAATCTAATTAGATAAAGGAGAGAGGAAAATCAAATTAGTAGTCTTAAAAATGAAAAGGGAGAACTTTCTACCAATGAAGAGGAAATTAAAGAAATAATAAGGGGTTACTTTGCCCAACTTTATACCAATAAATTTGATAACATAAGTGAAATGGATGACTACCTCCAAAAATATAGGCTTTCCAGATTATCAGAGGAGGAAGTAAATTGCTTAAATGGTCCCATTTCAGAAAAAGAAATAGAACAAGCTATTAATCAATTCCCTTAAAAAAAAAATTCCCAGGACCAGATAGATTTACATGTGAATTCTACCAAACATTCAAAGAACAATTAGCCCCAATGCTTATAAATTATTGGAAAAAATAGGGAATGAAGGAGTCCTACCAAATTCCTTTTATGACACAGCCATGGTACTGATACCTAAACCAGGTAGATTGAAAACAGAGAAAGAAAATTATAGACCAATCTCCCTAATGAATATTGATGCTAAAATCTTAAGTAAGATATTAGCAAAAAGACTACATAAAATCATCCCCAGGATAATACACCACGATCAAGTAGGATTTATACCAGGAATGCAAGGCTGGTTCAATATTAGGAAAACTATCAGTATAATTGGCCATATTAATAATCAAATTAACAAAAACCATATGATTATCTCAATAGATGCAGAAAAAGCATTTGATAAAATCCAACATCCATTCCTATTAAAAACACTTGAGAGTATAGGAATAAATGGACTTTTCCTTAAAATAATCAGTAGCATCTATTTAAAACCAGCAGTAAGCATCATATGTAATGGGGACAAACTGCAACCATTCCCAATAAGATAAGGAGTGAAACAGGGTTGCCCACTATCAGTATTATTATTTAATATTGTATTAGAAATGCTAGCCTTGGCAATAAGAGTTGAGAAAGAGATTAAAGGAATAAGAATAAGCAATGAGGAAACCAAATTATCACTCTTTGCTGATGATATGATCTTTGCTGATCATATGATGGTATACTTAGAGAACCCCAGAGATTTTACTAAAAAGTTATTAGAAACAATCCACACTTTTAGCAAAGTTGCAGGCTACAAAATAAACCCACAAAAGTCATCAGCATCCTTATATATCACTAACAAAACCCAACAGTTAGACTTACAAAGAGAAATTCCATTTAAAGTAACTACTGATTATATAAAATATTTAGGAATCTATCTACCAAGGGAAAATCAGAAACTTTATGAGCAAAACTACAAAACACTTTCCACACAAATTAAGTCTGATCTAACCAACTGGAAAAATATTAAATGCTCTTGGATTAAATTTGCTCTTCGAGCAAATATAATAAAGATGAGAATACTACCTAAAATAATCTATTTATTTACCGCTATATCAATCAGACTCCCAAAAAACTATTTTAATGACCTAGAAAAAATAACAACAAAGTTCATATGGGGTCTTTTTGCTAAAATCTTATTTAAGATTTTAGCTCCAATATTCATTAGGGAGATTGGTCTATAATTTTCTTTCTCTGTTTTCAACCTACCTGGTTTAGGTATCAGTACCATGTCTGTGTCATAAAGGGAATTTGGTAGGACTCCTTCATTCCCTAGTTTTTCAAATAGTTTATATAGCATTGGGGCTAATTGCTCTTTAAATGTTTGGTAGAATTCACATGTAAATCCATTTGATCCTGGGGATTTTTTCTTAGGGAGTTGATTAATAGTTTGTTCTATTTCTTTTTCTGCAATGGGACTATTTAAGCAATTTACTTCCTCCTTTCTTAATCTGGGAAGCCTATATTTTTGGAGGTAGTCATCCATTTCACTTAAGTTATCAACTATTGGCATAAAGTTGGGCAAAGTAACTCCTTATTGCTCTAATTTCCTCTTCATTGGTGGAAAGTTCTCCCTTTTCATTTTTAAGACTAACAATTTGATTTTCCTCTTTCCTTTTTCTAATGAGATTTGCCAAAGGTTTATCTATTTTATTGGTTTTTTCATAAAACCAACTCTTAGTTTTATTTATTAATTCAATAGTTTTTTTTTACTTTCAATATTATTAATTTCTCCTTTTAATTTTAGAATTTCAAGTTTAATATTTGATTGGGGGATTTTAATTTGGTCTTTTTTTTAGCCTTTTAAATTGCAAGCCCAATTCATTAATCTTCTCTTTCCCTATATTTTTCAAGTAAGCTTCTAAAGATATGAAATTTCCCCTTATTACCACTTTGGCTGCATCCCACAAATTTTGGTATGATGTCTCATTGTTGCCATTATCTTGAGTGAAATTATTAATTGTGTCTATAATTTGCTGTTTCATCCAGTCATTCTTTAAGAGAGATTATTTAGTTTCCAATTACTTTTTGATCTATTTACCCCTAACTTTTTGTTGAATGTAGTTTTTATTGCATCGTGATCTGAAAAGAAAGCATTTACTATTTCTGCCTTCCTGCATTTAATTTTGAGGTCAATTTTTGTATAGAATCCATGAACTGCTGAGAAGAAAGTATACTCATTTCTGTCACCATTCAGTTTTCTCCAAAGATCTATCATACCTATTCTATTTACCTCCTTAATTTCTTTCTTATTTTTTTTTGTGGTTTGATTTATCTAATTCTGAGAGTACAAGGTTGAGATCTTCCACTATTATAGTTTTGCTATCTATTTCTTCTTGCAACTCTCTTAACTTCTCCTTTAGGAAGTTAGATGCTATAGCACTTGGTGCATATATGTTTAGCATTGATATTGCTTCATTATCTATGCTACCCTTTAGCAAGATATAATTTCCTTCCTTATCTCTTTTAATTCGATCAGTTTTTGCTTTTGCTTGATCTGAGATAAACATGGCTACCCCTGCTTTTTTTTACTTCACCTGAAGCATAATAGATTCTGCTCCAACTTTTTACCTTTACTCTGTATGTATTTCCCTGCTTTAAATGTGTTTCCTGAAAATAGCATATTGTAGGATTCCGACTTTTGACCCAGTCTGCTATCTGCCTCTGCTTTATGGGAGAATTCATCCCATTCACATTTACAGTTAAAATTACTAATTCTGTATTTCTTGCCATCTTAATATCCCCAGATTATGCTTTTCTTTTTCTTGCCCCCCTTTCTCCTTTTCTCAGTATTAAACTTATGGGCACCACTTGCATCACACAGCTCTCCCTCTTTAGGATCCCTCCCACCCCCTTCAAATCCCTTCTCCTTTCTTGTACCCTTCCCTTATTACTCTTCCCCTTTCCCCTTTTCCTCTCCCACTTTTTAATGAGGTGAGAGAAGTTTCTCTGTAAACTAAATATGTCAATTATTTTCTCTTTGAGCCAATTCTGATGAGAGTAAGATTCATACAATATTCCTCCCCCTCTCTAAATTCCCTCAGATATGATAGGTTTCCTTTGCCTCTCCATGGGATGTAGTTTCCCTCTTTTTATCTCCCCTTTTCCCTTTTCCTAACACTATCCCCTTTCCATTTCTACTTCCCTTTTTTATGTTATATCAGTGAAATCAAATTATACATGAACTCTTTATGTATATCCACAACAGAAATACAATTCTCAAGAGTTCTTTTTACCTTTTTCTGCTTCTCTTGAGTCCTATGGTTGGAAATCAAATTTTTTGTTTAGATCTGGTTTTTTCCTTAGAAACAAATGGAATTCATCTGTTTCATTAAATGTCCATCTTCTTCCCTGGAAGAAAATGCTCAGCTTAGCTGGGTTGTTTATTCTTGGCTGCATTCCAAGTTCTCTTGCCTTTTGGAATATCAGATTCCAGGCCCTTCAATCCTTTAATGTGGAGGCAGCCAGATCTTGAGTGATCCTTATTGTGGCACCTTGGTATTTGAATTGTTTTTTCTGGCCGTTTGTATTATTTTTTCTTCAGTCTGAAATTTAGCTACAATATTCATTGGAGTTTTTATTTTAGGGTCTTTTTCAGAAGGTATTCGATGTATTCTTCCAATGCCTATTTTACCTTCTGATTCTATTACATTTGGGCAGTTCTCTTTGATGATTTCCTGTAAAATAGTATCTAGGCTCTTTTTTTCATCATAATTTTCTGGAAGTCCAATAATCCTCAGATTGTTTCTCCTAGTTCTATTTTCCAGGTCTATTGTTTTTCCAAGTAAATATTTAACATTTTATTCTCATTTTTCTTTTTTTCTTTCTTTTTTTCTTTTTTTTTTGGTTTTGCTTGACTAATTCTTGATGTCTCAATGAATCATTCATTTCTGTTTGTTCAGTTCTGATTTTTGAGTTATTTTCTTCATTAGCTTTTTTTAGTTCTTTTTGCATATGTCCAATTGAGTTTTTAAATGAGTTGTCTTGCTGTATCGAATTTTTTTCCATTTCACTATTTTTTTTTAACTGAGTTATTTTCGGTTTCCAATTCACAAATCCTACTTTCTTGGAAGTTCTTTATCTTTTCTAATTCACAAACTCTACTTTCCTGGGAGTTCTTTACCTTTTCCAATTCACAAATTCTGTTTCCCTGCACTTCCTGGGGGTTCTTTACCTTTTCCAATTCACATTTCAGGAAGTCGTTACTCTCTTGCATAGCTTCTCTTTTCTTACCCCATTTTTCTTCTAGCTCTCTTTTAAGATTTTTTATAGTTTCTGCTAAGAGAGTCTTGTGTGATGGAGACCATGTTACATCCCCCTTTGGGGTATTGTCTGGAGACTGTCTGCTATTTGTCTCCTCGGGGTTAAAAACCTGTTCTCTTTCTGTATAGAAGCTATCGTTCATCCTTTTTATTTATTTATTTTTTTTTTTTACTCTTTTTTTTTTTTAAAGCTTTTAGGGTCTGCCTTCAGGGCAAGGAGGTTACCAGCTTCCTCTGCAGAGCAGGAGTAGGTATATAGATAGTAGATAGCCTGACAAAGGGCTGCAAAGAGCAGCGAGGTATGGAAGTACTCTGGGAAAAGTTTCCCACTGGAAGTGACTCAGGTCTGGGTATCACAGCAGAGATGTGGAAGTGCCCAGTGAAGAACCCCGCTGTGCAGATTAGCGACTGTCCTGGGGCTAGATGCTGAGCAGCAAAAGTGTCACTACCCCAGGCCAAAGCCCACTATGGGGCTGTGGGTATTAGTTGCTCAGCAAATAATTCTGCATGGCACCGGAAATTTCTCTGCCCAAGGGAGCACAGTCATGCTGCAGAAGTTCTATTGCCCCAGGCCAAGCCCCACACTGTACAAATTAGAGACTGCCCCAGCCTGCACCCCCCTGCCATGCAGATTTGTGACTGCCCCCGGCCCAAGCTGCAGAATACAGCTTCACAGCTGTGCTGTGGTCTCTATGCTCAGTCACTCACTTCCAGTTTTGGGTGGATATAGCCAGATCCTGTAAGGTTCTGGTGTTTTTTAGAGTACTCGTTACCTTTGGCTTTAATTTCTCTTCTGGTCTACTGCTTTGCAACCAAAGCAGAGCAGTCAGCCTATGGCAGAGTTGTCTCTGGAAATTTTCTAACCATGGAGGCCATCCCCGCCCAGTCTGCTCAATATGCTAGCCTCTGGTTCTATCCCTGTTTGCACTGGTCTGTTCCCGCTGCTCAGGACAAACCTTTCCTAGCAATCTTCCAGATTATCTTCAGCTGGTAAGTTGTTGCACTTCCAATCTTTGTGAATTTTACCTGTCAAATGCTATTTTTGAGGCTGAATTTAATAATTGGTAATGAGGGTATGAGAAAAGCTCATAAAGTCCCATGTGCCTTTTCTGCCATCTTGGCTCCACCCCTCCCCCCCAGGTTTTTTTTAGAGCTCTCCAATTATTAATGTAAGTCTTTGGCATATGGCTTAGATTTCCATGTATAGAATATAAACACTTTTGCCCTTATTGAGTCCCTTTAAATTAGTTGTTAATGTTGGCTCTTATGTGTTAAATTTTCTATTGAATTCAGGTTTATTTGAGACAAAATCCTGAAAAATTTGACAGTTCATTGAATGTGCCTTTTTTTCATTCTATATTACATTTAATTTTGCTGGATATAATGTTTCTGGCCACAACCTTAATTCTTTTGATTATCAATATTTAGTATTCTAGAATCTTCACTCTTTTCTAGTAGCTACTGATAAATCCTATGCAAGTCCTATGTAATTCCAGCATATCTGAATTGTTGTTGTTGTTGTTGTTGTTGCTTGTAAAATTTTCTCTTTGATCTGGAAGTTTTAAAATTCAGCGATAATGTTCCTACATATTTTCCTTATAGGCAGGATATGTTCGAGTATAATGACAGACATTGATATTCTTAAACTCTTAAATGCCATGTCCATCTACATCCTCTTTCAACTCATCTGAATTATAGTACCAACTAAGTGAATGCCTGGTTCCAAGAACAGTAATGTAATCAACAACAGTAATGTATTCAACAACAGCAGTGCTGTTGTTGAATTACCTTTGCTGAAAAAAATACTACTGGTACTCTACCTGGTAAAGACCAAGTCTGGCAGAAGCCAACTTATGGCTTCATTGGAACTCTTTTAAAAAGCCATATTATGGCAGAAATTAGGCATGGACCCACACTTAACACCAAGATAAGGTCCATGATTTAGGCATAAATAAATTAGCGGCACATAGGATAGTTTACCTCTCAGACTTGTGGAGGAGGAAGGAATTTATGACCAAAGAAGAACTAGAGATCATTATTGATCACAAAATAGAAAATTTTGATTACATCAAATTAAAAAGCCTTTGTACAAACAAAACTAATGCAAACAAAATTAGAAGAGAAGCAACAAACTGGGAAAACATTTTTACAGTTAAAGGTTCTGATAAAGGCCTCATTTCAAAGATATATAGAGAATTGACTCTAATTTGTAAGAAATCAAGCCATTCTCCAATTGATAAATGGTTAGAGGATATGAACAATTTTCAGATGATGAAATTGAAACTATTTCCACTCATATGAAACAGTGTTCCAAATCACTATTGATCAGAGAAATGCAAATTAAGACAACTCTGAGATACCACTACACACCTGTCAGATTGGCTGAGATGACAGGAAAAAAATAATGATGAATGTGGGAGGGGATGCGGGAGAACTGGGACATTGATGCATTGTTGGTGGAGTTGTGAACAAATCCAACCATTCTGAGGAACAATCTGGAATTATGCCCCCAAAGTTATCAGACTGTGCATATCCTTTGATCCAGCAGTGCTACTATTGGACTTACATCCAAAAGAAATACTAAAGAAGGGAAAGGGACCTGTATGTTCCAAAATGTTTGTGGCAGCCCTGTTTGTAGTGGCTAGAAACTGGAAAATGAATGGATGCCCATCAATTGGAGAATGGTTGGGTAAATTGTGTTATACGAAATGACCAGCAGGATGAATACAGAGAGGCTTGGAGAGACTTACATGAACTGATGCTAAGTGAAATGAGTAGAACCAGGAGATCATTATATACTTCAACAACGATACTGTATCCTCATGCAGTATTTGATGTATTCTGATGGAAGTGGATATCTTTGACAAAAAGAAGATCTAATTCAGTTCCAGTTGATCAATTATTGACAGAAGCAACTACACCCAAAGAAAGAACACTGGGAAATGAGTGTGAACTGTTTGCATTTTTGTTTTTCTTCTCAGGTTATTTTTACCTTCTGAATCCCATTCTTCCTGTGCAACAAGAGAACTGTTCGGTTCTGCACACATATATTATATCTAGGATATACTATAACATATTTAATATGTATAAGACTGCTTGCCATCTAAGGGAGGGGATGGAGGGAGGGAAGGGAAAAGTTGGAACAGAAGTGAATGCAAGGGATAATGTTGTAAAAAATTACCCAGGCATATGTTCTGTCAATAAAAAGTTGCAATTAAAAAAAAAGCCATATTAGTGGTTCAAGAGAGTACCAGTCCTATTATGACTGACAACATGGGGAGCCTCTTCACAATTCTTTAGCATATACATTTTCTTACAACAAAGGATCTAAAACCAGTATTTGTGCATGGTTCTGTTTCTTATTTCAATTCATCTGAAGTACAATACTTTTTCCAGTAGGTCTTTTGAGTTTACAAGTTCAAGCCTTCTATTCTTATAGATGTGAAAATTAATAAATAACTGTTTATTAATCACTTTATGCCAGACAGCATACTAAACATTTGGAATGTAAATACTAAGGTAAAATAATCCCTATTTTCCACAAATTTGTATCTAATATTGTTCAGTCATTTTCAGTCATGTCCAACTCTTCATGATCCCATTTAGGGTTTCTTTGGCAAAGATGCTACAGTGATTTGCCATTTCTTTCTCCAGCTCATTTTACAGTTGAGGAATTAGACAACCAGGATTAAGTGAGTTAGCCAGGGTCACAAAATTAATAAATATTTGAGACCAGTTTTGAATTTAGGAAAATATGTTTTCCTCACTTCAGCCTCTGTAATATATCTACTGTGCCTTATGTGACCAGCACTGCCTATCCACTTGAATGGCAAAGACTGTAAATAATGAGGGGTGAGAGCCAAGGTGGTATGAGACTCCATTTATTACAAAGACTGCAATTCCTTTTATCATCTCAGTACCTGTTTCTACTCCCTACATCATACTTAAGCACATTCTAACCTATAGTAGATATATAATTCTTTACAGGAATCTATGTTGTGTGCATTCCTTTCTTAATAAGGATATTCTAAGTACTCCCTCCAAGGTCTGGCATGCCTCCTCTCCAAGGTCCAGAATGCCTCTCCTGGGAATTGCCACATTGCTTCTTAGGGTGAGACCCCTTCCTCCCAACACCATCTTGTTTACCTTTACAAGGCTACTCTCAGTTTACCTGAGCCACGCCCTATGTGATGTCCAAGGCTGGCAGGGGGTTGGGAAGTCCTCTTACACTTCTCCCTTTTTGTTTTTATGTGACAATTCTGCTAGCTTGAATTTTTGAACATTGATAGTATACTGGATGGAGGTTAATACATATTTTAAAATCCTTAGTAATAAGCATAGGGTTATTACAACTATTAATATAATTGCTCCTATAGTGATTTCAAGTTGTTTCCAGTGACCCCATGGGTCAGCTTGCTGAAAGAATGGGATGATTTTGTCTGCAACATCACTGGGTTGAATTCTTTGGACCACAGCATGATCAATACTATCTGCAATCTGAAACAATCTACTTAACTCATAAGTCACATTTTCCAAACTTAATCCATGTAATTGAGCCCTAATTATCTTCGTATTTGGGTTTCATTATAAACTGCATCAGTTAGACAATACTGGTTGTATCTATAATCACATTGTAACTTTTGCTATAATTCTAAATATTGTACCTCTTCTCCTAAAAACTGAACTGCTTTTTGTAACCTGCTTCATAAAATTCCTCATCAACCTTTAGTTGTCTTTTAAATCCAGCTAACACATTTCTCATTAAATCCTGTAAGTCCTATGCTTCTGTTATATGGTTTTGAGTATTGGAAATAGATAAAGCCCATGCTGTGGGGGCTACAATAGCCTCAACCAATATGGTTATACCTAATATGACATATGCTATACATTTTTTAGTCTTAGTACCTAGTTCATACACTGCTTTCTTGTAAGACCTCAAAAATATTATCACTACAAGTACGGTACCAAGAATCTGCTTTCACAAGAGTAAAAGCGTAATAGGGACGAGTGATTATGTACATTTTTCCTTTGAAATTTGATCCAATATCTTTGACAAAGAGAAGATCTAATTCAGTTCCAACTAATCGATGATGGACAGAATCAGCTACACCCAGAAAAGGAACACTGGGAAATGAGTGTGAACTGTTTGCATTCTTGTTTTTCTTCCCAGGTTATGTTTACCTTCTGAATCCAATTCTTCCTGTGCAACAAGAGAAATGTTCAGTTCTACACACACATATTGTATCTAAGATATACTATAACATATTTAACATATATAAGACTACCTGCCATCTAGGGGAGGGAGTGGAGGGAGGGAAGGGATAAGTCGGAACAGAAGTGAGTGCAAGGCATAATGTTGTTAATAATTACCCATGCATATGTACTATCAATAAAAAGAGAAGGAGGAGGGGGAGGAGGAGGAGGAGGAGGAGGAGGAGGAGGAGGAGGAGGAGGAGGAGGAGAAGTAGTGTGGGATAGTGATTAAAGCTTTGGACTGAAGTCAGGAGCATCTGATTTTAATTCTCACCAAAGATATATCTCACCCCACATAGTAATCATGAAATTTCAATGAGATAATGTCTGAAAAATATGTTGAAACCTATATAAATGTCCACTGTATAATAAACTACTATAAATCTGTATAAATGCTCACTATAATTAAGTGTTCTCCATTAAGGTATACTTGGTTAAGTTATACTCTGTTAAGCCCTATAAAACTATGTGTCAAGAGTAACTTGGGCAAGTTGATTTCCCTTCTGGCATCCCTTGTACTGGCTCCTCCTTTAGCAGCAACTGCTTTCTCTATACCTTTCATTTTTAGCCCTCAATTATGAATGCATTTCAGTTTTGAATATTCTACTGCTCCTCTGTCTTGTATGTACAAGATGGTGGTACAAGGTGGTGTTGTGACAAGAGACTAAAGACTCAGTATAACTGTCCTGCCTTAAGGTGGTCTGTGCACACTGATGTGTGACACACTCTTTAAAAAGCATAAAACTGTGATAATGGTACATCATTGATAGATTATGGGGCAGAATGCTATCACAGAATTCACTATGGCTGTTGTTCAACCAATTATTGGATTTGTTGAGAGGAATGTCTTGACCTTCCAGTCTCCATGTGTACAAGTAATATTGGCGCCTACTGTTACAGATGTGTCCCCTAGATACATGACCCTGTCCCTTAATGGAGCGTACCAACTCACCTAGCCTGTATTGATTCCATAGTACTCCCACCTATCCCCTATCCCAACTCCCCCTATTACCTTTTGGATGCATAATGGTAGCCCCTTGGTTAGTCCTGTGAAATTAAATGTCTTGTTGAACATCATTGTTTGTGTGTCATCTCCCATTCAAACCCTCCCTCTTTATACATGTGTGACAGGTTACCATGCAGAATAAATTCTGGCATAGTCTCTGTCCATGTGAGTGCTTTCAGTCAAGGGGGGGGATGGGATGAAAGCCCATCTATGTGTCTGCTTGACATTTCCAGATGTCAAGGTGGGAGCTCTTGTTGTTATTATCAGGATGCTGCTGAGTATTCTGATGAGAGTTTTCATTTTGTGTGGTGAGAGTTTTGATCAGTTCTGATAGGTGCTTTTTTTTCTTCTTCACATGCTGCCTCTTTCCCTGTCTTCCTGTCCTGCAGCATGCGAATTCTCCTCACTGGAACCCATTTTTTTCCTTCTCCTTTTTCCCCAGGTTATATATATATATATATATATACACACAAATATACCTTTTTCCCCAGGTTATCACTATATGTGGCCCATGCCATTGTTTTGCATGATCTCTCCATGTGACTCTCACTCCTATAGTAGAGTTCTCTTTTCTTTTATCTTTATTTTTCACTTTCAAATTTAGTAATTAATATTTCATGGCTGGAGATAGGCCTTTGTCATCAAATTTCAAGTAATTTATCGTATAAATTGCTGTTTGCAATTTGTTATGAATGGATCCATGAACTTCCTCTTTTTGCTTTTCAAATAGGCCTTGAGAGTTCTATTATTTCATTCAACAATGGCCTGCCCTGTTGGATTATGGAGGATCCCTGTTATATGTTTAATTTGGTATTCGAAACAGAATTATTGAAAAGATTTGGAAATATAGGCAGGGCCATTATCTGGTTTTAATATCCAAGGAATGCCATGATTTGCAAAACAACCCATCAAGTGAGTAGTGATATGTTTAAATAATTCTCCAGTTTGTGCTGAGGCCATCAAAAATCCAGAGAAGGTATCTACACATAAATGAATATATTTGTTCTTACCAAATGAATTGTAATGAGTAACATCCATTTGCCAAATGTCATTAGGAGCGTCTCCTTTTGGGTTACTGACTGTAACTTTCAGTGGTGGTAGAAAAGGGACACAATTTGTGCATTGTTTTACTATCTGTCTGGCCTGTTCTTCTGAGATTCCATATAACCGCCTCAGTGATTTAGCAGAAAAGTGGTATCTATTATGGACTTGTGCAGCCAGAGTATTTTCTTTACTTAGGATTGGTGTGTCTAGTTGATATGTTTGTAATGCCTGCTCTGCTGTATTGTTTCCTTTCACTATTGGACCAGGAAGGCGAGTATGAGAACTGACAGGGCAAATATAAAAAGGAGACCATCTTTCCCTTATAGAACTTTGTGCTTGTTGTAACAGTTGTGTTATATTGTCTTGTTTATCTGCAATATATGCTGTCTCTAATCGAGGGATGAGAGCTGCCACATAAGTACTGTCAGTAATAATGTTAGAAGGCTCATTAATTTCTAAAGCCTTGATAACTGCCCACAATTCATTCTGTTGGGTTGATGTGAAGCAGGTTTGAAATTTGTATAATTGTGACCTGCTGGGAATATACATTGTGGCCCTATTATCTTTAGTGGCATCAGTAAAGATGTTTATCCTTGTGACTGGCACTTCTACATATTTAGTGGCCCAAATCCAGGGCCATTTGGTCCATTATTGTTCAAACCTCAAAATGTTTCCCTGTTGTAAGTTCAAATTTGCAATAATTTGCCATTCAGTTGATGTTTGTATATATTCCTGAATTTGATCATTAGTATATGGAAGGTATATGACCTCAGGATCCTGTCCTGTTAATTGAACTGTCCTTTCCCATAATTTTCTTATGGTCATGGCTATTAAAGTGTGATAACTAGTGCATGACCTATTTTTAATTTTCGCTAAATGGACCCATTCTAAAATTCCTTCCTCTTGGTGAATAATCCCTGTGGCTTCGAAGATTCTTTGATTTTGGTTTTAAATTTGAACATAAGTTTCTGCCTTCACACTAGCCATGAATACTGTACTTCCTACATTCTCATATCTTTGCATCATTTCATCTAAGCCTGCATCTTTTCTAAGCCCTAACATTGCTCTCTTACAATCACCATTACAACTATTTCTGAGTATGTCTCTCATGGCTATATGTGTTCCTTCCACATCTCCCATCATACAGGATATAGCTTCCTGCACTCTAGCACAGAAGTCCGCATGGTTCATCATTTTTCTGTTTTAAAGTGGTTAAAGAAACCTTTCCAGTTCCCTTTTCCAGGATCTTTCCATAAACTGCTTCTACGTAGATGGCTAATCTTTCATAAATTTCTATTGGAAAATGCATTTGCTGTCTATCTGTGGCAAAATCCCTTGATCCAAATAATTGGTCATAATATTGGGTGGCATTCTGGGCATTGTTAGGTTTGTGCTTAATTGCCATCTTCCTACATTCCTTAGATAACAGGCTTAGAAATGTAATATACTCTCCAGGTTTAATGATAGCTTGAAAAACTAACTTCCAATCTTTAGCAGTGAGTACAAAGGTCGCCAGATTGTTTAGGCGTAGTTTAACATAGGGTGAATTAAGGTCTCATTCTGTAATTGCCTTTTTTCAATTCTTTAATAGCATTAAGTGATACTGAAGCATGACTATGCTGTGGAGGTTCCCCATTGACAGGAGTTTCTAAAACTGGGAAATAATTTAATCCAATTTCTGCCAGCATTTTGTGATCTCCTTTGCTTTCTAGATTCCTTATCATTCTTTATAGTGGGGACAACGTTTCATCTCTAGGTATCCCTCTCTCCCTATTTCTAGAGTACTGGTTTATTCAGCCTTTTTTACAATCCTTGACTCCTCATCTCCAGAGCTTTTACCACGGCTAGGTGGCGATCTCTCCTCACTTTTCAAATCCTGATTTACAATCCTTTGTTCCTGACTTGGCAAGCAATGCAGGTTTTTGTCTCCTAGCAACCTTATCTGTAACCCTAGCTTCTCCATGCTTATCTAATGAAACTCCTTCTCCCCCTTCATCTTTGTTAGTGTCCTTGAGTTTCTGCACTGCTGCTTTTCTCTCTTTAAACTCCTCACATCCTTTTTCTGCAGACTCTCCGGCCAATATGCTATATGGAAGTATTTTTCTTTTGATCATAACTATCTCTGATTCAATCTCCATTTGTTTTTCGTTGGCTCTCCATTTCTCTAGTTCCTTTGGGGTAAAGTGTGTCTGTCTCTAACTCCTCTGTATTTTCCTCAAATTTCTCTGTAGTTTGTGTATCTTCTGGCTACATTCTAGGCTGATTTACTGTCTTCTTTTCTTCAGCCTGGAATGCACTCTTAATGATGTTGTATAGAAAGAAAGTGCTGTCTCTCAGTATTCCCGGATTAGTTGATTAATATTCAATTAATTGCTCCCTTACTAAAATCTGTGAAGATCGTGTATTTTTAAATTAGCAGAAGTCAGGAATTCAGGTTAGGGGAAAACCGTCAGTCTTTATTCTCAGTGAAGAAGGATTGGAGGTGGAAGAGAATCGGCGATAGCAATGTGTGCAGCTGAGTCAAGAAGCTAGCTCGACCAGCAGCCACACAACCAGCAGCTCGGAGTCTAGACCCCAGACCCAATCTCTCCCAGCTTCTCTTCCTGTCTCTCTCTCTGCCTCCACCCACCAAAATCGTCATTTCCTATACAACACATCAGGACTTGCACGGAGAGTGGGTAGGGACCATTCTTTATCCAATCATGTATATTAATAGAGTATAGCCCAATTACTATCTAGCCTCACGTACTTGGGACCTCAGTGCATCAGCTCAAACCTCAGCCCATTACAAAAATCCAGGATTGTATTGAGACTGGAGGTCTCTCTAGGGTCCATGGGCACACTTTCTGAATTATGTCAATAAACTCCTTAATATTCTTGATGTGCATTATTACTCCTAGATCCTTTGCTTTTGTATATATTATTCTGGTGTAATCCTTCTGTTCTAATTTTTCTGATGAGATTTTTTTGCCCCATGATAGAAAGTTTTCTATCTCTGCCATAGTGATTTGTTGGTGTTTCTTTTCCCAAAACCGCAGCCAGCTGATACAAGAGTTCAGATCTTTTATTGTGTCCTTCAATATAGCCCGGTTAGCTCAGAGGCCTATCTCTCTGCTTGATTCCAAGAGATCTTGCAGCTTTGTCCTTTATTGCCTCCAGCTCAACTGCGACTGTGGCTTCTCAATCTCCAAGTGAGGCAAGTAGGCTTCTGTATCTCCCAGAGTGCTCTGTCTCCGACCCCAGTTGATATTCCCCAGAAACTTTCAAGTGGCTCACTGGAGCTATATTTATGCTACTTCTCCAAGAGTGGGATTGTGGGATATCTCCCAGCATGCTCTCTGGCCCTAAGGGAGGTGTGAACTCAGATATCTCTTTCTAAACCTGAAATCTCCCAAACATGTGAACTCCATTGAGTACTTAGATACTTATGAGCTCTCTAAAGGTGTGAACACAAGCATTATTGTCTATCAGTATTAGCAACTTATCACCTTGTAAGGATTCGCTCTAAGGTGTGAACCAATAAGCACTGTTATCAATTCTATTGAGTTAACACCAGTATTCTGACATCACCCTTGAGTTTTCACCTTGTTTCAAGTTGAGTTGACACTAGGATTCCAACAGTGATTTATACAAGTTTACTTACAGCACATAAATCTTCTCTTATCTCTCAGAAGTTGAGCGTTTTCCTCTTACCCACTTTGGAAAGGATCCTCTGTGGAAACATGGGCTTGTCTCTCGCTTTCGCAACAAGCTTCACCTGTGCCTCCCATGCACAGGATGATTGTAGTGGCCCTCTGATTTGGGCATAGATTTGGGGAGGGCCTAGTCACATTTGGCGCCAGACTGTTGAAGGTCATGGCCCCAACTCCCGAGTGGAACAGGCCTTATGTGACCAGTACTACCTGTCCACTTGAATGGTGAAGACTTTAAGTAATGATGGGTGAGAGCCAAGGTGGTGTGAGATTCCATTTATTACAAAGACTGCAAGTCCTTTTATCACCTTGGTACCTGCTTCTACTTCTTACATCATACATAAGCATATTCTAACCTATAGTAAATACATGATTCTCTACAGGAAGCTACATGTAGATATGTTGTGTGCATTCCTTTCCTAATAGGATATTCAAGGTACTCCCTCCAAGGTCCAGCACACCTCTTCTGGGAATTGCCATGTTGCTTCTTAGGGTGGGACCCCTTCCTCCCAACACCATCTTGTTTATTCTTACAAGGCTACCCTCAGTTTACTTGAACTGTGTCCCATATGATGTCCAAGACTGGCAGGGGGTTGGCAAGTCCTCTTACACAATGTAGAGAGAGAAATGATGGCCAAAGAGGGCATATTCTAGTCTATACACAATTACAAGTCTATAACTTTAATTTTATAAAGTTACCTGAAACTCAAAAGAAATCAAATAACTTGCCTAAGGTCACACAGATGATACATGTTAGAAGAGGGATTTTAACCTGGCTTCTTGACCCCAAGACCAGAAATCTATCCCCTATATCACACTCCATACTGCCATTAAATACCAAATCATGAGAGTTGTGATTACTCAAATAAGTGTAAGGATAATTAAGGTCAACCTTTGTTTAACTCTGACATCTTTAGGGTACATAGTCATATAAAGGAACTATGAGATCAAAAGCTATCTATCACTGAATAATAGGAAGATCCTATCTGTACTTGAAATTCATGATGGATGGAATCTTTTACTTTCTTGCTCCTTCTCATCTGCTTTTAACTGGTTTATCAGGACCCGTTAGTACTATTTTAATATAGCTAGAGTCTTAATACGCATTATGATTTTCCTCTTTTCAGAGTATATACTAGGAGTATCAAGTCTAATTACATTCTATCTGTTGGCCAACCTAACAGTGATCTGTTGATTAAGGGTCCTTAGATCACCACCTTATATAGTATATATACACTTTATATGTTGAGCTATATGTTAAAAATACTTCCATATAGCATATTTAGAAATCTTTTAGAAGTAGAGAAGCCTGACTCTGTCTCCTTTTCATCTAGTTGCTTATTTGCTTCCAGCCTTCTTCCTTGCTGGTGGATCCGTTATCTTTCTAAACTTTAAGATACTCTGTCTAGACAAAATCTTTTCCCTGTTTAAATAGTAGTCAAAATAACACCTTCAAAAAAGATCATGAATGAAAAATTTGTTTTTCAGCCATATTTGATTTGTCATGACCCCTTTTGGGGTTTCCTTGGGAAAGATACTGGAATGTTTAGCTATTTCTTTCCCTGGTTCACTTTACAGATGAGGAACTGAGGCAAATAGGGTTAAGTGACTTGCCAAGGGTCACAAGCTACTAAGTGTCTGAGTTCAGATTTGAACTCCAGGCCTGGCACTACAACCTTTGTGCTGTGGAGGTATCCCAAGGAAACATAAATTTTTCTTTCCACTCAGGGTCTTTGTTGTTAAAGAGTATACATTGCATCTCACTTATTACTTTGTTTCTGACCACTAATTAAAAATAACAATGAATAAATGATAAACCATCTAATTGTTCACTATGCATTAGAAACTGAGCTAAATCCTTGGGATATAAATACAAAAAGCAAGTCAGTCCTTGTCCTCAAGGAATTTACATTCTCAAGAAGAAAAACATGAATAGAGAGGCATGTTTTTGTTCTTGGAAAGCATAGAGTTAGTAAGTGGAGTTATAGGAAATCGATTGACACTATTTCCAGGAATGGGAGTGCTAATTTAATTGGTGTTCCTATAGTTAGAGGTAGAATGAAGTGCAAAGAGAAAGGTACACACATGGTTTCAAAATGGCTAGAGAGGAGCATGTTGGGTGATTGATTTGCATTGTAGCTATACATCCATATATTTCAACAAACTGAGATCAGATTAATAGGATGAAAAATTAAAGAGAAAAAAAAGCATGATGCTACAGAAAATTAATTTGAAGTTACAGGACCTCAGATCAAATCTCAGTTCTGTGGCTTTCTGTGTGACCTTGGGCAAATCACTCAAAATGTCTCAGTAGCGTCATCTATACAATAAAAGTAATAGACTAGATGACCCCTAAGGTTTCTCCCAATTCTACCATTTATAACCCTCTGACCTATGTTGCTTTCAATCAACTTTGTAAAACCCAACAGTTATTCTGATGATCTCAAATTATTTTCCTGAACCAAAAACCATTTTAACATCAGAATCCTTCTGGAGATTATTTAATGGCTAAAAATTATAGAATGCCACAGTCTTCAAAGCATTTAAATTTGAGTTTTATCCAATGGGCATGAAAAAGCCTACTTTGTACTACAAATAAGTATTACCTCAAGAGAAATGACTTAAAAGATATCTGTCAGATAAATATATAGCCAGGAAAAAAAGATGGGCTGGTCATGTAGTGAAAACAAGAGAAATAACCCATAGACAGCTTCCATATTATGTTTGTATATACACAATGTAAAGAGCACTAAACTGAGACTTTCAGAATGTTGAGTGGCCCCCTTGTGACTGATGTATGAGAAAACATGGATGGAAGTTACAGAGGTTGGATAGATTGGATTGGTCATAATATGCATCATAGGAAGTCGTACTTGCTTTGACTAGATCATAGTTCTCTGCGAGCAAGAGACTAATCGATTTTTTTTTAATTCAAAATATTTCAGTCAAAAGTGGTGAGAAAGAACCATTTAGATGTACAGATTCATTGAACTCAAATCCTGGGAAAGAGACATTGCTAATTTACATGAAAAAACGCATTCACTAGAAGTAATTTCTTATTTTTATCCTATGACTGTCATATACTTTGTTGATAAACATTTTGAATTTTTGAGGAGGTAGCCAATTCTTTGAGAAAGTAGAGATTTATACTAGTAGTTATAAAAACAGCAGGCCTCCCAGTCCATTCAAATATTTGACTACATTGGTAACATGAAATTAGCTGATTCAGAATAAGCTTCGAGAAGCTAACATAATGAGTTATAAAGCTGTTGCTTCCTGCTGAGTCTAAGCAGATCCTTCTCCTTCAGTACCCCAAAGTACTCATGATATTGACCAAATTTCAACCATCATTTTGATCACTTTGTCATAATTTCAAAAAATAAAATAAAAATAGTCACTGCTTTGGGAAAAAATTCACATGGAAATAAATGAGCAATAATTTGTGTGTGCCCTATGACTATTATTATTATTATTATGGATTCTTCTCTTTAAAAAGCAATGTTAAACAGCAGTCAGTGGAAAATACATCCATAACATCCATATACTAGAAAATATTTCTTTGTTGCCTCAAAATAACTTCAAAAGAAGGTGAATCAGCTTTTATATAGCTATGCAAACCTCTTGTTACAAATGTGCTTTTAGGAGCATCAGATGAAGAGAAGACTATAAACTTTTCTCTTTGATTTAGAAACTCATTTTATTTTGTCTTGATAGCTAAAACAAAACTTATGGTCAGATTCGGGGAAAGTGTTTTATAAGGAGAAAGAACACTCACTAAAATAAATGTGTAGTTACAGCAAAAAGCTAGAATTTATTCATTTTTTCTTAGGTAAGCCAGTTACTTTAAGTTTTCCTGGGGTAATCAATTTCCTATGATTAGGTCAACTCTAAGGTCCCATCCCTGAACTGTTCCAGAAATACTTCTTTCTGTCCATCCTCATTTGAAATGCACCTGCCAGTACAAAGGTACTTGGTCTTTTGTTGCTTACAAGTTTTAACTACTGACATTAGAAAAAAATCATCAAGGCTTTCTTGTTGGATGCCTACTTTCTTCTACAGATTGTCACATTAAGCTGAATAATTTTTTGATTACAACATGTGTTCACTGAAACTATGCTTGAAAACCAGGAATAGCCAATCAAGTTGAAATTGCAGGCTCAACTACTTGAAATGGAACTTGTCAAAGCTATTGATTTCTTATCACCTCTGAGAGTTCTTGAAGGGATTGAAGGAGACTGGTAGGTAGGTTCAAAAAGTCCCTAAGCCTACAAAATGTTCTTAAGTCTTTCCCATACTTTATTAGATTCAGCGGACTGATGCAGCAGATAACAGAGGTGTCTCCTCTTCTCCCCTCCCTTCACACTCCCATTTGGAAATGAAGATCCAGTGACCCTATTATTATGGTTAGTAATTCAATACTAAATTGTTTAATTTCCTTTCTGTAGATCCAAAGAGGGAAATATTTTTAAAATGAGATTCTCCTTAATGTTTGTAGTCTTAAAGCATCATCAATAAGTATGTTTTCTATTTGTGGTAAAGAATGATCTCCTTTCAGATGATGAGAAGACACTGCCAAATGAATAGGTTTCCCATGATCCAGAAAAGCACTATTAGTTTACAGAATCAAATCCATGTTTGTTTGGTTGTTTTCAGTCATGTCCAACATTTCACAGCCCCATTTGGAGTTTTCTTGGCAAAGATACTGGAGTGGTTTGCCATTTCGTTCTCGAGCTCATTTTATGCATGGGAAAACAGAGACAAACAGGGTTAAGTGACTTGCTCAGGACTACACAGCCAGTAAATATCTGAGGTCAGATTTAACTCAAGCAGATGAGTCTTCCTGACTCCAGGCCTGGCATTCTATTCTATCACATCACTTAACTGCCCATATATTAATGTTGGGGAAAGAATATTTTCTGGTAAGTATATCTCCCATGATCCCCCCATATTCCAGTTTGAAACTGGGGGTCTCTAAAGCTAATTTGCATCTAGTCAGTAATTTTTTTTTGCTAGCTGAAACCTCAGGAAACAATACGAGAGATTCACGGGGAAATATGTAATTGGAAAGAAAAGCAAATGAAAAAAATTAAGAACATTCTCAACAACTATTTATAAAATGAATGTATTTTTCTTCCTAAGCATACTCTGAGAAAAAAGCTTACATGCACACACACACGTGAGCTGGCACACATACACAATTACCACTTGCAAACTGTGGAAAAACTCTACAGCACTTAAACCCTTGAGTAGCCACCCAGTCCTTGTAGCTCTAATCAACAGCTCTATGAAATTGTTATTTATCATTGGAAGGTTAGGAGTTTCTAAAATTCGGCTCACTTACTTTCTCAATGTTTGGCTCATAACCTTCTTAACCAGTCAATTTTGGTCCTATTTCTGATCTGTTTTATGACTCTTGCCATTTTCCCTCATGGCTCAGAATTCACTTTTCCTATGTCTTCACTAGGATGACATTCTATCATAGTCAACCCAGTGTCCGATGGAAATTTTAAGTCCCTTCTTGCTTTCTTTTCCTATTCCTGGAATCTGGGGCCTCAGTTGGATTGTTTTGTGTTTTTTGAACAGCACAAAAGAAAATTTAAGTTTCTTTTCTTCTGATCCATGAAGCAAAAAATATTACTTGATTAATAAGGAGGAGGAGAAGACTGATAGTTAAGTGGGAAACAAATGTAATGATGAGATGAAATCCATAATAACACACACACACACACAGAGATATCTATATTGATATAGAGATATAGATATAGTCATAGTCTTTATCTGATCAAACCACAATATTAATTGCTGGAGTTATTTTGTAAAAAAACAAAACAAAAAAAAAACCTTCCTTTTGAAATCTAATTTATTTTAGGGTGTTATTTATTTCCATGTCCTAATTCTGGGGGGTTATGCTGATTGTCATGTTTGAGGTAAATCACAACTGATCTGCATGCATAATTGAGTTGACCATGACTGCCCATTTCAGAAATAGCCTCTCCCTCAACAAACCCTCACCACAACACATGCAGACAGATAGCAGATTCCTTTCCTAAAACTGACTTCATTTTTCTGTGATATCTTATAAAGTGATTAGATTTTTATATTTATTATAGTTATTTATTAATATTTTTTATTTTTTTCTCTTTTTATATTCTTTTAGATTTTTCTCTTATTTCTCTTATTTCTTCATATATTCATGAGAAAGTATTAATCCAGCATGCCTGATATAATTCCATCATACATGGTATAGTAGATAGAATGCTGAACTTGAAGTAAAGACAGAGATTCAAGACACCCCATTGGATATTTAATAGCAATGTGACTCTAGAAGAGTAATTTTAAATCTTTTAAGGCTTCCTTTCCTTATCAGGAAAATGAAGTTTACGCTTAGAAATCCACTGAGTTTAATTTCAGCTCTAAATCTGTGACCCTATAATTTATTCTTGCCCCACTCCAACCTCACTTTTCCTTTCTTTCAAAATTTCCATAGGCTTATAATCACTATATAGATTAGTAGTTCATTCTATCTGTTGTTTTCCATTTTATTCCTAATCTATTCCATTGCTTCTTGTTTTAAACAACTACAGAAAAATATACCAGAACATCTTTCTATTGCCTAAAAATGGGTCTTTTGTTTAACCACCAGTAGAAAAAACATACTCTAATGACACTGTTGGAGATGGTAATACTTAAATGAATCCTCATCCATCTAACTGTTTCTTATCTAAGCATTTTATTTTTTCTTTATCTTTTAATTTTATCTTTATCTTATTAATTATCTGGATATATTTATATTATCTGGGGATAAATCACAATTTAGAAAAAAAATATTTGTTCTCTGTCTCAAGATAAATGTGTTACTGTAGAGTAGTTTCAGTCATTTCCAATTCTTTGTGACCCCATTTAGGATTTTCTTGGCAAAGATACAGCAATAGTTTACCATTTCCTTCTCTGGCTCATTTTACAGATGAAGAAACTAAGGCAAACAGGCTTAAGTTTACCCAGAGTCACACATGTGGTATGTATCTGAGAACAGATTTGAACTCAGGTCTTGAATAAGAACATACCTATCAGAAAATCAGAAGCCTCAGATTGGAAAAGAAAGTGATATTTGGGTTTCACAAATTAGAATTTTTATTTTCCTTGCTCTGGAATATGTATGTGAAATCTTATGAACTGATGAGAGCTAAATGGTATGGTGGGCTTGTTTGTGAGAGAAAACTGTCTTGTCAGTTTAATGGTGCAGTGCATAAAGCCCAGAACGAACCTGATGTCAGGAAAACCTGGTTTCAAATCTACTACTATAGAAAATGAAATTGGGCCCCAGTCAGTCTTTTAAAATGTATTTAATTTAGAAATAGTAATCTATAATTTTATATGCAAATAATTTTGATCCTGGCATGGCTGGCAACCAAGAATCAGGAAATGAGTGGCAATTAAAATCTAGCATAGTGCCCTTTTTAAAGTCTTACTGTGATTCTTCCTTGTGACTTGAGTTCTTGGAAGTTCTGCCAGAGGAGCCCAGGCTCTGACAGATAAGGCAAGCATTAAAGGCTTTGCATATACAGGTTCAGTGTCAGAATTCTTATATGTCATCTGAGGACCAGTCTCATGAAATTCCTATAATATAATGGCCTTTTTCCTCACCATGTTATCATTATCTCTCTGCAATATTTGACATTATTGACTCTCCTTTCCTCCTGGATATTTTCTACCCTCCAGGTTTGTATCATACTGTTCTCCCCTGGTGTTCTTCCTTACTGGATGTTTCTTAATTTCCTTTCCTGAATCATCATCCATGTCCCTTCTGCTAACTGTAGCTATCTTCTAAGGTTCTCTCTAGAGCCCATTTCTCTTTTACCCATATTCTCTCATGTGTTAACTTCATTAGGTCCCATGGGTTCAATTATTATCTCTATGATGTTAATCTATATACCAAGGCCTTGTTGTTCTGGATCTTTATTCCTATAAAATAAAGTCCCTCTTGGACATTTTGAATTGAATGTCTTAAGATTCTTATGAACCTTAAACTTAACATATTCAAAACTAAACTCATCATCTTTCAAAAACAAACCACAACAACAACAAAAAAAATGCTCTTCAGAATTATTTCTATTGAGTTCACCACTGTCCTTCCTGTAACCCAAATTCACCTCTTTGATGTTATTATTGACTTCTTACTTTCATCTCATGTATTTAATCACTTACTAAATCTTCAATCAAAAGCATTATTAATAGCTTATCACGTACCCGTCAGTGTGCTAAGCACTAACGTTATAAAAACAAAAATTCCAGACCCTCAAGGATTTTACTTTCTAATGATAGAGAAAATATGTATATATATAAAAATTAACACAAAGTTGTTTGGGAAGGATGTATTGGTGGCTACAGGTTGTCAAGGAAGGCTTGATGAAGAAAGTGGCACTCCAACTAAATCTGGAAGCAAAATAGAGATTCCAGCAAGTAGCAAAGGTGAAAAAAGGAGTATTTACAGGGGTGGAGGTAAATGGATCATTGAGTGTGTACAACAACTAGCAGGTCAATATAGACATATCAAAGAATTTGGAGGTGAGAAGAACATGTAGGAAGGTTGAAATGAAAGAAAAGGGTGAGAGCTGAGGAGAGGTTTAAATAGAAGACTTTTTATTTGATTCTAAGGGTAATAAAGAACCAGTAGAGGTAGGGGTGAAAAGGGGAACTAGAGGAAGATATAGAAATAATAGTATGTATGGTCAGACCTGGACTTTAAGAAAATCACTTTGTTAGCTACATAGAGTATGGTTTGGAGTGGGGATAGCCTTGATACAGTAATTCCAAATCAGAAGTTATTTCAATTCTCCAAGAGAGAGTTGATGGTTGAGTGAGTAATGAAGAGGAGCGACTTGTTTAAGAGATGTTATTGAGACAGAGATGATAAGATTTTGCAATTGATTAAACATGAAGGTATAAAGGATGGTGAAGAGGCAAGGTTTTGAATCTGAATCTTTGGAAGAATGGTTATGCCCTTAACAGTAATGGACAAGTTCAGAAGTTGGTGGGTTTAAGAAGAAAGATAATGAGATTTATTTTGGACATGTGAAACGTAGGACATTCAGTTCAAGTTTTGTCATTTCTACTTTTACAATATCTTTCACATATCTGTTTAATAACTTGGAATAGCATTCTCATCTCTTCACCCACATCAGTACAGGACTTTATCACTTCTTACCTGCACTCTTGCAATGGCCTTTTAATTTGTTTGCCTCAGTCTCAACCCACTCCACAAAGCTGTCAAAGTGATTTTCCTCAAGTGCAGGTGTGATTATATCACTGCCATACATACACACTTAATTAATAGATCTGGTAGCTCCCTAGACAGGTTGGACCATCTCTCTCTACCTTTGTGCCTTGAAATCTCTAATCTCCTTTAAAATTCAACTTAAGCCCCACTTCTTCCTGAAAGAAAGTGCTTTCTTGCTTCCCCCCAGCCCTAGCCACTAAAGCGCCCTCCAAAAGATAACTCTGGGTGTGTGTGTGTGTGTGTAGAAGCTAGGAGGGAATATGAGAAACAGAGAAAGACAGAGGGACAGACAGAAAGAGAGACAGGGAGAGAAACTGAAAGACAGAGACAGAGAGAGTCAGAGAGATCTTATTGCATCCCTGTTAGAATATAAACTCCTTCAGAACAATCCCTGAATCATTTTTATTTTTGTACTCTTCAGGGACTACCAAAGTGTATGAAATATAGTAGATGTTTAATAGATATTGAATGATTGATTAAGAGACACTTGCCACCAGAAAACTAACTTTTGGGTAATGATCTTTTAATTTATTTATTTATTCACTTTGCCAATTCAACTCACAAAAAAATTTTTTTATTCTAACTTGAAGAGGCTACAATTTTTACAGATTTAAGGCAATTAATTCATAATCCTCTAAAATGAGGAATTTGAAATAAATTAAATTAAGAGCAGCTAGGTGGCACACTAAATAGACCACTGAGCTTAGAATCAGGAAGACCTGAATTGAAATATGACCTTAGACTCTTATTAGCTGGGTGATCCTGAACAACATCCTCAAATATAAAATAGAAATCATATAAGTGCCAATCTTGCAGGATTGTTGAGAGGATCAAATGAAATAATATTTTTAAAGTGCTTACCACAGTACCCAGCATATAATATGTGATTAATAAATGGTGGTTTCTTTCCTAGATTTATTGTTATGAATGCATTTCTTCTCTCCCCCCCCCGCCAATTTTCAATAGTATTTTATTTTCCAAATGCATTCAAAGATAATTTTTAACATTCATTTTTGTAAGACTCTATATTCCAAATTCTTCTCCTTCCCTGCACTACCTACTCTCTCCCCAAGACAGCAAGTAGTCTGATATAGATTAAATATGTATAATTGTTTTAAACATATTTTAGAAATGTATTTTCTTATTCCAAATTAGGAAGGACAAGAATTTTTCAGCTCAAAAAGAAATAATAGAAGAGATTAAACTGTATTATTTGATTTCTGACATAATTCCATTCAAACTTCAAAAAAGCAGAATTTTGAAAAACAAAGTTCATGGTGGGTCCAAATAACGTAATATTTTTCAAGACGTTAGATTTATAATTCCCATTTCCATTTAACAAATGTCATACCCTTCTATTGTCAGATTAGAAAATGCAGTTTCATGGATTATTTTTTATTCTTTGACAACTTTATTTAAAAATGTTTTTGTCAGTTTAAAGGGGAAGCTCTGCAGCAGCTTGCTTTTGTTCTCTTTTATATTGCTATTCAGTTCTATGACAATGGAGACTACTTGTTCCCTGTTCTTTTCATATATTCCAAAAATACTGTGTGAAATAAAAGCTGAAAGCAGTTTAAAAAAAAAAACTTTTCCCCAGTCAGACTGGAAAATGTATTTGTAAATAAGGATGACTGATACAAGGAATATAAGAGAAAGATGAAACGAGAATTGATCCTTAGGACAAAGGTTCTACAAAATGAGCAAAGGCCAAAAAATTTGGATGAAGGAATTACATCACTTTACATAGTGTTTCATGACTCTTCTCTTATTTAGAATTCAGTTCATTTAAAATATATTACATGTCTACTATGTGCAAGGCAATAATGATAAGTACTGGAACTACAAAGGTAAAGTAATATCTAATCCCCCTCCCCAAGGAATATAACAGAAGAGACAAGACATACATACATATATATATATATAATAAACGCAAAATAGCATCCTAAAAAGATGCTAAACCATCCCAAATTTCTTTTCAAATTGATTGCAGACAAGACTTTCAATTATCTCTGAGGCAGTCCCACAGAAAAAGGCAATATATACAGAGAGACAGACAGAAAGAGAGAGAGAGAGAGAGAGAGAGAGAGAGAGAGAGAGAGAGAGAGAGAACACAAAAGAAGACACAATTACAGTTCTAAAATTTCCTGGAATCCCAGATTCCAAGAGTTTGAGTTGTTGGATGATAGGAGCAGTCCTTAGAGAAGTCCAGGCCTTCCATTGTGCAGACAGGTTATGGTAACTGAGGCAGCCTAGAGAATGAGAAAAAAAAAAATCATGCCAACCAAAGTAAACATTCTGAGAACAAAATCTCATTCAGAGGGTGTCATTCAAGCTTGGATTTGAAAAAAGAAAAATAGATCAACAGGCAAGAACTGGAAGGTTAAAAGGATGTACACTTAAGCTATAAGTGAGAGCATGAACAAGACATAGACAGATAATCACAGGATTAGGATGGGAGTTAGTAAGAAAAACAGTTTGGCTGGAATGTAGAAAAACATGATGGAAAACAGCATAGGAAAAGGAATTGGGGGGGAGCAAAGATAGTAGAGAGGACACATGCTTCTTTCTGATTTCCTCCTAGGACCTTCAACTAATTACCAAATTCAGCTTCTGAATTAGTTCTAGACTGGCAGGATTCATGAATATTATAAGTGGAGCAAATTACTAACAGAAGATAATTTAAAAGATCACCAAAAAAGATCTGTTTCAGTTCGGCACAGGGAGGTAGCCAGGCCCAAGACACCAGCACACAACTGTGTAGCCCTGGCAGGGTGGTCTCCGTGGGGAGGTATGGAATCCATGGTGGAGAATTTATGGGGAGGACTTTACCAGTGTTGGCTATTCTGCCCTGGGTGCAAGCCAGTAGATAAGCCCAGAAGTTATAAAACATCCTACATAAACACAAAAGGTAAAGAGTGAACCCCAAAGCACCAGAGTCTCAGGGATGCTTAGTGCAACCAGTGCAGCTTGGTACTGCCACTGAGGCTTGGCGCTGTCTGTAGAGGAAGCTTGGAAAATTCCTTTCCTAAAAGCAGATCCCAACTTTTTTTTAAAAATGAGTAAAAAGGCAAAAAGGACACTAACTATAGATAGTTTCTATATTGAATAAGAACAGATTTCAAACCCTTAGGAGACTAAAAGCAGAGCTTCTCCAGATGAAGCCCCAAAGGGTGACATAAACTGATCCCTACCACCCAAGGCTCTCCTAGAAGAAATTAAAAAGGTCTCAAAAGAGAGCTAAAAGAAAAATGGGGAAAGGAAAGGAAAATTCTGCAAGAGGGTTTGGAAAAGGCATATAACTCATTAAGAGATATATTTGTTAAAGTGGAAAAAGAAAACAACTCCCTGAAAAAGAGAATCAGTCAAGCAAAACCAAAAAAAGGAAAAAAATAGAAAAAAATGTAAAATACCTACTTAGGAAAACAACTGACCTGGAAAATAGATGTAGGAGAAACAATCAAAGGATTATTGGACTCCCTGAAAACAATGGGAAAAAAGAGCCTACACACTATTTTTCAGGAAATCATCAGAGAACTGCCCTGACGTCATAGAATCAGAAGGTAAAATAGCAATTAAAAGAATTTAGCAAACACCTCCTAAAAGAGACCCCAAAATTAAAACTCTAAGGAATATCATGGCTAAATTTCAGAACATGATACCAATGAAAAAATATTACAAGCAGTCAGAAAAAAAAAAAAATTTTAATACCGAGGAGCCACAACAAGAATCAGCCAGGACTTAGTAGCTTCCACCTTAAAGGATCTAAGGGCCTAAAATCTAATAGTCTGAAAAACAAAGGAACTTGGAATGCAGTCAAGAATAAACTACCCTACTAAACTAAAGAATGAATGGGTAAAACAGCAAATCATACTCACAATTAATAATTTCATTCAAGAGAATGACAATAATGAGACAACATACCAAAATTTGTGGAATGCAGCCAAAGCAGTGATAAGGAGAAATTTTATATCTCTTGACATTTACTTGCATAAAATAGAGAAAGAGAAGATCAATGAATTGGGCTTGCAACTAAAAAAGCTAGAAAAAGGGCAAATTAAAAACTCCCAATCAAATACCAAACTTGAAATTCTAAAAATAAAAGGAGAGATTAATAAATTTGAAAGTTAAAAAAAAACTATTGAATTAATAAATAAAACTAAGACTTGGTTTTATGAAAAAACCAACAAAATAGATAAATCTTTAGTAAATTTGATAAGAAAAAGGAAGGAGGAAAATCAAATTGTTAGTCTTAAAAATGAAAAGGGAGAACTTTTCACCAATGAAGAGGAAATTAGAACAATAATTGGAAGTTATTTTGCTCAACTTTCTGCCAGTAAATTTGATAATCTAAGTGAAATGGAATACCTACAAAAATATAGATTGCACAAATTAACAGAGGAGGAAGTAAGTTACTTAAACAGACCTATTTCAGACAAAGAAATAAAACAAGCTATTAATTAATTTTCTAAGAAAAAATCCCCAGGATCAAATGGATTTACATGTTAATTCTAACAAACATTTAAAGAACAATTAACTCTAATATTATATAAACTATTTGAAAAAATAGGAAATGACTTCTACCAAATTTCTTTTATGACACAGATATTAGTGATACCTAAACCAGGTAGGTTGAAAACAGAGAAAGAAAATTATAGACCAATCTCCCTAATGAATATTGATGCAAAAATCTTAAGTAAAATATTAACAAAGAGATTACAGAAAATAATCCCCCAGGATAATACTCCATGATCAAATAGGATTTATGCTAGGAATGCAGGGCTGGTTCAATATTAGGAAAACTATTAGCAGAATTAACTATATTAATAATCAAATTAACCCCAACCATATGATCATCTCAATAAATGCAGAAAAAGCATTAGATAAAATCCAGCACCCCTTCCTATTAAAAAACACTAGAGAGCATAGGAAAGAATGAACTTTTCCTTAAAATACTCAGTACCATATATTTAAAACCATCCATAAGCATCATATGTAATGGAGATAAACTGAAACCATTCGCAATAAGATCAGGAGTGAAACAAGGCTGCCCACTATCACCATTACTATTCCATATTGTATTATAAATGCTGGCTTTGGCAGTAAGAGATGAAAAAGTGATTAGAGGAATTAGAGTAGGTAATGAGGAAACCAATTGATCACTCTTTGCAGATGATAGGATAGTATACTTAGAGAACCCCAGAGAATCTACTAAAAAGCTATTAGAAATAATTGATAAATTTAGCAAAGTTGCAGGATACAAAATAAATCCACACAAATCATTAGCATTTTTATACATCTCTAACAAAATCCAACAGCGAGAGATAAAGAGAAATTCCATTTAAAATAACTGCTGATTTAAAACTGTCAATAAGCATCATATGTGATGGGGAAGAACTGGAATCTTTCCCAGTAAGATCAGGGGTAAAACAAGGATGCCCACTATTACCATTACTATTCCATATTGTATTAGAAACTCTAGCCTTGGCAATACGAGTTGAGAAAGAGATAAAAAGAATTAGAGCAGGTAATGAGGAAACGCAAACTATCACTCTATTCAGATGATATGATGGTATACTTAAAGAACCCCAGAGATTCTACTGAAAAACTATTAGAAATAATTCATAACTTTAGCAAAGTTGCAGAATATAAAATAAATCCACATAAATCCTCAGCATTTTTATACATCAACAAAATCCAACAGCAAGAGGCACAAAGAGAAATTCCATTCAAAATAACCATCAATAGCATAAAATATTTGGGAATCTATCTACCAAAGGAAAGTCAGGAATTATATGAGCAAAATTACAAAACACTTTCCACACAAATAAAGTCAGATTTAAATAATTGGGAAAATATTATGTGCTCTTGGATAGGCCAAGCAAATATAATAAAGATGACAATACTCCCTAAACTAATCTATTTATTTAGTGCCATACCAAACAGACTCCAAAGAAACTATTTTAATGATCTAGAAAAAATAACAACAAAATTCATATGGAAGAACAAAAGGTCGAGAATCTCAAGGGAATTAATGGGAAAAAAATCAAATGAAGGTGGCCTAGCTGTACCTGATCTAAAATTATATTATAAAGAAAAAGTCACCAAAACCATTTGGTATTGGCCAAGAAATAGATTAGTTGATCGGTGGAATAGGGTAAGTTTACAAGACAAAATAGACAATAACTATACCAATCTATTGTTTGACAAACCCAAAGATCCCAACTTTTGGGATAAGAATTCACTATTTGACAAAAACTGCTGGGAAAACTGGAAAGTATGGCAGAAATTAGGCATGGACCCACACTTAACACCGTACACCAAGATAAGATCAAAATGGGTCCATGATTTAGGCATAAAGAATGAGATTATAAATAAATTAGAGGAACATAGGATAGTTTACCTCTCAGACTTGTGGAGGAAGAGGGAATTTGTGACCAAAGATGAGCTAGAGATCATTATTGATCACAAAATAGAAAATTTTGATTATATCAAATTAAAAAACCTTTGTACAAACAAAATTAATGCAAACAAGATTAGAAGGGAATCAACAAACTGGGAAAACATCTTCACAGTTAAAGGTTCTGATAAAGGCCTCATTTCCAAAACATATAGAGAATTGACTCTAATTTATAAGAAATCAAGCCATTCTCCAATTCATAAATGGTCAAAGGATATGAACAGACAATTTTCAGATGATGAAACTGAAACTATCTCCACTCATATGAAAGAGTGTTCCAAATCACGAATGATCAGAGAAATGTAGATTAAGACAACTCTGAGATACCACTACACACCTGTCACATTGGCTAAGATGACAGGAAAAAATAATGATGAATGTTGGAGGGAATGCGGGAAAACTGAGATACTGATGCATTGTTGGTGGAGTTGTGAACGAATCCAACCATTCTGGAGAGCAATCTGGAATTATGCCCCAAAAGTTATCAAACTGTGCATACCCTTTGATCCAGCAGTGCTACTACTGGGTTTATACCCCAAAGAGGTACTAAAGAAGGGAAAGGGACCTGTATGTGCCAAAATGTTTGTGGTGGCCCTGTTTGTAGTGGCTAGAAACTGGAAAATGAATGGACACCTATCAATTGGGGAATGGTTGGGTAAATTGTGGCATATGAATGTTATGGCATATTATTGTTCTGTAAGAAATGACCAGCAGGATGAATACAGAGAGGCTTGGAGAGACTTACATGAACTGATGCTAAGTGAAATGAGCAGAACCAGGAGATCATTATAAACTTCAACAACAATATTATATGAGGATGTATTCTGATGGAAGTGGCTATCTTCTACAAAGAGAAGATCTAATTCAGTTCCAATTAATCAATGATGAACAGAAGCAGCTACACCCAAAGAAAGAATACTGGGAAATGAGTGTGAACTGTTTGCATTTTTGTTTTTTCTTCCCAGGTTATTTTTACCTTCTGAATCCAATTCTTCTTGTGTAGTAAGAGAACTATTCGGTTCTGCACACATATATTGTATCTAGAATATACTATAATATATTTAACATGTATAGGACTGCTTGTCATCTAGGGGAGGGGGTGTAAGGAAGGAAGGGAAAAGTCAAAACACAAGTGAATGCAAGGGAAAATGTAAAAAATTACCCAGGCATATGTTCTGTCAATAAAAAGTTATAGTAAAAAAGTAAATACATTAATGATAATATTTAAGACATTTCCCTTTGAAGAATGGGGATAATTATGCTTTGACACTCTCGGAAAGAAACAATATGTTGGCATTAAAGGAGAGCTGTCCAGAAGAGGTCAGAGGAAGAAAGGGAGCAAACATTAAATGCCTCATGTGTACCCAGAACTGTGTTAAATGCTTTACAAATATCTCATTTAACCTCTCCAACAACACTGTGAGGTAGATGTCTCATTTTACAGTTGAGAAAACTGAGGTAAATAAAAGTAAAGTGTTTTGCCCAGGATTACATAGCTAGTGTCTGAATCTAGATTTGAGCTCAGGCCTTCCTGACTCCAAGCCCAGTGATTTACCCACTGTACAACTTGGCAACCTAGCACAATCCCTAACACATTATATACATTTTATAAAAGCTTGTTGATTAAGAGGTGGCTCAGTGGTCAGAGCACCAGCCCTAGAATCAAGAAAAGTCAGTTTAAATTTTGTTTCAGACAATTACTAGCTATGTGAAGCTGGGTAAAACAGATGATCAGGAAAGACACAAAGGCAAGCTGAAGGATTTCTGCTTCAACCTGGAAGCAATAAAGAATCATTGAATATTTTTGAGTAAGGGAGTGACATGGTTATTCTTGGGCTTTAGAAAAATCAGTCTGATAGTTGTTTGGGACTGGGAGTTAGGAGACTACTACAGTCATCTAAGAAAGGGAGAATTAGGGTTTCAGCTACATGAGAGAGAGGACAGAAAGATGAGGGGAAGAGAGGCAGGGAAGAGGAGAAAATTGAGAGAATAATTCCTATGTCACTAACTTCATAGGATTATTGTGAAGATATAAGTCACATTTCTATAATACTTTAAGAGGCACAAGATGCTTTGCATAGATTATCTCATTTGGTCTTCACAACAATGCTGGGATGCGGCTGCCTTTGGTTTATCAATATGACTGAGCTCTTTTTATAGTAAGGATGCTGACATTCAAAGAGGTTCTGTGAATCACACAGACACAGCTATGAAGTATCTCAGAAGGAATTTGGACTGCAAGTCCAGTCCCTTAACTTTCATGCCACAATGACATAATATATTATCTACAAAAGTTTTGTAGCTATAAAGTATTTTGTCAACTTTGCTATTCAGTCTAATCAATAGTCATGTCTGATTCTTTGTGACCCCATTTGGAATTTGCTAAGCAAACATACTAGAGTGGTTTTTCATTTCTTTCTCCAGTTTGTGTTACAGAAGAAGAAATTTAGGCAAACAGGGCTAAGTGACTTGCCCAGGGTCACATAGCAAGGGAGTATATGAAGCTAGATTTGAACTCAGGAAGCACTGAGCCACCTAAAGTATTGAGGCTTAAAATATCATTAGCTCAGGCTTAAATATTATTTTTAAAGCATTCCGATTTGTGAATCTGGCAGCAAATAATGAATCAATCAACGAAGAAATTAACACAGATCACATTTATCTCTATGAAATTTACAGACTACTTTCCTAATGAATTTCTGCCTTCAACCCATATATAACTTTGGTGGTAGAGGGATGGAGGTTTTGTTTTGTTTTGTTTTTTTCCCTTGCTTTCCTGAGATTTCCTTGGGTAGATATTCAGCAGAAGAAATGTGGAATGAGTTTTTTGCTAGCATGAGGAAAGGTTTTAGAGATGTTCATTTATCTGACCTTCACAAGAAAACTAGGACTTTCCCAGTTCTCTGTGGATTTGCTTGATTTGTTGGCATTAATCTTGTGGAGTAGATTAGATACAACCATGTCTATGTACTCTTAGAAATTCTGCCTATTAACCTGGCATCTAATGAATTGGTTTTGCCTGCTTTCTAAAGGGAGTTCAACCTTGTCCATATCCCATTAATTTATAAAACTTGACACTCTCTTAGTAGCAGTTTCTCAAAAACAAAAATTAGTTACCCGAGATATCAGATATTTTCATTAAAAACTGACAGTGTAGGAAAAAATATTACAACCCTAGTCTTGATGAAAAAGGCCAAGGGTGGGGGAAGAGAGAGAATCCATCCAAAAATTATTGCATCCTAAAGTAGGTCACACATGACAGTGATATGGAAGAAGAACCATCTGTGTCCTGGGAATTCTCCACAGAATACTAATCTATGTGTTTTAAAAACAAATTTCAACTACTATTGTACCCAACATCCTCCTTCCTGAGGCAGAATGATATTTCCATGAGTAAAATTGAATTTTTGCCCATTTGGTTAGCTGACAAGCTGACTGTGATAAATATTCTGGATTCTATTAACAAAGACCATGAGGTATAGAAAGAAGGTTTTGGAAATAACATTGTTTATCCCCAGGGCATCTGTCATATCAGCCTTCCAAGATGGCATGTCACAAGATGTTAAACTAAATGAAAAAGGTAATAAATCAACAATCAAAGAATTCAAAACTGAATGACAGCAAATAATAGGTTATTTCCCAAACACTTGCTTTCTAAAGATTCACACTGATTTTTTTTTCCTGAAGAATTAAAGTGTTTCAAGTGTGGCCTGTTTCCTGTTTCTAGCACTCTATATAAAGCTTAGTAGTTATTCTATCCTGAAGAAAGCAAGTGTCCTCCTCACCTGTGGAATCAGAAACACAGTAATCAGTAGTAGAAATGAAAAGTCAATTCTGGGAAGTCTAGCTAAGTCACTCACTATTCAGTATCTACTTTTTTAAATGTTCTGAAATGATTTCCATTACAACAGAGCCAAGATGTCTAAGGATCTCATTCCTCTGTATAATTCCATTTCTACTGCTTTCCCACATAATTTTTAAAAATACATTTTTGTCTGTTACACATTTTTGTGATTATGTTACCATGCATTGTGAGTCCTAATTCTCTTTATTGCCTCCTTTTTTTCTACCTTGGATGATACCTTATTTTGCATTTCATACATTATCCTGTTTCACATTCTCATAGGATCCTCAATTATATCACAAACACACACATTCTCACAAACTATCCATAGTAGAGGAGAAAAGTCCTAGAGACCTATCTAAAATGCAGAGTGATTGTGATTTGCCTGGGGTAACAACAAGTAATGAATGTCAGAAGTAGTGCTTCTCTTTGTTGTTGTTTTGTTATTTTTAATAATAGCTTTTTATTTTCAAAATATAGTTTTGAAGTATATAGTATCTTTCAAAAGATAATTTTCAACATTCATCCTTGCAAAATCTTGTGTTGCAAATTTTTCTCCCTCCCATCCCCCCACTCCTTCCCCTAGACAGCAAATAATCTAATATATGTTAAACATGTGCAATTCTTCTATACATATTTCCACAATTATCATGCTCCACAAGAAAAATCAGATCAAAGAGGAAAAAATAAGAAAACTAAAAGCAAGCAAACAATAACAAAAAAGTAAAAATACTAAGTGGTAGTCCTCTTTCTAGATGCAGATTCCTTCTCTTCATCACAAGTTTATTGGAACTGATCTGAATCACTTCATTGTTGAAGAGAGCCAAATCCATCAGAATTGATTATCATATAATCTTGTTGCTGCTGTGTACAATATTCTCTTGGTTCTACTCTCTTCACTTAGCATCAGTTTTTATAAGTTTCTCCAGGATTTTCTAAAATCATTCTGTTGATTGTTTCTTATAGAAAAATAATATTCTATAACATTCATATACCATAATTTATTCAGCCATTCCCCAACTGACAGGAATCTATTCAGTTTCCAGATCCTTGCTACTACAAAAAGTTGCCACTGCTACAAACATTTTTGGACATATGGGTCCTATTCCCTCCTTTAAGATTTCTGAGATATAAGCCCAGTAGAAACACTACTGGATCAAAGGATATGCACAGTTTTATAGCCCTTTGGGCATAGTTCCAAATTGCTCTCCAGAATGGTTGGATCAGTTCACAACCCCACTATCAATGTATTTAGTGTCCCAGTTTTCCCACATCCCCTCTAACATTTATCATTATCTTTACCTGTCATCTTAGTCAGTCTGAGAGATATGTAGTGGTAACTCAGAGTTGTCTAAGCAGTAGTGATTTAGAGCATTTTTTTCATATGACTAGAAATGGTTTTAATTTCTTAATCTGAAAATTGTTCATATCCTTGGGCCATTTATCAACTGGAGAATGACATATTCTTATAAATTTGAGTTAATTCTCTATATATTTTAGAAATGAGGCCTTTATTAGAAATCTTGGATATAAAAATTTCTTCCCCAATTTTCTGCTTCCCTTCTAATCTTGGTTAATTAGTTTTGTTTGTACAAAAACTTAAATTTAAGACAGTAAAAATATCCATTTTGCATTTCATAATATTCTCTAGTTCTTCTTTGGCCATTTTCCTTCCAATCCACAGATCTGAGAGGTAGACTAACCCTTGTTCTAATTTGCTTATAGAATCACCCTTTATGTCTAAATCATGAACCAATTTCAACCTTATCTTGGTATAGGATATTATGTCGGTTAATGTCCTAGACTTTTCTTATTTCAATAATTTCTTATTTATTTTTTATTATCTAATAACCCTGATGGCTCTACTTGGTGTAATATGTAACTATTTATTATGAAATTCATTGTGAAGTTTTAGTTGGTTATAGAAAAAAAAATTAACTTTGTAGGCAATAGTTCAATCATGCTTCTGTTCCAAACAGTAAAACTCAGTAATACAACTATATAATTTACATCAACAGCCATAATCTTTAGCCCTTCTTTGACTAACTGTATTATTTATAGAGTTCTATGTATGGCTTCATCTATATGGAGATTCCTTCTCTTTGAGCAGGTAGTGATTGATCTGAGCCTTTTTGTCTTATATAATTTGTGTGTCTTTCTCTTTTAAGTTGTTTCTAAGAAATCAGTCTGAAGACTTTTCCTGTTGTTATTGTATTTTATAATACTTTGAAGGTACCAATATACTTGGGTTGCCTATATATTTATTATTTCTTACTAGCCTTCTTCCTTTTTGGCCATTCATGACCCCAAGGATAATCTTTTTTATGTCACTTCTTCCACAAATGTTGTCATTGGTAAAATGCTGCTAATATTCCATAATGTTACCAACAGTCTGGCTAGATCTACACTATGGTTCTAGCTACATTGAGTCAATAATTCAGATGTTTAGTCAACATGACTTTTTGTCTCATTTGCATTTGTACATAACTTTAAAATATTGTAATCTTATCGGTAATTGTAGGTTAATAGTTGCTGGCAAATTAAAAAAAAATAGCATGGAATGGTGTATGGAACAGTATGGAAAGGTGTGAGTTCAAATTATAACCCTGAAACATACTAGCTGAGTAACCTTAGACAAATTATTTAAGCTCCTAAATCCTTCCCACACCACAAACTACCATCAAGAAAATCTCTCTAAGATAAATTTAAAAATAGCTGATAATCTGCATTGATAAAGAATGTTTTCTCACTGGAAATTCCATGTTGTTGCTATTAAGTCTTGCCTGATTCTTTATAATCCCATATACTACAACATACCAGGCCTTTCTATCTTCTATTTTCTCTCAAAGTCTGTCAAAGTTTTCTGTGCTTTCAGCACTCTATCTCATTCTCTTCTGTTCCCTTTTCCTTTTGCCTTCAATCTTTCCCAACATCATTGTCTTTTCCATTCAGTTCTTATGGAGAAAGAATTTAAGCTTCAGCTTCAATATTTTACCTTCCTGTGGACTCCTTGCTATCTAAAGGCCTCTCACCTGGAAAGTATTGATTCTAAAGTATTTTGCTATACAGACTTTGTTGGCAAGATGATGTCTCTACTTTTTAGTATGCTGTGCAGATTTGTCATAGCTTTCCTTCCAAAGGAACAAGCTTCTTTTAATTTCAGGGATGCAATCACTCTCAGCAGGGATCTTTGAACCCAAAAATATAAAATCCAATACTGCTTCTATTTTTTCTCCTTCTATTTTCCAGGAAGTGATGGGACCACTTGCCAAGATCTTAGGGGTTTTTTTTAATGTTAAGTTTCAAGCCAGCTTTTACACTCTCCTCTTTCACCCTCATCAGAGGCTTCTTTCTTCTTCTTTACATTCTGCCATCAGAGTGGTATCACCTACGTATCTGAGAGTGTTTGATATTTCTCCTGGCAACCTTAATTCCAGTTTTTGATTCATTCAGCCTTATATTTTTCATGACGTACTCTGCATATAAGTTAAATAAGGTGAGTGTACACACCCTTGTATTCTTTTTCCAGTCTTAAACCAATCAATTGTTTCATGTTCAGGAAGTTCATATGCCAATGAAATACTAGGCTTGATCTAAAATCTATTATTCCCATTTTCTTTTTAAATTAAAATATTTTTACTGATGTCATTTGTTTTTATATCATATTCCTTCCCATTTATACCCTTCCCCATTGAGTATAGTGCCTGACACACAATAACTACTTAAAACATGCATTTTTCAATCATTATTAATCCCAATTGATATCCAATATATCAACTCTCCAGAATCCCAAGTTCAGATGACTTCTTGGTTCTCCTTTGTTCTGGTTCTAACAAGTACAATTTCACACATGTCAAATAGATACTGAGGTTGTAATAAACATGGGGATTTTCCCAATCTTTTGTTTCTTCCCCAGTGATCTTTTTCCACCAGAGTAATTCAACTTGTCTCAGAGGATTTTTCTTCAGATTGCAAGACAAAGATAAAATTTCTTTCATATACCCCTCCACCCCAGATTCTGCAGAGTACTAATAGCTACCTAAAGAATCCCCAAGTCACCACTTCTAGACAGTTTCTAGCTATGTGATAACAGATTGTGCTGAACTATTAAAGTTTACTGGGAAAATATACTAAAAAACAAAATATAAGGTAACACTGTCAATGAGGTCTAAGATACACTTAAATAAAACAAGACCATGTAGTTTCACAGCTTTATGTACATAAGATGATGAGGTCTAGATTTGGGGTACCTAAATGAAATTAGGGTTTAGTTGAGGTCTAGTGGCAGGTTTGAGGTACAGGGAGACAAATGGAGCTCCCCTGCAACCCCCTTGGATTCGGAGCAAGGATACAGCAGTAAATGAGATCTAATAGCAGTGCAAGTCCCCAATAAAGGCATTTATCGGCCCGAGAGTTAGATTGATAAAAAGAGATTTATTATTGGATTTGGAAGCAAGGTTAAAGTATAGTTAAGAAAATAGGCCAAGGCAGAGATAAGGAGGGCACCAGACAGAGGGTCCAGTGGACAGAAAGTCCTGACATGGCTAGCATGTTTGGGACCTCTGAAAAGAGGGTGTCCCAGCATGTCCCTTTTATAATGGTAGATTTAGCCAGAGGGGCCTGTAGGTGTAGCCCAAAGTTGGCTCAGATCCAGATGGGGGCTGGGACAGGTCTGTATCTTCTATTGGAATTCAAAGGGACCAGGATTTGTGAGTCAAAGGGTAATTACATTAACTGGGGGGGGGGGGGGGAAGGGAGGTTGGGAGTCACAAAGAAAGGAATCTTTCCCCCATCATTCCCCCCTCAAGCAGTTGGAACTTAAATTCATTTAAGAAAAAAAGGACATGGGGCAAAGTCTCTTATTGAGGCAGAATTGAAGATTTTCTCCTTCCAGGATTTTCCAAGTTCAGGGGTCCCCTCTTTATCCCCCCCTCAAGCAATCACCTCCAAAGGCAAGGGGGGAAAAGGGGCAACGGTCTCCTCTTAACTGCTTCGAGCTGGCAAGGGTGGTAGAGATTTGGGGATTCATGCCAGGAGGTGAGGCATGAGGTGTGGGGTTTAGGGATGGCAGCAGGCATCTAAGGGTGTTTGTCCTGGTCAGTTGTTCCCAGTCAGTTGCCCCATATTCTCCAGGCTGAAGGGCAGTTGAAACTGGGGTGTCATCCAGGGTGGAGATGGCAACAGCAGGAAATGCATCGGGTCCCTTCTGGGGGCTGCCTATAAAAATGCTGAAGGCCCATCTAACTATCAAAGAGAAGTAGGAGAAAATGCTGGGAGCAAAAGATTATTTGTCTATAGAAAAAGTGTTAAGTAGCCTAGAGTTTAGCCCTTTTACTCTTAATTTCCAGGAAAGCTAATTTCTCCTGGGGTCAGGATTAAAGAGTGTGGACTAAGAAGTCAGGGGAAACAGGAGGCCTTGATATCTAGTCAAGATAAGAATGCAGTTTAAACCCTTAGAAATCTTTTAACTATGCTGCATTTCTTTAAAAAGAGAGTTGGTTCCTCAATAAGCAAAGACCCTGAGCCTTCTCCCACTTTCCCCACTCTTATGGGGAAGGGGTGAAAGGGGTCAGAGGGAGTGCAAAGTATCTCAGCACTGCCAACCCAGTTTACCGGCCCCTGAGGTATTGGGACTGTTCTAGGATAAAAGGGGAAACAGGGCCAGACTCCAATTGCCTACCGGGGAGCAGGACACCAGGGGCCAATTCAGCCCCTGTGGTGTGACATAGTTTCTCCAATGTTCCTCCTGCTTGAACTCGGGGCAGAGACTCGGACAATTTCCGGGGCACTTACAGGCCTAAGTCTGAGAGAGATTTGTATTAAAAAGGCGCCTCCGCTCCAAGTGTTTTTTCAGGAGGCAGAAGTTGCCCTGAGAAGAAAAGAGCTGAGAGTCTCAGGTTAGAGAGTTAAAGGGAAACTAACAGGTGTTAGCAGCAGAGTGGAAGAAACATTGAGTTTTGGACTTCGGAAACAAATTGAGGAGGTGGGTGGGTCCTAGGTTGACTTTTTCTGCTTTAAAAGAGACAAGTATGCTGGGTGTGTTTTGGCTCACTGCTTTTGCCTGAGGGCCTAAGTGTTAATCAGTCCCAGGATTTGAAAGAAAAAAAGCACTTTAAAGAATGGGCTTGTCCAGAGAGTTGGTGGGTGGAGAGAGACTGGAATTCAACTAATCTAGTCGGAGTTCAGGTTTGAGATTGAAGCATTTTTCTCAAGCCCAGTGTTTGTCTCTGCATTAAGAGACAGTTTAAAAGAGAATCTCTAGGGATGGGGAAGGAAGCTAATTTGTTGCAAAATCCAAAAAGTTTCCCATTCTATAACATAATCTTCCATAGACATTTCTAGGAAGAAAACCCACAAAGGCCCTCCCAGAGGGCCATTGCCAAAAACAGGACTTCATCTGCACAGCCTCCTATGACAGACTAATTTCCCCCAAAGGCTCTCAGAGCTTACCAGCCGCTCAAATTAGCCCGGGAATTTGAACTGCCCCTTGTTATAGAAGAGTGATGTGGTGGGTTTTCCTCAGTGGAAACCTCCTGGGAGGGCCACCAACATTGAGGGCAAGGTAGTGAAGGAGGGGTATGGTAGGAGTGGGTGTGGTGAGGTAAGAGTGGGTGTGTTCTCCGTTCAATAGCTTCTAGCTTAACTCTAGACAGTATGTGTATTCTATAGCCTCCAGGCTCCTTGAACCATAGTGCCAGAGAAACCCAGGTAGAAAACCTGACAGAGCAAGGGAGAATTTGTGAGGGACCAAGTATAGAACAGAGAATAAGTCTAGTGAGCTTGAGAAGATGACAACAGGAAAGACTTTCTTTCCTTAAAGGTGTACACCGAATTGAAGCTATGTTTTAAATGGCTTCAGTTTTTACCATTAACTCATTTCTTGCTGCAGTCAAGGAATGAGGGAAAAGAGAGAAGCCAAAGAATCCAATTGGCCTTGATTTGGAATTTTATTCCCCAGCCATCATTCCAAAGGTCTTTCTTGAAGCTGCAATCTGGCCAGGGTTGGAGCCCAGAAAAGAAACCTTTAATTGTTGGAAGGGACATAGAACACCAATCCAGAAAAGAATAGAACAGAGTGTGCTAGGAGCAAAAGGTCTTGGGACTGAGAGAATTAGGAGCAAGAGTTCCCACCGGTAGGGTTAGGTAGGAAAGTGAGAGAGAGAGAGAGAGAGAGAGAGAGAGACAGACACACACCAAGACCTAGCCTGGTTTAGCTAGGTTATCTCTCCACAAGCAGCTGAGAAAAGGTTTTAAGTAGTGCCCTGAGGCACTAAAGAAAAAAAAAACTGGTGAGCAGTTTAAAATGCCCTGTGTTTGTAGACAGCCTCCATGCAAAAGCATAATTCTGAGGCTTCTACAGTTAAAAGGCTGTGATTGGGAGGGGCATTGCTCTAACACAGGATGACCAAATCAGGGAAACCCAAGTCCCGTTTTAAAATGTATGGGACAAGCATGCTTCCTGAGGGCTGAAACTGCAGCTTTTAAGAGCCAGATAAAGGTCTAGCCGGAGTGTGGCCCATTTGTCCAAATTGCTAGCAAAGTTCCATTTTAAAAGTTGGTGAAAACCTTTCCAGAGATTTGAGAAGATTAAGATTGAGTCCCCAATCTCCCCACTCTACAGTAACCCCAAGAAGGGTTCAGGATTCCTATTTAATTATTTAAATGGCAAGTTGCCAAGCCACATGGGAGAGGTCTGAAACAGGCCTTGAGTTCTACACTCCCCACTCCATGGAAGAAGGGGGAGGAAAGGCCAGAGGGGGGAGGGGGGGGAGGAAGAGATGCATCACGCAATGCGTCCCAAATGGCGAGGGCTCTTCTGGCGATTTCACATAGGAATTTGAGGGTGGGGCAGCTCATCTAAGCCCCCAAATCTTGCTGGGAGAACAAGACCTGAAGGAGAGACCGCTTACCCCTGTCCAGGGAGTAGCAACCGTGGGCAGAGACATATCTCCTGCAATTCAGTGACCTTTTTCCTTGTGGCTACAGCTTGACCATTAACAGTGGAGTGGGAAAAGGGCTCAAACACAGCTCCTCTTAGGTTTCTCTGGTTATCTCCCCAGAACAGATCAAAGAGAGCACTGGCCTGGGACCCCCGAGAACGGCCATGTGTCTCCTTGGTCTGGGGGAGGGGGGTGTTAAAGAGAAACTTCCTCTCGGGTCTCAGAGTTCCTGCCTGAGAGCAGGGCTTTCTCCTGACAGAGAAAAAAGATTAGAAATGCAATGAGATGCAAATGAAGGTCCTTTGTCTCTGGAAAAGGATTGGGATAGAGGGAGTTTCCTCAAGCAAAGCATCTGCTCTAGGAAAAATTTTAGAGGCAGAGGAGTGTCTAGATTGTGGACAGGTAAAATCTTTTAGTTTTCCAAATCCTTGCAGCCTCTCTCGTATCTCTTAGAGACAGAGGGTGAGACAAAAGAAGGCCTTTTGTCAATCCACAGCAATTGGTAAAGAATTGTGCACAAGCTTAGAGCTCCAACAACGACCCAAGTCCAGCCTGAGCGGCTTGTGTGTCCACTGCAAGATAACGAAAGAAAAAAAGTCTTGTTTTTGTTTTTGTTTTCTTTATTAAAACTTTTTATTTTTCAAAACATATGCATGGGCAATTCTTCAACATTGTGTTGCAAAAACTTGTATTCCAATTTTCCCTCCCTTCCCCCAGCCGCACCCCTAGATGGCAAGTAGTCCAGTATATATTAAACATGGTAGAAATATATGTTAAATCCAATATATGAATACATATTTATACAATTGTGTTACTGCACAAGAAAAATCAAGTCAAATCAGAAAAAAAAAAAAGATGAGAAGCAAAATAAAATGCAAGCAAACAACAACAAAAAGAGTGAAAATGCTATGTTGTGAACCAAACTCAGTTCCCCTAGTCCTCTCTCTGGGTATAGATGGCTCTTCATCACTAAACAATTGGAACCAGGAGATCATTATATACTTCAACAACGATACCGTATGAAGATGTATCCTGATGGAAGTGGATTTCTTTGACAAAGAGAAGATCTAACTTAGTTCCAATTGATCAGTGATGGACAGAAGCAGCCACACTCAGAGAAGGAACACTGGGAAATGAATGTAAACTGTTTGCATTTTTGTTTTTCTTCCCAGGTTATTTTTACCTCCTGAATCCAATTCTCCCTGTGCAACAAGAAAACTGTTTGGCTCTGCACTCATATATTGTATCTAGAATATACTGCGACGTATTCAACCTGTATAAGACTACTTGCCATCTAAGGGAGGGAGTGAAGGGAGGGAAGGAAAAATTCTGAACAGAAGTGAGTGCAAGGGATAGTGTAAAAAATTACCCAGGCATGGGCTCTGTCAATAAAAAAGTTATAAAAAAATATTTTTTAAAAAAAGACTTATTAAAAAAATAAAAAGTTTTAGATTATATATATAAAAAAATTGGAATTTGTCTAAATCATCTCATTGTTGAAGAGAGCTACATCTGTCACAATTGATCATTGTATAATCTTGTTATTGCTGTGTATAATGATCTCTGGTTCACTCATTTCATTTGTAAGGTGTCTCTGAAATCATCTTGTCTCAAGCTGAATCTTAAAGGAAATTAAGCATTCTAACAGAATGAAGAGAGAAGAGGAAACATTCTAGGAATGGGGGACAGCCAGTAAACATTCAGCAAGACAGATGGCATGTCATATTTGGGGGATTCTATTTATTTTTTAGAGACAGTGTTTTTTTAAATACAGCACATTCTAGAAAAAAAGTCTTTTACCTTGTCCAGAGTTCCGGATTTCCTGGTAAAAACAGAGGCCTTTTCACCTGAAATGCAAGTAGGGTGAGATAGAACACAGATATTCAACCCACTACCTTTAGAGATAGAGTGAGATGAAAGAAGGAACGCAGATTTTTCCTGGAAGAATACTGCCCGAACAGCTCAAAACACAGATCGGGTCTAAGTGCCCTAAAAAGGTTGGGGTTCGGTTTGGTCACCAAGTTATCTAACTTCAGAGTTCATTTTGTCAGGAAACCAAATGATGAGGTCTAGATTTGGGGTACCTAAATGAAATTAGGGTTTAGTTGAGGTCTAGTGGCAGGTTTGGTGTATAGGGAGTCAAATGGAGCTCCCCTGCAACCCCTTGGATTCGGAGCAAGGATACAGAGGTAAATGAGGTTTAGTAGCAGTGCGAGTCCCCAATAAAGACATTTATTTGCCTGAATAGCTATATTGATAAAAAGAGGTTTATTATTGGGTTTGGAAGCAAGGTTAAAGTATAGTTAAGGAAATAGGCGAAGGCAGAGATAAGGAGGGCACTGGACAGAGGGTCCAGTGGACAGAGGGTCCTCACATGACTAGCATGTTTAGGAGTTCTGCAAAGAGGGGATCCCAGCATGTCCCTTTTATAATGGGAGATTTACCTAGAAGGGCCCAAAGTTGGCTCAGATCCAGATGGGGGTTGGGACAGGTCTGGATCTTCTATTGGAATACAAAAGGACCAAGATTTGTGAGTCAAAGGGTAATTACATTAACTAGGGGGGGTTGGGGGTCACAAAGAAAGGAATCTTTCCCACATCAAAGTGACTTTCTCCATTTCATAAAGATATGATCTTCCCTAATTTCAAACAGTTAGAAGGCATAGTAGAGAGAGAGAGAGAGAGCAAAGGCTAGAATCAGGAAGACCTGAGTTCAAATCCATCATCAGACTTGGGCAAATTATTTCACCTCTGTTTACCTCAGTTTTCTCTTCTATAAAATGGGGATAACAGTACCTGCCCTGCCCCAGACTTGGTGTAAGGATCAAATGAAATAATATTTGTAAAGAACTTAGCACAGTGCCTGGCATATAGGAGCTATTAAATAAATGTTTTTTTTTTTCTTTTCTCCCTTTCCTTTCCTCTTGTACTTCCCACTGATAAATGATGTTCTGAGATTCTTTCCTTGTTAATTTTTGTGCTTAATCAGTGACTCAAGGTACTTTTAAAAACAATCTGGTTTAAGTGAAAAAAACTTGAATTTTATCTCTGACATTTGTAAACTGTTTGACCATGAACAAGTGATTTAATCTCTCTGAACTACATTCCTCCAGATTCAGAATAGTGGTAATAAATATAACTCTAGCAGCTATTTCTTCATGTTGTCCTTGAGATTAAAAAAGATAACGCCTAATGAGTATTTTATCTGTCTTAAAGTATAAACGTCAGATACCATCATTAAGGTAATTGTCTGAACTAATGTGAACATAACTAATCTAGTTTCATTACCTGTTCTGTCTTTATCTCATCTAAGATTCAATAACCAGTGGATGTTATTAATAAAGTGTTAAAATGTAATTACATTATAATAGTCAATTAGTCCTCAATTCATAATAACAAATTAGTTTGGATATATTCAGAATGTAATATTAAGAAGAGAGATCAGAAGTGTTTTATTAACCTTTAGCTATTAGATTTGGAATAATCAAGATAATTAATGTACTAAATATGTTTATTTTATTCTTTCACTCTGGACCTGGGATAATATCCTTAATTTTGTGCCTTACCTCAAGTACCCCCTATTCTGTGAAATCTTCCCTGAGTTCCTTACCTCCTGGAACTCCAGCTATCAGCGCTCTCATCTCTCTCAAATACTCTTTGATCTCTTAGCCTGATCTTTCACTCAACTTCTTCTGCACTCTCTTCCCTGTTTTATGCTCATTTGTATTTATGTTGTATCCTCTTTCCCCTGTCCAGTACGCTACTTGAGGGCAGAAACTGTTTTATCCCCAATAACTTGCATATGGTAAATACTTAATAGACATCTACTTAATTGAATTTAAACCATATAACACCACCAAAGCAGAGGTATTCATAAGATGCTGATCAGCTATTTGATAGCAGAAGCATCCCCGATAGAAAAAACTACTCCCTCCAGTAGAGACATTCCTTGATCTTTTCTGTTCTGTCAACAATTGAATTAGCAAAATTTAATGGTTTCTACAGAGCATGCCACTTATTACATTCCCCATTAATAGACCGTATTTATATATCACCTTAAGATTTACCAAGTGCTTTCCTCAAAAAAAAAAAAAAAGAAAAAAAATCTCATGAGATACATAGTGCCAAGTATTAGAATACTCATTTTACACAAAGAAGAATTAAGGTTGAGTGGTTAAGTGACTTTTTAATATCATTACTCAACTAAAAAGTAGTTACTCAGGCAATATTTATTAAATGTCTATTATGTGCCAGAGACTAGGTTAAGTACTACAGATATAAAGAAAGGCAAAAGACAGACTACTTTTAAGGAATGTATTGTCTAATGGGAGAGACAACATGCATAAAACAATGTATAAATAAGCCTTATTACAGAATAAATTGTAAATAATCAATTGAGGAAAGGCAATGAAATTAAGAGGATTTGGGAAAGGTTTAGAAGGTAGGATTTTAGCTAGGATCTGAAGGAAGCCAGAAGGTGGAGATAAGAAAGAACATTCCAGATAGGAGACAGCCAGTGCCAAGAGTTGGGAGTTGGAGGGTCTTTTTGAGGAACAACAAGGAAGCTGGTTTACTGGATCACATGGTACATTGGGGAGGGCAAGAGGTACCAGGTATAAGAAGCCTGGGAAAGTAAGAGTGGGTTCCTAAACAGAGAGGGCTTTGAACCTGACTGGATTTGAGGTTCTTTCCACAATACTCTCATTCTCACCTTCTTCCTTTGTACATCAATTCAACAGCATAATTATATAATATGTAAGGATATTTATTATCATATAATATTTATTGTATAATAAATTGTATATTTAATATATAATGTAATAGATAAATTAAATATTTAATATATGCCCATTCAAGGACCAGCCCTGAAGTCAGGAGAACCTGAGTTCAAATCTGGCCTCAGACACTTAACACTTCCAAGCTTTGTGACCCTGGGCAAGTCATTTAATCCCAATTGACTCAGGAAAAGAAAATGTATATATATACCCACTCAGAATATAATAGCACACTGTATCAGGGAAAATTCAGTACATCCATAGGTATAATGACACTTGAATGATTGATTGAGAAGGAGGGATTCATCACACTGGGAAAGGATACCTGTCCCTAAAATGAGAATACTGCCCTCAGCGTTACAGGAATTTGGATGGAAGAAAGAGAGATCCTAGAAAAGGGAATAGTCCTGGGAGTAGCTGTCAGAAGCTATTGCATTAACCCCAAGGAAGAAGATCATCCTCAAAATTATAGCAAAAACATTCCCTCCTTACAAATGTTGGCATCCTTCAGCCAAGATCAGCTCTCAATATTAGTTACAATTCTTTACATTCTACAGAGATATTGGACAGCTAGGGTGGTGCAGAGGATTAAAGTGCCAGCCCTAGAATTTGGAACTCATCTTCCTGAGTTCAAATCTGGCCTTAGAGACTTATTATTTGTGTGACCCTGAGCAAGTCACTTCACCCTGTTTGCCCCACTTTCCTCATCTGTAAAATAAGCTGGAGAAAGAAATGACAAACCATTCTAATAGCTTTGCCAAGAAAACCCCAAATGGGATCATGAAGAATTGGAAATGACTGAAAAAATGACTAAACAACAACAAAAAAATAAAGGCATTCAATTACCAGCCCAGAGTCACAAAGCTTAGTGTCTGAGACAGAGTTCAAATTTGCATCTTCCTGATTCAAAGTCCAGCTTTATTTTTTTAAATAATCATTTGTGCGTGTGTGTTTTAATTTATAATAGCTTTTTATCTTTCTAAATACATGCAAAGATAGTTTTTAACATTCACCCTTGAAAAATCTTATTCCAAAATTTTCCCTCCCTCTCCTAGACATCAAGCAATCCAGTATGGATTAAACATGTACAATTTTTCTAAACATATTTTCATGGTCAAAAACTGACCATATATTAAGACATAAAGACATCAAAATCAAATGCAGAAAGGCCAAAATAGTAAATGCATTTTTTCAGCTCACAATGCAAAAAAAATTACATTCAATAAAAAGTCAGGGGAAAATATCCCAAAAAGTAATTGAAAACTAAATAATCTCATCCTAAAGAATGAATAAGTGAAACAGCAAATCATACAATTAATAATTTCATCCAAGAGAATGACAATAATGAGACAACATACCAAAAATTGTGGAATGCAGCCAAAGCAGTAATAAGGGGAAATTTTATATCTCTTGACATTTACTTGCATAAAATAGAGAAAGAGAAAATCAATGAATTAGTCTTGCATCTAAAAAAGCTAGAAAAAGAGCAAATTAAAAATCCCTAATCAAATACCAAACTTGGAATTCTAAAAATAAAAGGAGAGATTAATAAAATTGAAAGTAAAAAAACTATTGAATTAATAAATAAAACTAAGAGTTGATTATTATGAAAAAACTAACATAATAGATAAACCTTTAGTTAATTTGATTAGAAAAAGGAAAGAGGAAAATCAAATTGTTAGTCTCAAAACTGAAAAAGTAGAACTTTCTACCAATGAAGAGAAAATTAGGGCAATAATTAGGAGTTACTTTGCCCAACTTTATGCCAATAAATTTTATAACCTAAGTGAAATGGAACACCTACAAAAATATAGATTGCCCAGAATAACGGAGGAGGAAGTAAATTGCTTAAATGGTCCTATTTCAGAAAAAAAAAAAAATAGATCAAGCTATTAATCATCTTCATAAGAAAAAAACCCCCAGGACCAGATGGATTTACATGTGAATTCTACCAAACATTTAAGGAACAATTAACTCTAACACAATATAAACTATTTGAAAAGATAGGAAATGAGAGACTCCTACCAAATTCCTTTTCTGATACAGACATGGTACTGATACCTAAATCAAGTAGGATGAAAACAGAGAAAGAAAATTATAGACCAATCTCCCTAATGAATATTGATGCAAAAAATTTTTTTGGTTTTGGTTTTTTTTTTGGTTTGTTTGTTTGTTTGCTGAGGCAATTGGAGTCAAATGACTTGCCCAGAGTCACACAGCTAAGAAGTGTTAAATGTCTGAGCCAGATTTGAACTCAGATCCTCCTGACATCAGGGATGGTGCTCTATCCATTGCACCACCTAGATGTCCCTGATGCAAAAATCTTGAATAAAATATTAGCAAAGAGATTACAGAAAATCATCCCTAGGATAATACTCCATGACCAAGGAGGATTTATACCAGGAACGCAGGGCTAGTTCAATATTAAGAAAGCTATAAGCATAGCTGACTATATCAGTAACCAAATTAACAAAAACCATATGATCATCTCAATAGATGCAGAAAAATCATTTGATAAAATCCAACACCCATTCCTATTAAAAACACTAGATAGTATAGGCATTAATGGACTTTTCCTTAAAATAGTCACTAGCATCTATTTAAAACCATCAATAAGCATCATATGAATGGATATAAACTGGAACCATTCCCAATAAGATCAGGGGTGAAACAAAGTTGCCCACTATCACCATTACTATTCAATATTGTATTTAAAATGCTAGCTTTGGCATTAAGAGTTGAAAAAGAGATTAAAGGAATTAGAATAGGTAATGAGGAAACCCAATTATCACTCTTTGCAGATGATATGGTAATATAATATAGTATACTTAGAGAACCCTAGAGAATCAACTAAAAAGCTATTAAAAATAATCCACAACTTTAGCAAAGTTGCAGGATACAAAATAAACCCACATAAATCATCAGCATTTTTATATATCACTAACAAAATCCAACAGCAAGAGATACAAAGAGAAATTCCATTTAAAATAACAGTCAATAATATAAAATATTTGGGAATCTATCTGCCAAGGGAAAGTCAGGAACTATATGAGCAAAACTACAAAACACTTTCCACACAAATAAAGTCAGATCTAAGCAATTGGAAAAATATCAAATGCTCTTGGATGGGTCGAGCGAATATAATAGAGATGACAATACTATCCAAACTAATCTATTTATTTAGTGCTATGCCAATCAAACTCCCCTCCCAATTTTACTGGCCTAGAAAAAATAACAAAAAATTCATCTGGAAGAACAACAGTTCAAGAATTTCAAGGGAACTAATGAAAAAAAAAATCAAATGAAGGTGACCTATCTGTACCAAATCTAAAACTAGATTATAAAGCAGTGGTCATCAAAACCATTTGGTACTGGTTGAGAAATAGACTAGTTGATTAATGGAAATAGGTTAGGTTCACAGGACAAAATAGTTGATAACTATAACAATCTATTGTTTGACAAACCCAAAGACCCCAACTTTGGGGATAAGAATTCACTTTTTGACAAAAACTGCTGGAAAAATTAGAAACTGGTATGGCAGAAACTAGGCATTGACCCACACTTAACACACCATATACCAAGATAAGTTCAAAATGGGTTCATGATCTAGGTATAAAGAACGATATTATAAATAAATTAGGAGAACATAGAATAATTAACCTCTCAGACTTGTGAAGGAGTAAGGAATTTGTGACCAAAGAAGAACTAGGGATCATTATTGATCACAAAATACATAATTTTGATTATATTAAGTTAAAAAGTTCATCTGCAAACAAAACTAATACAGACAAGATTAGAAGGGAAGCAATAAACTGGGAAAACATTTTTACAGTTTAAGGTTCTGATAAAGGTCTCATTTCCAAAATATATGGAGAATTGACTCTAATTTATAAGAAATCAAGCCATTCTCCAACTGATAAATGGTCAAAGGATATGAACAGACAATTTTTAGACAAAGAAATTGAAACTATTTCTAGTCTTATGAAAAGGTGCTCCAAATCACTATTGGTCAGAGAAATGCAAATTAAGATAACTCTGAGATACCACTATCCACCTCTCAGATTAACTAAAATGACAGGAAAAGATAATGACAAATGTTGGAGGGGTTGTGGGAAAACTGGGACACTGATACATTCTTGATGGAACTGTGAATGAATCCAACCATTCTAGAAAGCAGTTTGGAATGATGCTCAAAAAGTTATCAAACTCTGCATACCCTTTGACCTGGCAGTGTTACTATTAGGCTTACATCCCAAAGAGATCTTAAAGGAGGGAAAGGACCCCACATGTGCAAAAATGTTTGTGGCAGCCCTTTTGTAGATGGCTAGAAACTGGAAACTGAATAGATGCCATCAATTGGAGAATGGCTGAATAAATTATGGTATATGAATATTATAGAATATTATAGTTCTATAAGAAATGACCAACAGGATGATTTCAGAGAGGCTTGCAGAGACTTACATGAAATGATGCAAATAAAATGAACAGAAACAGGAGCTCATTATATGTGGCAACAAGACTATGTGATGAGCAATTCTGATGGACATGGTTCTCTTCAATAATATAATTATACATTGTGAAATCAGTGATTTGAAAAATGAATTTTTCAAAGGGGGGGGCAGTATTTTCCTTGGACTTTGACCTTTCCCTCATTTAACCGAATCCAAAGTAATGATTCCATTTAAAATCCCTTTTAAATGTGGGCCTGGGCAACCAGAAAGTCATTATCTGGCTTCCACAGCTGCACCTTCAATTAATGAATTGATAAAGCAATCTTGTCATGTGTGTGCCATCTAGCACTCTTATTGTGTGCTATTGATATGTCGTGAGAATTATAGATATCAAGGTTATCTGAATTTAGATGTGGTTGCAATTATTTGATGTTTTGGATGGTGGTAAAAATAGATTGCTAATAGCCACCTTGTTTTAAATTGCAGATTACTGTATTTCGAATGGGATCAGAAGGTCACCAGGACATTGATTTAGCAATCCTGACAGCTTTACTCAAAGGTAAAAGAGCTCCTGGATTCAAAAAGTAAATTTAAAATTAAAAAAAAAAAAAAAAAAGCAGCAAATTATCTCTATAACCTCTGGATTCTTACATTAGAAATGGAGCCTAAGAAATAAATTATGAAACAATCCACACAATGATAACTGTGATGACTTCTACCTTAAGCTATTGTCCCTATTATAAAATTTTGCTAAGGCAGAGGCATTATTATAATTACTACACACATTTAGATATGCCGTAGAATAAATAATGCTATCCTTTAAACATAGTAACTATGTTGGATGAAGGTCTAATTCAATAGATTTCACCTATAAAGTGGATATAACCTAGTTTCCCAAAAGAAGTGCTTATACTTGATTATCCATGGAATTCGATTTGTTCAAATTTAGGCATGGCAGGAGATATAGGGTCTCCAGTTTCTGAAACTTCATCACATGCTATCACCTTTAATAAATGTTTCAAATTACATTGACATTTCTATTCAAAAAGCATTTATTAAGCATCAATGGATCAGTCAAGATGCATTTATTAAGCTTTTGTTTTACCATGCTAAGACACTATGCTGAGTTCTGAAGATAGAAAGACAAAAAGAGTTTTTTGCCTCAAGTAGTTTACATTCTAAAGTTCTAGACAGTGAGTCATAGTAGATAAAGAGTTAGACAATTGAAGTACTGGCTTCAAATACCTACCCTGACATATATTAGTATGTGACTCTGGACAAATTATTTCATCTCTCAAAGCTTCCCCAAAGACCATAAATTACACAGAAGATACTGATTTTCAATGGGAGATGGCATTTCCTCACTGGAAGTTCTTATATCAGTGAAGTTGCAAAGCTAAACCCACCCAACATTTAAGATAGTACATGACAGGGAAGGGAATAATATTTATATACCACCTTTGATGCTAGACACTGTGCTTAGCACTTTACAAATATCTTATCACAACAATCCTATTAAATATGTGCTATTACCCCCATTTTACAGTTGAGAAAACTGAGGTAAACAGAAGTTAAGTAACTTATCCAGACTCACACATCTAGGAAGTATCAAAGACAGGATTTGAACTCAGGTCCTGAGAAACTGCCTAGATCTGGGTGGTATAGTGGATAGAGTGTTAGACTTGTAGTCAAAAAAACACTTCAATTTATATCATCCCTTAGATACTTCTATTTGTGATTCTAGGGGAATCACTTAACCTGTCTCAGCCTTAGTTTCCTCATCTATAAAATAGGGATATTAAAACTACTTATCTCTTGGAGTTGTGAGGATCAAATTGGATAATACATGTTAAGCACTTTCTGTACCAGATGGTCTGTGTACACTATTCTAGACTGCCAGGGCAATACATACCAGTCTTTGGGATACCCCCAAATATACACGAAAATGAGCTGATCTTAAGGTGCCAAACAATCTTTCTTTATTAGTAATCTCAGCAGGGGTTAGCAGGAAGCAAGAACAAGTGTATGTGTGTATGCCTGCATCTCTCTCTGTATGGACTTAAAGATAGTTATTTATATTTACTCTCCTCTGGGATTACCCCATGCCTAGCCCACTGCATAGGTGTATCTGCAGAAGAGAGATACCTAGAGTTAGTGCTGCCTCCTAAGAAAAGATCTAGCAAGAGGACACACCCCTCACCTTCTCAAGGAAACACCTGTAAGACACAACCTCCTGTCTCAGAGGCCAAGCCCCTTTTTACCTCCTGGGCCCACCCTACTAATTGATATGGCATACATGGCAATTTTCAGAGGAGAAATGTCCCTAACAACTTTCAAGCTTTAAAGTGTTATATAAATTAATATTATCATTCCTAAGTAAAATCTGGGTATGCAAAGACAAGAGGAAAGTCAGTTCCTGCCCTCAAGAAGTCTATACACTATTGGATAAGGGATACATTATAGATATAGATATAATGTGTATTATAGATATGTATATTTATATATACATATACATGTTTGTATGTTATTTTTCCCAGTTACATATAAAACCATTTTTACATTTGCTTTTAAAACTTTGAATTCCAGATTCTCTTCTTCCTCCTTCCCCACTCTTCCATTGAGAAGGCACATGTAAAGTTATACAAAACATTTCTATAAAAGCTATATTGCAAATATATATTTATATAGATTTCTCCCCAAAAAAATCTCAAGAAAAATAAAGTTTAAAAAATATGCTTCAATCTTTATTCATACACAATTAATTCTTTCTCTGGGTATGCATAACATGTTTTTATTATTAAGTCCTTTAGTGTAGTCTTAGATCATCAGCAAAGTAATAGCAAAGTAATTCACAGCTGATCATCCCATAATATTGCTATTACTTTGGATACAGTACATTTCATTTTGCAGGAATTCAGAAGTTTTTCTGAGAGTATACTGCTCATTACTTATTATAGAACAATAGTATTCCATCATAGTCCCATACCATAATTTAATCAGCTATTCCCCAATTGATGGGCATTCCCTCAATTTCCAGTTCGTTGACTTGAGAAAAAGAGCTGCTGTAATTATTTTTGTACATATAGATCCTTTTCCTTTTTTGTTTAATCTCTTAGCATACGTGCCTAGGAGTGGTATTGTTAGATTCAAGGATATGCGTGATTTTATAGTCCTTTGGGCATAGATCATATTTTGTGATCATTTATCAGTTGGTGAATGGCTCTTTTTATAAATTTGATTCAGTTCCCTATACACTTAAGAAATGAGAAACTTGATTCAAAATTCTTTTCATATTTACTGTTGCTAGAGAAACTTGATTCAAAATTCTTTTCACAATTACTATTGCTAACTGTATTTCTGCCCATTTAATTTTATTTTTTCTCTTCATTCGCCCTTTCTCTTCTCAAAAGTGTATTGTTTCTGACCACACCCTTCCCATTATGCTCTCCCTTCTATCACTCTCCCACCTTCCTATTCCCCTTCCTTTCCTACTTTCCTTCAGGGTAAAATAGATTTTTATGCCCACATTGAATATGTGTGTTATTTCTTCTAGGAGCCAATTATTATGAGAGTTTTTCTCACTCCCCCCTTATCATGAGTCTTTTAGAATAGCCTTGCATCTTCCCCTCTACTGTACAAGCTTTCTTGCCTCTTTTGTGGCAGATAATTTATGCCATTCCATTTGTCCCTTCCCCTTTCTCTTAATACATTCCTCTCTCGTCCTTTAATTTTATTTTTTTAGATATTGGTATATATAATTTATAAAGGAGGTAAATATAAAACAAATGAAGAAAGGGGAGTACCATAACATTGAGGGTGATGAGATGAAGTACTGTATAGGAAGTAGCATCTGGGTAGAACTACAAAAAACAGAAATGAGACCTCAATTAAGGTTGGCAATAAGCAAGGTTCCAAACAAATCCAGCTCCCTCTAAAATGGATTTTTTACCTTTTATCTTGAATGAACCCATTTATCAGTTTGATAAGTCTGTGGAGCCCTTCTTAACATAATGTTTTTAAATGCATAAAATAAAATACATACTATTACAAAAGAAACTACTTATATTGAAATGGTTATGAAAATTATATTAAAGAGTTCACAACCTCCAGGATAAGATACCCCTGCTCTGAAACTCCCTCAAGAACAATCTAAAATCATAATATATAATAAATGCTAGTTGACTAATGCACATGTCAACTTCTTTTTAGATATCCCACCAGTTCAGAGACATTTCTGACAGTAACACCAATAGCTTTCAGGGCTTTTGGTGTCTCAGCATAAGTAACCAGTATGGAACCAATAAAAAAGCAAAGAAGATTTCAGTTCTTGTTTATTTGGCCTTTATTGTATAACTAAATTAACTGACACTTTTGCATTCCACATTATTAAATAATGTCATGGAGAGATCTGTAGTAAAGAGTTATTGGCTAAACAGCTTAGTAACTCAGTGGTAGAACTAAAATCTCCAAATTAGCATTCAAAAGAGAGATCCGATGTTCTAACCCCCTTCTTCTAACTTTGCTCAATTGCCCTACTTCTGAACAACATGGGAGCTGAAACAAATGATTTGGAGACCATGGAATGAACTATGAATATATAAAGTGTCATTCATCCTTTTAGTAAAAAACTGCAATGATGGGTGATAAGAATTCTTGATGCAAATGCTTGTCTATAGTTTTATCTATCTTTATAGAATGTCAAGAATACCCCTAAACAAGTGAAAAACCAGACCAGAATAGCACATTCATACTTTAATCCAAATCTAATGACAGCAAAAAATTACCATCCTATCTAAAACCAGGAAGTTTTTCTTGTCTCAAGTTACCACTGACCAATCACTAGTTGTATGGTTTTGCTACTATTACAACCCATGGGGCTTCCAGGCTTAATGATCCACAAAATTTATTTAATGGAAAATACTATGGGGGATTAAGGAAAATTATGATTGCTCTAATAAATTAACAATTCTAATTACCATGGTGAATATTATGCAGAAGTTAATGCTAATAGAGTTTAGCATTAAAAGATTTGTCATTTCTATTTTCTGATGGCTTTGAAATTTCTCAAATACTAATCTACTAGATTTGTGAAGGACTTCCAAATATGCTCTTTAGTTGACTTAAAATCATGGGTGGTGTACGGTACATTATTCAATATGTACATAATCTAGTCATACTCACAGACATTTCTAGATAAATCAATATTATTCTCCTTATCTTTCATCTGAGAAAAACTATAAGAGAAAGTTTACCTTAGGAAGATATGGTGTTGACAACTATGAAAGTCGTACAAGAATACTTGGCAAGTGACTGAAATAAATTAGAATGGGCAGAAAATCTAAACAGCTGAGACAGAATTGAGAGTCTTAAAGGAGGTCATTGGGATAAAAGAAAGGATAAAGGTTGATTAGGAAAAGGAAATAAGCATTTATTAAGCATCTACTATATGCTGAATACTTTATAAATACTATTTCATTTGGGGAAACTAGGACAGGGAATGTATTTCCTAACTCTCCTTCAAATACAAAATAATGAAAACAAACCATAATTTTGTGACCCCCACATGCATATATGGGGTCACAAATCACAGTTTAAGAGGACATAGTCTAGAGTCCTCATAAGATAAGAGACTTATCCAGGATCTCAAAATCACAATGCGTATGAGACATAAGCCCGAGGTCTTCCTAGCCTGAGGTCAGCTTGGTTGTGTGTGGCTCAGAATGGTGAGGGAGTCACCATTTAACAAAAAATTGGAGAGATTCTAGGAACAAAGCAAAAGTTTATTGTACATTCTCCAGAGAATCGAGAATTGGGAGTCCCTCTCATAGAGCAAGCAGTAGAAAGGAAGAGGCATCTTTTAGGCCAGGTTTGACATTTTAAATAGTCCCTAATGGTGAATACCCCTCCCACCACTGATCATCATCCTCATTGGCTAAGGGTCTTACATTGTAAATGCTGGAACTACCCAAGAAATTGAACTTGACCAATAAGTACATAGTTGCCCATATTTGATCAAAATAGGGAGAAAATTATGTCATGGAAGTATAGCAGGAAGGAGATTTAAGTATGCCCTTGAGTCAATGCTCAAAGACCTTCAGACCTACTCGAACTCTGAAGTAGATGAAGCCTTACTCGATTTTCACAACTGTCTTGAAATATCTCACTTCATCTCCTTCACTTGGTTCATTGGTTGGTTGTGGTCATCCTCCATACTCAAACAGGACCAAAATGGCATCACTATGTACAGCATGTCGAACTGTGGCTGATCAGACCAATATGAGCTCAGAATGCTCTGTCACATGCCTGATATAGGTAGTCCCTTTGAATATTTGGGGTGCCTTTTCTAATTTTGGGCATATTATATTTCTTTTGAGCTAATTCAATTCTGCTGTGTTCATAGAGCACAGCACCTTCTCTAACGAAAGGACACCAATGCTGGGTGTAAGGTGTGTTCAGGGAAGATTAGTACCTCTGATATTGATGAGGTTAGTGGCAGTCACTAACTAAAAAGTTACTAAAGAGTTGTTAAAATCCCTTTTTGGTTGTGCACATGAACCCGAAATTTTAATTGGCAAATTAAATGGCAATTTGGCAAAAATGCCAAAAAAAAAATTTGGCAAAAATGAAAGTTTATTAATGGATAGGAAGCCAGTTTTGCTAAGAGACTGACTTCTTTAGTAGCAAAGTCCTATTAGGAAAATGGAGACTGGTCCTAGCAGCTGCTTTGGACCTTCTGTAAAGAGTGAGTTCAGAAATTGCCCTTTAAAAAGGAGTCTTGAGGCTTCAGGTATCAGGTTGAAAGGAAAGCCAAAGTTCCCAGGCCTAGAGACTTATAGGTATCTGGGCCAGATCTCCAGTTGGAATTCAAAGGGTCTGGCAGCCTCAAAAGATAAAAAGGGTGCTTTTTGATCGAGATTTTTAATTGAATAACAACACTTAATTTATCTGGGGGGATATGCCTTCCCCAGGAGGGCCTGGGATTCCAAAAGGGATCACAGATCAAAAGGGAACACAGTTTCAGAGTGATCATTTTAAAGGGAACAGTTTCCCTCCCCCTTCAGTATGAAGGCTGCTGGGCGAATTCTGTATCCCCTAATACAGACACAGTGCATTTGAAAGGAAGTCCTGATTGACTCAGATTGAATATACATGTAGCCATTTATATTCTTTTTTGGCAAGAAACCCTGAGGGTCTTCCCCTCCCAGAGTGATTTATTCATTTGTTCAGATTTTTTTTTTTTAAACTAGATGAAAGAAGAGATTATTTGCCTCTCTTGCTACCTAGCCTTAATCACTGAAAGGTGTGGCCTCAGTCAAACTGAGACCTGTTGAAGACCTTAGCTTAAAAAGGCTCAGGTCTCTCATTGTATGTAGGGCCATCTCCACTGGTGCTGATCTATATCTTATTCTACACCCAGATGGCTCTGGAGGGGAAAGTGAGGCAAGTAACCTTGCACAGCCTCCTTCACTCAAATCCAATTCACTTCTCATGTCATGTCATTACTTCCCTGATGTCATGGTCCTCTTCCAAAATGAGGACAAACAACAACAGCCTTGGGCAACACCCACAGTAAACTGGCCAGGATATCTACTCATCCAGTAAAGAAGACTGAGAAGGAATAGTCAATAGGTATTGAGAGAACTAGGCGACAGCAGTATTATGAAAGCCTAGGAAAGAAATGAAATTTATCTAAAAGCCCAACCCTCTGAGTCACTAGTGTAATGCTGTAGAAACAAGACAGAGGTGAGAGACCAATTCAATAGTAAATGGAGAGATTTACTGGGACCAAATGGATCTTGGTCCCAAGGCTAGAAGAGACTATTGTCTCAAAAAATCCAGCACTATCAGAGAGCAAGCTTTTTTATAGGAAAACAAGAACAATGACATAATGGGGCAGGTACCTGGATGGGGATAACCTAATGGAGGAGAGGAGAAGGCCCTAGGATGACACAATGGAGGGAGGTTACTGATATTCTAATGACATCTAAAATGGATAAACCTTTATCCTGTCAAACATTAAGAAGGAATGATTATAACCTAAAGATATAAAACTTTATCTCATCAACCACTTAAGAGGGGAATGATTATAGCCTGGGGTTTTGGGGCAGAGCAATTGAGGTAGACCTTTATCTCATCAAACATTAAGAGGGAAAGGTTATAAGCTGAGGCAGAGTAAATAGGGCAATGGGGAAACTAGGTCAGGACATCAAAAGGAAATTGTGGCACAACATTCCACACTCTTGTAACTATTCAAATCTTTGAATTGCCTTCCTCTAGAAGGTTTTAGCACCATAATTTTGAACAACCCTATGTGAAGTAAATAGACCAAATAAAAATCAAAATAAAGCTAGAATAATGCAAGGATTTATGGCAAGGTCAAGTCTCTCCCTGATAACCCCAGAGTTAATCAGCAATACACAAAGTTCCTTATTTCAATCATGTCAGATCCTCTGCAGTTGGGGAGTATAAGGACAGTTAAGTCTGTGTCATTTGTGCATGATTCAGCCTCTGCTTACAGAGCAGCAGGGCTCAAGACAGTTGTGCTGCCCATTCAGAGGGGCCACCTGCTCCGGGGGGGGGGGGGGGGGAAGGGTGAGGCTTAGAGTAGCTCCACCTGTCCCTGCCCAGAGGAACAGACAGGGCTGCAGAAAGGATCAGATTTCTGAGCAGATTATGCACAGTTAGACCAAGGCATTACAAACCTCAAACTTTTAGAGGTCTGATATCAACTACAAGGTCCTTTTAAGAATGCTGAAATACTAATTAAGGACTTGGGGTAACAGGAGTGGAGAAACAGATCAGGGAGACTGACAGTCCTGATTTCTGGTTGTTTCTAAAAAATAATCCCAAAAACTGAGTCTGGCAGGGCAATTCCAAGAGAATAAAGGATTTCAAAGTTAAAGCACAACCAGCAAATCATAGTCTAGTACATTTAAGCAAGGAATAAAAAATGAAAAGGACTTTTAAAGGACTTCCAATTAAATATGAACTAGTAAGATAGGGGGTAGGGCAGAAGTGCCTAAGAAAATACACCAGTTTCCCCAATTTCCTATTTCTTCCTCCCCTTTTTTTTGGAAAGGAATTATCAAATAACCATCCCACATATAAATCATATACATGTGCATATACATAACAGACTAAAAGTCTCAAACATAACAGCAATAGTTAACCAAGTTTAATAATTTCTATCCCAAGTCTTAAACATAGTAATACAGTTAAAATTCTAACAAGTCAACCACTTTCCCACTCCCCCATATCAGTCCAAATTACATCAGGAAAAGGGGCGATGGTTCTCAAAAGCTGCTTCCTGCTGAAAATGGGCAAAGATGCTCAGTCCAGGGAGGGGGATGGGTGTATGTAGTGACTGACAATCAAACCTCGATCTAGGTTCCAGAAGCAAGTCAGTATATCTGTAATTTGACCAAATCTAGAAACAAAAACAAATCTAACAAAGAAAAATTAGAACAGTCTGAGGTAGAAAGACTAGTACACAAGGACTGCCACAAAATGTGGCCTCTCATTAGTTATAAACCTTAAAAAGAAACTTGAATATCCAGACACAATATCTAGATGACCAGACTAAATACTTAATTGCTCAAGTATTTAGGATATAATGATTACAGATAGTCATATTGGAAACAGCAAGGTATGACATAATTGAATTGCACTAACAATTTCTTATTGGCCATTGCTCTGATTATAGAAATCAGTTACAGGAGGGAAAAAAAATGCAGTAAGATATTAAATACAAACCCAAGAAATTTTATCTCCAATAACAAATCCTAAACAGATATTTACCATTACCTTATATTTATACAAATCAGTTTGCTGCTTTTAGCCAAGAACCAGGTAGCTACAACTTGATAAAAAAAAATGTCTGGAACAGTTTAGAGGGAGTCGAATTAAACTTCACTCCAGGCTAACTAAATGCTCCAATAGCTGAAGTAACAGCAGTGGGGGGCGAGTTTAAATCTTTACAAAAGATCCCTACCCCACCCAACATTTAAAGTAGCAGAAATCAGTGGGTGGGTGGGGGAATTTCATAAAACTCACATATCCAGCAGAGCTGGATTTAAAATATAATTTACAATGTTATAATACAGGTAACAAACAGCTTTAAATTCCCAATAATACAAAACTGCTTTTCCTATATCACTTCAGGTAATGAAACAGCATAGTTTCTTTCTCTCCTTCTGGCCCCATGTGGCCATTATTCCCAATGGACTCCTCCTAAGCTCCAACTTGGCCAGAGTTGAAGCTTTCAGAAAAGTCAGATCCTTTTTGTTACATACTTTACCTAATTAGAGACACATGACCCCTTTCAGGCAAGTTAACAGAACTTCTTTAACAAGCTATTGTTCTTTTAAGATCTTATACTTAAAGATAACTAATTCTAGTCTGCATCTAATTCTAGTCTGCATAGGCAACAGTAAAATTTCTCAAATTTAGAATCATCTTTAAATTCCTCATCAAATGTTTTCTCCAGCTGGAGTATTGAATATTGAATTAACCAATTCCCAAACTTGATCATTGTTCTTAAATTTAACAGGGCTCTTAAGTTAACAAAACAGACTGTAATGGGCTGAAGCTCGAGTTGATGCACTGAGGTCCCAAGCATGTGAAGCTAAATAGTAATTGGACCATACGCTATTAATATATATGCTTGAAGAAAGAATGGTCCCTGTCCACTCTTTGTGCAAGTCCTGATGTGTTGTATAGAAAATGACGATTTTGGTGGGTGGAGGCAGAGGGGCAGGAAGAGAGACTGGGAGAGACTGCTGACTGGCTTCCTGTTACTGCTGCACACATTGCATGATCTCCCCTTCACCTCCTATCCTTCTTCACCTCTACTGAGAATAAAGATTGAAGATTTTCCCTTAACCTGAATTCCTGACTCCGGCTGATTTTAAAATATACGGTCATCACAACAGACAAACAAATTACACAGAACACAGTGCACAACTAGACTGTCCAGCAGCTATTTAACAAACAATAGAGTGTCCAGCAGCCATTTAACACAGACAATAGACTGTTCAGCAGCCATTTAACACAGACAATAGACTGTCCAGCAGCCATTTAACATTTAACACAGACCAGGTGCTATCTGGAAAGAATAGCCCTAAGGGAAGTTGTCTGCTCTAGTCTTCCCTCCCATAATCCAAACTGAGCAATAACATACAAGACATACAGAACACTGATCACACTTAGACTGCACAATTACAACATTCAGTAGGACACTAACATTAAAACCAAACCAAATGGCGTCTTCAAATGACACCCCAGTAGTGACAACTGCATCTGGTTAGACACTAATCAAGAATCAAGCCAAATGGTGCCTTAAAAAGGACACTCCAATAGTGACAACCATGTCTGGTTAGACACTAATCAAGAATCAAGCTAAATGGTGCCTTAAAAAGGACACCCCAATAGTGACAACCATGTCTGGTTAGACACTAATCAAGAATCAAGCCAAATGGTGTCTCAAGGACACCCCAATAGTGACAACCATGTCCGGTTAGACACACACAAGGCTAAGCCAATTGGTGTCTTTAAAAGACACCCAGATTTATACTCTGGAATGCCCAGAGTTGTCCGAACCGGCACACAGAACCAGATGTGTCTTAGGAGACACTCAGGTAATGCCAACTGCATGCAGTTTGAGACTATTTCTCACAATTTATTCTGAGAACCCAGGTGTTAGTACAAGCTAGTATATTCTAATATTCTGAGAATGCAGGTGCTAACACAGACAGACAAAAACAAATCAGATTGGACTTACTCTTTCCTGGCCAAATCGAAAGTATCCACTCTCGGGTGTGGCCCCAGCTGGTGAACTGCTCTCTTCCTGGAGCCTCTGGAGGAATCCAGAGAGCTAGCCTTTTCCAAGAAAGAGAAAAATACAGATCCCCAACTGTTTCCAGGCCCAAAGTGGAGACTTGAAATGTCTTTAACCCCTACTCCCATTCTCAGTTCCCGATATCTCCCTGGGGCCTCCAAAATGTAATGCTGGAGAAACTGAGCAAGACAGAGATTAGAGACCAATTCAATAGTTTATTAAATGGAGAGCTATACTGGGACCAAATGGATCTTGGTCCCAGGGCTGGATGAGACTATCATCTCAAAGAGTCCAGCACTTAAATATCAGAGGGCAAGATTTTTTATAGGATAACAAGAACAATGGCATAATGGGGGAGGTACATGGATGGGGATAACCTAATTGGGGGGAGGGGGAGGCCCTAGGATGAGACAATGGAGGGAGGTTACTGATATTCTAATGACATCTAAAATGGATAAACCTTTATCCTGTCAAACATTAAGAAGGAATGATTATAACCTAAAGATATAAAGTTATAAAACCTTTATCTCATCAACCACTTAAAAAGGGAATGATTATAGCCTGGGGTTTTGGGGCAGAGCAACTGAGGTAGACCTTTATCTCATCAAAGATTAAGAGGCAGAGTAAATAGGACAATGGGGAAACTAGGTCAGGACATCAAAAGGGAATTGTGGTACAACAACTAGCATTTAATATTTAACCACAAAATGTTGGGTACAAGCCATCCTCATTGTCCTGTCCAACAACAGTATGGTAATAAACTCACATTAGTGGGTTTTGTTCTATCCACTTCCTCTAGCCATCTATGGTTATATTCAGAGGTATAAGAATAAACATATCCTAGAGCAGAAAGGATAATAATTACTATGCATTTATCCATTTATGTCAAAGAGAAGAGGGTGATAGGGTGATAGTATCAAAGACTGCAGAGGACAAGAAAGATGAGGTTCAAGAAAAGGCCATTAGATTTGACAATTAAGATATCATTGGTAATTTTGGAGAGAGCAATTTCAGTTGAATGAAGTTGAAAGCCAGATTGCAGAAAGTTTGATGAAAAAATTGGAGATACCAAATTGGAGAAATGGTTTTCTTAGAGTGTTTAGTTACAACAGTTAGGGATTTACTTTGCTCTCAAGAAGGAGTTTGGCTTGGGAATCCTGTGGCAGGCTGACTTAAAATGACTCTTTAAGCAAGTTTCTCACCCACCCATCTCCCCTTAGATAAAAATATCTATGCATGAGTGGTATTGTGAAAGAAGAAACTGGACCAAGGGGGTAGCACACGCAAAATTCTGTTTATTACTTACAAGACCAAAACTTATATACTGATTTAGAACAAAGAAGGTTTCTTCTAGAAGTTATTTTTCATAAGACTTGTTTTTCTTATTTCTTCTTTAATATCATAGTTCATGTTTAATATCAAAGTTATTCTTCAAGTGTTTAATGTACCCAAGAATAAGATTGAGATCATGTTCCCAATTCCTGGGACAGGGCAGCATAACCCTGGATCCTGAATCAAGTTATGACTCTATCACATCTGAAGCTGGAGCAGGTCTGCTTTTACTCAGATCAATATGATGTTAACTCTAAAGAATCCCAACACATGGTCTCAGCAACAAAAGGGACTGAAGCATCCCTAGCTACTGTTTGTCTCTAGCAGGAAATATGAAGCAAGGAAACAGAAAACCATAAAATCAGTGGTTCTGATGGTAGTACTCCATTATGCTAATCTCACTCTGTGGAAATGCAGCAAGCTCAAGGAAGAGGTGTAGATTTAAGAGCTGATTCTGACTGGATAAATCCAGAGTAATTAATACCCTTTGGGGAGAATTGAGGATATGTTGTTCATCCTTTGAAAATCAAAGATAGTTAGGTATTTCCCAGAGAAATTGAATAGAAAAAAGCCATCAAGGTAAGTGTGGCACTTTGCAGTTGTAAATCCATCTTGTTGGATAGGATGATGAGGGTGACTTATATTAACATGTTGTAGTTAAATGATTAAATGCTAGTGACTCGGAGGGTTGGCATTTAGGTAAACTGATCATTTTCTTCTGAAGTCCCAAAATTGTTTCCATACTATAACATTATAGATTTGCTTTATTCTATGCTGGAAAAGAAAGTAAATCATCTAGTTTAATGCTTTTGCTTTCAAGATGAGGAAAGCAATAGAAACTAAATTAATCTTAGCTAATTTAATGAAGTTAGAGTCCCCAAATTCTACAACTCATTTCCTTTCCTTTACAACTTGTCTCCCCTCTTATATGTCATCATTCTTTGATCTCTAATATACCAAAGGCTAAATTATTGTATGTTTCTGGCTATCTCATGCTTTGGAAGTAGCATTATATATAGACTATTATTTGTTCATTGTCCTTGCATCTAAGCTAATGCACACTTCTTGATTCTATGCCGATTGCAGCTTCTGAATAAGTCATGAATCCAAATTTCATAGTATTCACTGCAGAATGTTATTTTCTTCTTAGAAATGCTCAAACAAAATGAATTTCACCACTGAAATCAACAGGCACATGATCCAAAATATATAGTCATGAGAGATATATAGTCACTTCAGAGATAGGCAATTTTTAGTTGTTCACCTAGGGGCATCCTAGCTAGCAGCAAATATAGGGAAGTGGGCCCATTATCTCCCATTTTCTAGATTAGCAAAGCTTGACCAGCTCTTGAACTTCCCTTAGTGCATATTAAAACACTGGCTTCTCAGAATGTCCACGGTTGGTCCTCCCTGAATGCACAGTCTCCTCATCTAACATTCAAGAGAAAAAAGATCATTCAGGCTTCAGCTAGGATAAAAACCTATCCAAAGACTGTGAAAACACTGGTAGTAGAATTAGTAGTTTCCCTAATTTATAGATGGGTTTGTCAAAGCTGAATCAGAAAATTTTTAATTCTGAATTCAATTGTTATACTTGCTGGGCATTGACATTGACATGATCCTTGGCAAATCATTTAACCTCTCATTGCCTCAGTACACTATAACTATATGATGTGCAGATTTCCATAGTAGAGGGAGTTTCCACTTTAAAAGTTCCCCATTCTAATGAAAACATATATCTAGGACATTCTTCTCCCCTCAAAAAAAAAATTAAAGAGCAACTGAGATTAGTGACACTTACCTATTTTAATCTACTCCTCCCTTATAAGAAATGTCCAAGTAAAAGGAATATGGGATTCAATATGTCTGAATTCTGTTTTTCTAGGCATCATTTCCCTACTAAAGATATCAATTTATTTCTGACCTAGTCTCAGGGATGTGACTAAGGATTGTAATGCCAAAAAAAACTAAGGCAAGACAGAGATTAGGGTTTTTAATATTTTAATAGTGGAGAATTTGGAATAGCAAAGCCATACTAGCCATAGCCAACTGGCTGGATGGGACTCTTGTTTCAAAACACCCAGGAACCAGCAAGTAATTCCTTATAATAATAAAAGAGACTTTTATAGGGTTTCATCGATCAGAGAAACAAAGGCAAGGGGGGTGGGGGAGGGCAGAGCACTGGATGAGTGAAAATTCCAGGAAGGACCACATCTTTTTAATTCTGACAGGTTGGGGAACAAGAAGATGGTCTAGCAGGAGACAGGAAGTCTTGGCCCAGGAGATACCCAAATATTTTAGATAAGCCATCTGGAGTTTTATGACTCTTTGGAATGCCAGAGTGGTCAAAGCTCCGCAGCCCTAATTATCTCAGTCCTAATAGTCAGGAAGGGGATGATTGCCATTAGGGAAATTCTAGCAAAACAATTCAGAGAAACTGAGGCAGGGAAACTGAGGCATAACAAGTTAAGATTAAGCCCATGCAGCTCCATTAAGAATGCCTCTAGAAGGACTAAACAGTCATAGTTAAGTATTCTATACTAAGAAAGGGTACTCACTGATTTAGTAACCATTGATCTGCTATAGAATTAGACAATCTGAGTCAGCCTGGAAATAACTAGGCATCTAATTCCTTAAATTAGCCAAGAACAGGGATCAAGAGAAAGCAGGCTTTTTCTGAGGGGAAAGGCTGAAGTACCTGCCACAGAACACAATTAGTTCAAAGCAAAGGCATTTAATGAAATATTATAATAAGTTAAAGTAAATTGCCCATGGCCACTCAGCTAGTAAATGTCCAACGTGGGATTTAAACTATGACTTTTCTGATTTAAAATGTCAGTTCCCTCTCTGATATTCATCTCCCACCATCCATCTGCTTATTGCTTAAACAAAAGATTAAATCCCTACCATCACCAACAGAACAAAGATATCTTCCCCAAGAACAGGAATTCCTAACCTGGAGTTCACCGATAGATTTTCAGCAGTCTATGAAACGGCCTGGGGGAAAAGTACATTTTTTATTTTTACTATCCTCCAACTAAAATTTGGTATTTCCTCTAATTATGAATTTTTAAAAATTCCAGGAAGAGATTCATAAGTTTTACCAGACTGCCAAAGGGATCCATGATAAAAAAAAACAAAACAAAAAAAAAACATTAAGAATCTTTTCCCAAGTGGAATTTTCTCACATAACCCCATATGCTTTTTAAGTCAATCAAACAAGTATTTCTGTGCCAGACACTGTATTAAACATCAGAGTTACAAAGAAAGGTGAAGAGAAGGTCCCTGCCCTCAAGAAGCTTGTATTCCAAGGAAAAAAGAAAGACATGAAAAGAATTTTGTATACAAAATTTATACAGAATAAATGAGGTAAACTCAAAAGAAAGGACTTTCTTTGTTCATCAGAAATTTAAAATGAGCATCTTTAGCCCCAGAAAAATGATTTTTGCCACATATTTTGAAAGAAATCAGTCTTGGAAATATAATTCAACTGTCTTTTACATAGAGGAAACAGTCATCATTTGAAACAACAAAAAAAAATAGGGCAAGGAATAAATTATACACAGATTTGATCTACTTTTTGTAGTGGGAGACATTTCATTTGCTTTTCTGAGTTATAGCAGCAAACATTTCTGAAAATGAGCCAGGCTCAGACCCCATCTTAGTCTAGTTTCCTTCTACTCTAATAGTTTTCAGATAATCGAGGAATGAAATGCTTTTCCCAAATAAATAGACTGACTTTCATTAGCTGTCACCAATAAGAGATAAAAACCTTTTTTATGTCATGGGACATAAGGCAGTCTGGGGAAACCTATGTATCCTTCTCAGAAGAATGTTCTTAAATGCATAAAATAAAAATACATAGGGTTCCCCCAAAAAAAACCCAATTATACTGAAATATCATTTTTAATTTTTTTTAACTAGTTCACAGAAACCTTATTAAGAATCTTTGCACCAGGCTCCTGGATATTCTATAGCTCTATATCACTAGAATTATTTATATATGAGGTAAACTGATGGAGATCAGAACAAATAACTTAAGAATAATATAGAATACAATCAATAGACTCTAAGTAAAGGTTGAAGAATTATCATCAGCAAAGTGCATGAGATTTTTTTGGCTGTTCTGAGACTTGTTGTGGTTGCTATGTATTCCCTAGTTCTTGGATGTGCTCTATGTGTGGCAGCTGAATAACCAAGTTCTATAGTGATGTGACACTTTATTAAAAGACTATTGTCTCTCTTCTCATCCTATTAGGGAAGACCCCATTTAAGTCTTTCAAATCAGGAATACCTTTTCTTTGTTCAAAAAAAAAAAAAGCTCCCACAACCCCCCTTTTTAGTTCATTTCATTGTTTCAGAATCAAATCATCCTTGCTTTCAAAATTCTATAAATCATGCTATAAATTATACATATGCCATCTCATTCTGTCTTTATTAGAAATGGACAGCTGACCACTACATTTGCATAAAGCATCCTTCAAGAGTGAGAGAGTGCCCTTGGTCTTTTCTCTTTAGGAAAAATAATCTTCGTTTTTTTAAAATTTTATTTAAAATTCCTCTTTTCCAAGGCTTACGCTATATTTGTGACTCGCCTCTTAACTCTTAGCATTTTAACCAGATCTGTTTTAAAATGTGGAGTCCAAATATGGCCTCAGGCTGATAGAAAGAGTCAGACCAAGGTTATCATTTTTTTAAGGAATTTCCATCCATAGTTCATTCCTCTATGTCCTTTTCATTCTTTTTCCTCCATAACGTCCCAGATGTATCAGCAAATTTGTTTAAAATACCAAGCCATTATGCACACTATTTTTACTTCCATGAAATCCTTAGCCCTAAAGATGAGATTTAAATAACTTCACATTCTCTCCACAAGATGACCAGAGAGTCACAATCTATTGACAAGGCTCTGATATCAACCAAGAGAGATTCTCTAATGCCTGTTCAGCTCCTTTTTAGTGAACAAGACCCAGAATTAACAATGGGAAATAACACCAGGGAACAGGGCCAGCTTTCCTTCAGATGGCAGAATACAGTTTTAAATCCATGAAGGGTACAATGCAAATATCTAAAACCAAGCATACCATATATATCTCATTCACTAATTACTTTATGTGAACATAACAAATTTTGCTATTTATGGATATAAACTTCTTTATCTCATTTAGTATTCACCAAAGCTGAGAGAGGTAGATTATGCAACTTTTATAAATGGGAAAGCTGAAGTTAAATTACTTTAGCTTCTAAGTGGTAGAGGTTCTATCCCCAACTCATATTTTCTGATACTCAAGTCCTATATTCTGGAAGACTATCCCATATATCTTAGATTTCTTTTTTTATAATCTATAATTCCTAACATATATCTATCAATGTAAAAGATATCCAATTAATATTTGTTAATTAAGTGGTTTTTTTAAATAAATGTTTAGTAGCTATCATAGTGCAGGGTCATTTATTTGGCTGACAAATGTAACTAGATTTTTTGCTAATCTCATTACCATGGTTCAAGGCTATTACTAGCCTCTTTATCTGAAAGAGTTACCTTTGATTGACCTGCTTCAGAACAACAATGGAGAATTGAAACTGATTTCAATAGTGAAGTCCCTGAGTAGAGTAAAAAGAAGATATTGCTATTGTCTATACTTCTCCTATCTGATGGGACACTGGTACACTGGTGTTAGATTAAGGTTTATGAATTTGCTCCTACACAATGGATCGTTCCCATAACAAGACCTAAGATGCCAGGTTGTATGAAAATGTTTAATAACAACGAATTATAAAAAAGGAAAACAAGAACTGACAATGCAGTTCTTACAACAAAAGCACTTAATGCATACTATGATTAATATAACTAGTACAATACAAAGAGATAAATAGACCTTTTTGTATTGTTTTACTTCATTAGATTGTAAACTCCTTGAAGTCAGGGATTAACTTTTGCCTTTTAATGTATTCCCAGAGCATAGCATAGTGTTTGTGACCTATATAGTAAATATTTAGAAAATGATTATAGATTTACTGACAATATAAAGAAACTTAAAAGACAGAAAACAAATTTGAGCAAAGTATTTAGAAAAAAATCTCAGGAAGGGAGAAATCGATTTTAGTTGAAGGAATGGAAGAATGTTTCAGAAAGGCATGTCATCTAAGATGTTCCTTGAAGAAATAAAAAGGTTTCAAAAGGTGATAATGTATATGGAATGCATTCTTGGCATAAGTGATGCCCTACAAATATGGAGGTGGGAGAGGGCAATTTAAAATTGATTGACCTGTTTGGCTACAACATGAGTTATGGATAGAATGAAAAAGTCTGGAATGGTAGCTTGGAATCTGGTTTTAAAGGCTTTAAATGTCAGGCTCATAGTGCATCCTAGAATATTAGAGTGAAAAGACATTTTAAGAAAACATAGTCACAGGATCATAGGTTGTGAGAACTTAAAGAGCCCTTAGAGGCTATCTCTGTAGAAAGAGAAGCCATCCCTCTCTTTCTACAGAGAAAGAAAAGAGAGTTCAGAGATGGGAAAGAGCTTGTCCACATTCTCTAATTATTTAAAACTCAAAATATTGTAATTTTTCTCTTTGGTTTGATTTTCTGGGGGGTCTCTGAGGCAGCCTTAGTTTCAGTTCAGTAATCCCCACAAGAGTTGCTAGGAGTTAAAGTACAAATCCTTTATTGTCTCTTTCTAAATCTTGTCTCCTTTCCTGGGGCCTGGTTAACTTTCTTAAAGGCTTTCTGGAGTCTTGGTTTCAGGGGAGAAACTAAGGAAGACAGGACTACCACCACAGTGCTAATGAAGATGGAAATGAATCTCTTTCCTTGACTCCCAAGAGCTTAAGCTCCTGCCCCAGTTCTCTTGTCTTCTCTGCCTCTCCATGAACCTAGCTGAGGCTCCTAGCTTATATTCTCTACACTGAGTATAACCAATCATTATATCACTAGGAGATCATATTTGTTGTAAGATTAAATCAATCATACTGAACTTAGAGAACTATTAAGCACTATGCTAAACTAGATAATCATTGTCTCATCAATTCCACTTAGTACTTTGTAAGCATCCTTGTTTCAAGTTCAGAATTCTGGCCCATAACATCTCCCGTTTTCTTTTGTTTTTAGAACATAGGTGGTCACTCTCCCTGACTTCTCAAGGAGGTGAGAACCCAAAAAGAAAGTGATCACGCTTTCCCTGATTCCTCAAAAAAGGGGTGAAAATACCATAAAAGAAGGTGATCACGCCCTCCTGACATCTCAGGAAGGGAGATGAAAACACCAAAGGAAATTGGGGAATCAAATCAGATTAGTGGGTTTCTGAAGAGTCTCACTTGAAAAAGGTATACATAAATCCATCAACATGAGAATTATTACATAAGCACATAGCAATATAGCACAGGCTAGTAGTAATTTAACAAATAATATAAATCAATATGAGGAATTATACATGTCCATAAATCCTAGAAATAATCCAAAAGGAATCTATTGTCCATTGCTTCATGTATGTAGGAAATCCAATGATTCCTGCAGATTTTGAAGTCCTGCATCAGTCTTATCATGTCTCAGAAAATCCAACGATTCCTGCTGGTTTTGAAGTTCTGTAACAGTCTTATCATGTCTCAGGGAATCCAATGATTCCTGCAGGTTTTGAAGTTTTGTAACAGTCTCATTATCAGCCATGCTCTTTCAGTGGCAGATGTTTCTTAGGTCTTCTCCTTTGTTTGAAGGTTTTTCTCTTTTTCTGTCTCTCTCCAGGTGCTCCATCCATCTGTAGAAATATAAGCAAACCCTTTCTCTCAAGCAGTTAACCTTTCTAGTCCCTTCCATTTACTCCTTTTTAAATCTCTCTTCATCACCTGGCAATTACATTGGAGCTGCTTGCACTGAACCCTGCCCAGTTATGTACTTATGACGTTGGATTAAAAAGCCTGTATTCTCCCCAATTGTAATCCCTTTCTCCCATATGATTGCTTTTTGGCTGATTGATCATGTAATCCCTTTCTGCCATCTGATTACTTTTTGATTAATAGATCATGTAATCCCTTTCTTCCATCAGATTGCTTCTCTGCTAGTTGATCATATCAGAGTCCTGAACTTTTAAAGACTCTCTGGGTGTAACCTTGGCTGCCATCATGTCGCACCTGTTTTTTGTTTGAGATCCTGGAGCTGGGCTTCATTTTTCATTTTCCTGGGTCAATCTACATTCTGAGGCCCAGTGGAAACCTTGGTTGCATTTTGGACATAGGGTTTTAGGTCTTATTCTCTCACCCTATCTTCTCACTCTATCTCTTTGCCTACATCGAGCTTTCAGATGCCCTATTTTTCCACATTGAAAGCATTGGCAAGTCTCTCTAGAAGTTCCTTGCCAAGAGCGACCCTGTCTTCCCATGTTTTGCATCATAGCCTGGGTATAATAAGCATTTGTGCCCACCGTGCATCTTATGATCTCCTCTAAAATAACATCTTTGTGTAGTCCCCATATAATTCTTCTACAAACCTCATTAGCATTTTCCTTAGCCAGTTGTCTTATCATAATTATTGTAGCTGCATTTTCTCCAATGGTTCTTGTTCCAGATGTCTGCAGACATCCCACAAAATCAGCAAAGGGTTCACTGGGACCTTGCTCTATTTTTGTGAATGCTTCCCCTCCATCTTTTCCTGGGAGGGAGTTCCATGCTTTGATAGCAGCAGCAGCAATTTGCTCATATGCTGCTATAGGGTAATTAATCTGTGCTAAAGTGCCTGCACACTGACCTTTACCTTCTAGTTGGTCAAAGGTGATATTTGTATATTAACTGCAGTTTGCTTATTAGGTTGGACTTGCATCTTGCATAGTTCACTATATTCAGAAAGCCACAACAAGTTTTGTCCAGGTTCTAAACATGTCCTTGCTAAGCATTTCCAATCACTAGGGGTTAAGATTTCATAAGCCAAATTCTCTAGTAACATTTTAACATAAGACAATGTAGCTCCATAAAGAATGCAACCCTTTTTCAAATCCTTAATTTTTTCTAGATCAAAAGAGTGTATCTTCTTCTTTGTTGACCTGAAGTCATTTATGCATTTATTTTTAAATCAGATGTATCCTGTCCTTTTTTAGCCTTAACCAGTACCTTTTGTAATTTTGTCATAGGCTGCTCTTCATAGGTGGTGCTGATTGTAACACTGCCCCTTCCCCTCCACCTTCTTTTTTTTTTTTTTTTTTTTGAAACAAAGACCATCATTTATTAGCATTGGGAAACCACATTAATGCTGTGCCACAAGAATTGGATTTTACAAGTAAGGGAGGATAATCGGTAAGAAGAGGATTAAATCTATAGTGTTGTTACTATGAAAGGTCTGTACTCAGAGGGGTCAATTTTCATTTTTTTTTTAAGATGACAGCTACACTTAGATAGCTTAAAAAAAAAGACTAGACAAACTAAAGAGCACCTGAAATCAACTTAATTTACTTTTAGTATTAGAATTAAAATCTCATCACAATTATAAGAAGTTATTAGAAAAATAGTATATTGAACAAGAACAAGCAAAAAATACAATATATATAATTAAAATTCAACAACTCTTTCATAGCTCCTCTCAGTAAAAATGAAAGTTTACTGAAGAGACCATATATATTTACTATAGGTTTGATAATAAACCAATCCACACTGTTATCATCCACACTGTTATCATCCTTTATGCTCCTTAAAATCTTCAAGCTGAAAGACACAACTTAGGCAGGAAACTTTTTAACTTTGAATGCAGATTATTAATTTTTCATCTGGAAATAAAGAAGTCTCAACTTAGAACTCTATATATAGTCATCAAGGAAGCAAAATCAGATTAAGTCTGAAAGCTTCTCACTTTTGATCCACTCTTCGTCCTAAAATACTTCTTTACAGTAGCCATGTTTCCATATCAGCACACAAAAACCTATTTAACCTAACCTATGAAAACAAGCTTCTGATTTCAAGAAAATGAAATGTATTTCAAACAAAAGATATCCTTTTCTCAGCTCATACATTTCAATTTGGGGGTTGGAAAATGTACTCAGCGCATTAAATAGATAACCCTCTCTTTAATAAGCCAGGTAAGATCAAGGTCTCATGACAGTGGTGGGGAAAGAAGAGAAAGGGAACAGTGTTTCAACAATTCTAGAGATGGTACTGGATGCTAGGTGAATATTCTGGCCTCAGTGTGGTGCCAAGAGTTCAGCCCAAGAGTCAAAGCACCAAGTAGTCCCTGCATGTTCATGGGTTGACACTGTCAAAAGCTTCATATATATATATATATATATATATATATATATATATATATATATATACATACATATATACTGACTATAGCATGACTAATGATTAACAATAACTCCTGAGACATCCAACACATCTTCATAACAAACATCAATATCCTAGCACTACTAGGACTTATCATTGCTGCAACCAGAAAGTCAGCTCAATTTGGCCTGCATCCATGACTACCTTCAGCCATAGAAGGCCCCACCCCTGTATCAGCATTACTTCACTCTAGCACCATAGTTCTTGAAGGTATCTTCCTCCTGATCCGATTCAACTCTGTTATACAAAACAACCAAACAGCCTTAACCATCATACTCTGCTTATCACAACCTTATTCAACACTATCTGTGCCATCGCACAAAATGATATCAAAAAAATCATAGCCTTTTCCACATCCAGCCAACTTGGTCTAATAATGGTGACACTAGGCCTAAATCAACCACATCTAGCATTTCTACACATCTGTACACACACTTTCTTCAAAGCAATGCTCTTCCTATGCGCCAGCTCTATCATTCACAGGATTATTCATATCATTAACATCTTCTGCTTATTCCAACTCCAACTCATCGGTATGGAAATAATTTATATTTATCCACCAGAAGAAATCCTCAAACTCCCAGAAATTCCATTCCCCTGAGAGAAAAAATGAACGAAAATCTATTTTCCCCTTTCATCTGCCCTACTGTAGGCATATCTACTTTACCTATTATACTATTCCCCTGTCTAGTTTTTACAATACCCAAGCGTTGACTACCTAATTGAATCCAAATTCTACAAATCTGACTTATCTGACTCATCACCAAGCAAATAATAATACATAACAATCTTGGTCGAACATGAGCCCTCATGCTTATAACCCTCAATCCTATTTATTGCAACCACAAACTTTCTTGGACTCCTCCCTTACTCATTCACCCCTACAACACAACTCTCAATAAATATCAGCATAGCCATCCCCCTTTGAATGGGAACAGTGGTACTAGGTTTTAGCAATAAGCAAAAGCTTCACTTGCCCACGTCCTACTACAAGGAACTCCAACACCTCTAATCCCCATACTAATTATCATCGAAACAATTAACCTGCTCATTCAACCACTAGCTCTAGCAGTGCGACTAACAGCTAATATCACTGCCCGCCACCTATTAATTTACCTAATTGGCTCAACTGCCCTAGCACTCATAGCCATTAACATAGTACTATCATCAATCACACTCATTAGCCTTTTCCTCCTCACAATACTAGAACTGGCCGTAGCTATAATCCAGGCCTACATCTTTACCCTACTAGTAAGTACAGGCTTACATTTGGCAGAAAAGATAATGAGTTCTGTCATGGGCATGTTGAGTTTGAAATGTCTTTGGGATTTAGAGCTGAAAGAGATCTTGGGGGTCATTTGCTCATTTTACAGATGAGGAAAATGAAGTCCAAATAGGTTATCTTTTATGCAAGGAACAAGTGGCTGGACCAGGATTTGGATCTAGGTCACCCGACTCCAAACTGAGCACTCAACTAGAAGTTAATGATGTGAAACTGGAATTCAGGAGAGAAATATAAAAATCTAGGAGAAATCTGCATAGAGATGATAAGTGAACCCACGGGAGTTTATTTCCCTCCATCTCCCCTATTCCCGACCTTAGGAAGAGAAATGTAAACAAAGAAGAAAGGAAAGCCCAAAAAAGAACCTTTGGCATACATTGAGGGTGGGACATGGATAATGACCCAAAAGAATCTTAAATGAATTAGTTTCCAGGCCAGGAAAAGCCAGTGAAATTTTCTGAACGACCAAGTGACAAAATTATATTCTCTGAACTACTCCCACACAATCTGACCTTCAGGTAGAATCTATGCAAAGGATGGGTTGACTAGTGTCAGCAATGTGCAGAGTAAATACTCTCCTGTCTCAGGAATAAAAAAGAATAGATAATTCCAAAGAACATGAAAATGGAGCATTTGGAGCTTCATAATCTGATGTTAGCTGAAAAAGACCAGAAGCAGAAAATATAGTGTGAGAAACAGAATCAAGATCAAAACCAGAGATTTCATAAGATCTGAGAGGAGCTTGGAGAGTGGGCAACATCCTAGTTATCATACTAGAAAGATTTGATACCAGGGGACAAAGAGAGGTTGAGCTGGAAAAGTAAACTGCAAAGCAAACATGCTAAACTGCATGGCCTTCTGCACATTAAAAGCCTAGTCATAGGTTAACTAAGGCCCATTTGCCCCAACCCCTATAAGTCAGGCAGTAATTGGAGCTGAAGGCAAATTCTTATCTAGGGAAAGAACACTTAAAAGGGTCCAAATTGGATTCCAAGAAAGCAAAAGTAAAAGGCCAGGCCAGATAGAATTTCCAGAGAGAAGCAAGATCCAAAAGAGTTAAGAGAAAAATGAGAAGTCAGAATCTGAAGCAAAAAGCTTCCTAGAACATTCAGTGAAATGTCTCTGATGCAATTTGCCTCTCCAAAGCATTATAGCTGTGGCCTGGGTTCTCCACCTATTTCCTACTCCAACATCTTGGCATGTTCACTTTATACCTCCTTATGATTCAGTCATGTTGAGATTGTGGGCTCACTGGCTAAGGCATGTGCATTTGGAAAATGAATTTAGTGTCTGAAAAATGTATTGAAAACAAGCAAAGTAAGGAAGATCAATTGATAATTGTCATATTCAAATCAAAGTTTTATTTCTGGAAAGGATCTGAAAGGTCATCTAGTCCAGCACTCATTTTTCAGATGAGGACATTGATGCCCAGAAGGGGTAAGGTATCTGGATGAAGCTTATTTGGTCATTAAGTGGCAAAAGTAGAATTTGAACACAAACCCTCTTCTCACTATGCCAATCTGGAGAACTAAAAAGAGAATGCACTTTAAGATAGCAGCAATATCCATGGAAAGAAGAGAATAGAAACAAAAGATAGTTTAGAAAAAGAACTGTTGGGGTAGCTAGGTGGTGCAGTGGGCAGAGCACAAGCCCTGAAATCAGGATGACCTGGGTTCAAATCTGGCCTCAGACACTTAACACTTCCTACCTGTGTAATCTTGGACAAGTCACTTAACCCCAATTGCCACAGCCCAAAAAAAACCTGTGAGGAGATTGTGGACAATAGCACTCAAGGATCACAAGTCAATCATTTTGTTATTCTCAGACATGCAAGCATGAAGCCTGTTACTACCTGCAATCACAAGCAGTGGATCTGGCACAAGGAGTAGTATATACTCAGGTTGAGAACCCAGAAATGTAGGTCTCTGTCCTTACATTTGATTGCTGTTGTTGGGCAGATTTATAGGAACCAAGTGGGAGTAGGAACCATAGAAACAATCAATAATCTAGTGGTGGGACACACACACACACACACACACACACACACACACACACACACCCTTATCGAGTACAAAGGCTTTGTGATCAGTTTGTAAAATTGATTTTGATCAAGAGAACCTTGAATGCCCTGCATATCTGGTTTAGATGAAGCCAGCTTAAAAATTACATTCAATAAAAGGACAGGGGGAAATAGACCAAAAAGTAATTGGAAACTAAATAATCTTATCCTAAAGAATGAATGGGTGAAACAGCAAATATAGATACAATTAATCATTTCATCCAAGAAAATTACATAATGAGACAACATACCAAAATTTGTGGGATGCAGCTAAAGTGGTAATAAGGGAAATTTTATTTCTCTAGAGGCTTACTTACATAAAATAGAGAAAGAGAAGATCAATGAATTAGACTTGCTACTAAAAAGGCTAGAAAAAGAGCAAATTAAAAATCTCCCCAAAAATACCAGATTTGAAATTCTAAAAATAAAAGGAGAGATTAATAAAATTGAAAGTAAAAAAACTATTGAATTAATAAATAAAACTAAGAATTGGTTTAATGAAAAAACTCACATAATAGATAAACCTTTAGTTAATTTGATTAGAAAAAGGAAAGAGGAAAATCAAATTTTTAGTCTCAAAAGTGAAAAGGGAGAACTTTCTACCAATGAAGAGGAAAATTAGAGCAGTAATTGGGAGTTACTTTGCCCAACTTTATGCCAATAAATTTGATAACCTAAGTGAAATGGAACATCAACAAAAAATATGGATTGACCAGAATAACAGAAGAGGAAATAAATTACTTAAACAGTCCCATTTTAGAAAAAGAAATAGAACAAGCTATTAATCAACTCTCTAAAAAAAAATATCCAGGGCCAAATGGATTTACATGTGAATTTTACCAAACATTTAAAGAACAATTAATTCTAATATTACATAAACTATTTGAAAAATTAGGGAACGAAGGACTCCTACCAAATTTCTTTTATGACACAGACTGGTACTGATACCTAAATCAGGTAGGATGAAAACAGAGAAAGAAAATTATAGACCAATATCCCTAATGAATATTGATGCAAAAACTTAAATAAAATGTTAGCAAAGAGATTACAGAAAATCCCCAGGATAATATTCCCTGACCAAGTAGGATTTATATCAGGAATGCAGGGCTGGTTCAATATTAGGAAAACTATTAGCATAATTTACTATATCAATAACCAAATTCACAAAAAACATATGATTATCTCAATAGATGCAGAGAGAGAGAGAAAGAGAAAGGGAGAAGGAGAGGAAGAGGTTGAGGGAGAGGAAGAGGGAGAGAACTGGGCTAGGAATCAGGAAGACTACTAAACCCCATCTGCCTTAGTTTCCTCATCTGTAAAAATAAGCTGAAGAAGGAAATAACAAGCTACTCCAGTATCTTTGAGAAGAAAATCCCAAAAGGATGATGAAGAGATGGACATAATGAATATGAATATTCTTCTTGGAACATCAGAAGGAAACATGAAGAATTGAACATGATTGAATAATGACAACAACATAAAAATCCAAAACAATTGGGTGAAAAACGAAAGCTGTAATCAATTTGTTGCTCACCACACATAACCAATCATTCTAACAGTTTGTTCAGACAGAATTAACTTGAATCAATCAGGGATTTTAGCACCAATGAGGCACAATTTCTTATAGGCAAAAAATAAAAATTTAAAAATGTACACAGCAACATGTTCACTGGCCCTCATCAAAGTTATTATAGTTGAAGTAACTGTCTGAGCAATAAATGATTTGACTGAGCGTCTAAAAATTATAGGGCCATCCTAGGTGGTCTACTTTCAATCAATATTAAATAAAGCCAGCACTCAAAGTCAGAGAGGGCTGGCCTTGGAGTCAGAAATACCTGAGCTCATCTTATTTCTGGTATTTAATAGCTTTATGAACCTCTCAGTTTCTTTAACCTTAAGAGATTCTCTAAAATGAGAAGTTCCAGATGAGTTAGAAACCCAGCATCATAGAGTTCCTCATACCCACAGAATCACAAGTTGGAACCAAAATAAAATAATAGTTAACTATTTATGAGCCTCCTGAGTTTGCCTAAGCTTTGCCTAATTTCCTACAGGACTGTGGGTTGTAGTAATTGATTTTCTGTCTTACACTCTGATTATTCTCTTTGGTGACTATAAACTAAATAATAGCATGGGGAGTACTAAGCAGATTATAGCATGTCAACACTAGACTAATTAAAGGAACAAAAGAAAATAAGCCTGTCCTTTAAGTCAGTGATATACATTTTGACACAGTCCCCATTCATTTCTTATTTATTTCATATGAGTCTGACTGTCAATCTCTGTTAATGTCTAGGGAATTAAAGTAATGGTTTTCTTGATGGAAGGAGAAATCAGTGTATTATCTGAATGCTCACTTCTCATCCATTGGTTTTTCTGACAATGTGACTAGAACTTAAATTTACAAGTATTACAGAGGATAAAATGAGATATTTGTAAAATACTTTATTTTGCAAACAAAAGCTCTCTAAAAATGCTAATCATTATTATTATTGCAAAATATGAAAATTATTATGAAGTATTTTGCAAGTCTTGAAAATATGATACAAACATCACTTTCTTTTCTTTTCTTTTCTTTTTTCTTTTTCTTTTTTTTTTTTTTTTTTTTTTTTTGCTAAGGGAACTGGGTTTAAGTGATTTGCCCAGCATCACACAGCCAGGAAGTGTGAAGTGTTAAGTGCCTGAGGCCAGACTTAAATTCAGGTCCTCCTCACTTCAGGGCTAGTGCTCTATTCACTGCACTACCTAGCTGCCCCTAAAAATCACTTCTAAATATTGTCCTAGTATGTGAGGATTTGGTTATGATGACTCCATGCTGAAATTCTTAACTTTTTTTTGTGTTGTGACTCCTCTGGCTGGCTGATGAAGCTTACAAATTCTTTCTGAGAATAATGTTCTTAAACACAAAAAAATAAAATAAATAGAATTAAGGAAACAAATTAATTGAAATAAAGAAGTCATTTTTTCCCATCCAGGTTCATAGGCCCCCTGAAATTAATCCACAAACACACCTAAAAATAGCCATTCATCTCTCTTAAATCAAAATTTTGCAAAATATACATTTGATTGTAAAGTCATAGATATGGAAGGAACTTTAGAGTTTATCTAGCCAAACCCTCCCCTCCACACACACACATTTTATAGATGAAAAACTAAGACTTATAGAAATTAAATACAGTGTACATAAGCAGAATGTGACAGAGCAAGGATTTGATATAGGTCCTCTGAATCCAAACCCAACATTGTTTCACTCACAGAAAGTAGCTTTTTTTCCTCCACAAAATCAGTGCATCACAAAATAGAAAATCTATTACAAATAATATCTTATTACTATTGGCAGGGGAGGGAATGAATGGGGTGGAATAGTCAATACAGTCTTGGATACCATTGTCAGGAAAACAAAGAACTAGATACCTTTGTCAGCAAAACTGGCTATGTGATGGGGTCATTATTTAATCTATCACGTGAGAAAGCCTGCACCAGGTATTTACCAGATTCTATTGGAATAATAGGGCAGCTACATGACCCTGAAAGAGCACTGGATTTGATGTCAAGAAGATTCATCTTCCTGAGTTCAAATCCTGCCTCAGAAACTTACTAACTGTGTGATCCTGAGCAAGTAACTTAACCCTGTTACACTCAGTTTCTTCCTCTGTAACTTGAGTTAGAGAAGGAAATGGCAAACCATTCCAGTTGCATTACCAAGAAAACCCAAATGAAGTAAAGAGTCAGACACAATTGAACAACAATGAGATAATGGGATATTGAATAGAAAGTGTTTTACAAACCTTAATTCATTATGTAAATGCTAGTTATTATTATAGTTGTTATTATTATTGGTGTGTGTAACTGAATCTTCTCCTTTTCCATCTTTCCAAATACAGGAGCTAACGCCTCAGCCCCAGACCAACTGAGTTTAGCATTAGCCTGGAACAGAGTAGACATCGCTCGAAGCCAGATCTTTATTTATGGGCAACAGTGGCCGGTATAGTGTATACATCTTCATCATCTCATAGAAATGCCCCCTAGGTGGGCTTGAGGACTAATTTAAGTAGCCTCTGGAGGGGCTCAAGAAAACACTGCACGCTGATTTGAGGACATGAGTTCTTGGCTGCAAGGGAATCTGTTGATAAGTTGCTTTGACTAACACAGGGTTCCTTCTTTGTCTTTAGGGAAAGATCCCCATCTAGTGGAAGCCTTGAGCTTGAGTAAAACTCCTTCTTTTGTGCTAATTAATATCTGTGCCTGCCAGTTTTCAGTTTTCAGCTCTCTGATTTAAAAAAAAAAAAAAAAAAATTCTATCAGTGAAAATGAAGATTTGGAGAGGAATTAATCACTTGTCTTTGAGGGTGGGAGTGAGAAAGAGGTTGGCAAATTCTAGACCCCCCAGGCACTCCTGTCCTACTTTATGCCTGGGTCACACAGAGGAGACAAAGAACACATACCAAGATGGCAAGTGCCATCTGGCACTACACAGCACAGCACATGGTCTTCCGTGTTTCCCAAAAGAACAGCATGAAAGGAAACTGAGTTTTATATAACTGTTCTTGGGTTGTGTCCCTTTTTGTAACTGGGGTTGGGGGAGAGCATAGGAAAACTGGGCACTCAGTATGACCATTGCAGCCTTGGGGAAGGGCAGAGAGGAAAGGAAATGGGGAGTAGACAGATGATCTGAAATAAACCTGTGCCTAGAAACAAGCACCATTTCAGGGGTTTTTTTTGTTTTGTTTTGTTTTTTAATACTCACTTTATCAGAAAGACAGTGCTTAGGTTGATATTAACAACCTGTTCTCATCAATCAAACTAAGTGAATGATACCATTATTTGAGAATACAAAAGAATTTATTTTAAAAAAAACTTGAGTGGCTTGGAAGGGAAGGGAGTTTAATAAACTATTCCCAAAAACAGGTTATTTTTTGTTTTGTCAGATAGGGTCACACCACAATCTGCCTCATCTCCTTCCAACAGGGCCAACTTGTGGTCGCTTGGATTTGGTATGTTAAAACTAATATACTTCTGGGCTATTATTAGGCACTATTTTGATCCCTGAAAAAAAAGTGACATACAGTAGATACTAGCCTAGGAATCAGGAAAGCCTAAGTTCAGATCCTTTCTATGACACATATTAACTATGATCACGGACAAGTCATTTAACTTTTTATATCGACTCCCCGATAAGATTTCATAAGATTATGAGGGAAACAATGTGTCACAATGAAAAGAACAATGAATTTTAGTCAGAGAGATCAGGTTCAAATCCCAGTTTTACCATTCCCTACTTTTGTGACTTTAGTCAAATTTCTGGTCTCAAGTTTTCTTATCAGTACAATAAGCAAGTTGGGTTAGATAATCTCTAAAGTTCCTTGGAAATACAAATTTATGGTCCTATAAATTATAGCAAAGTTGCTGATCTGCATGAGGGAAGGAATTTCCATACCAGGAGTCCCCCGCATTTGTGAAATCATAAGTCTGGGAAAAAATAAAAAGGAGCCCTGGTTGAGGTGAAAGGAAGCATTTAAAATGTTAAGTACTTCCTTTGAAGTTACAAAGAATGAAGGGAAAGTAGAAAGAGAAGCTTCTCTAATTCCTCTGCTTCTTTCAACCCATAGCTCACCCAGGAATGAGGCAGCAAAAAAGATGGAAGTGGGGCAGGCAAACCACTATATTCATAAAGTTTCAGAAGATTATGGGAAATTAAAGTGACTCTTTCAGGGTAACACACCTAGTAAGTATCTGAGGCAGGATATGAGCACATGTTTTTCTGACTCTAGTCCTTGATTCATCAGTCAGATATTATTTTTTAGGTGGATAAGTGGCTTCCCAAGAATTGGCTACCTTATGCCAGTACAGAGCAGGTTATCAATATCAAGAATTGACTCCTGTCAATCTGTGACTTGATTTGCAGGTGGGGTCCCTGGAGCAAGCAATGCTGGATGCCCTAGTGTTGGACAGAGTGGATTTTGTGAAATTGCTCATTGAGAATGGAGTAAGCATGCATCGTTTTCTCACCATCTCCAGACTAGAGGAATTGTACAATACGGTAGGACCAAGCTAAGGCAAATTTTTTCTCTTAAGTTTCTTGTTCTGCCTTCTCTACATTTCTATACTGATAAGATGCATGGCCCTTTACACTCACCCTCTCCACTTTTAATCTTTTCTTTCTCTTTCTCACCCACTATGAACATAACCTGGGTATATAATAATAACAAAACCTGAAATTTTAGAGATTTTTGCACAGAATTACCCACAAAACCCTGCAAGGTAAGTAGTATGAATATTATTAGACTCATTTGACAGATGAGGAATCAGAGGCTGAGAGAGCCTGAATAACTTCATTTAAGTTATACATTGGTATAACTTAATGGCCAATTAATTTAGCCATGGCCAAGCTTCTCTCTAACTGGATATCCCACTAACTGGATATCCAGTTGTATATCACAACTGGATTATAACCCAGGCTTTTTAACTCCAGTGTTCTTCCTACTAAAGTCACTGAACTGAATTAAGGAGGCCATACAACAAGACCATACAACTTCTGAGTGTTATAGTAAATCTGATCATATTTCCATCATATACAAACTTGAAATGTATTGAAACCAGAATCTTAAGGAAAATTTTGTTATTGAAAATGTAAAACTATACTAAGGTTTTGGGACTCCCCATATGCTGCTTTAAGCTTTGAAAAAAATCATTTTTACACCTATTATCTCATTTGATCCTCACAATAATCCATGTATTCCCATTTTACTGGTGAAAAAACTAAGGCAAAATAACTGAAGGAAGCCAAGATGGCCTATCCAGGATCAAACAGCCATAAAGGGTTTGAAGCAGGATTTGAACTGAATTATTCTGGGGGAGGGAGGAGCAGTATAAGTGACTTACCTAGGGTCATACAGCTAGTAAGTATTAAGTGTCTAAGACTGGTTTTGAATTCAAATCCTTCCTGATTTCAGGGCTTGCTCTATCCACTGTGGCATCTAGTTGTCCCAAACTGAATTATACTTTACTCCAAAGTCTATTTTCCTGTTTATTTGCAAGTAGAAGGGAGAACTTCAAAACTAGAATACAGTTTATCTTCTTTAAAAACTGAACCAGCATCAATTGAGATCTTAACAATTCCTCAGGCAGTTGGAATTTTATAGCATCTGGACATATGCTATCCCATTTGGTTGTACAACAAATCATGGGAGGTAAAAATAGGGTAGATACTATTGTCTTAGTGACTTTGCTGAGGTCATTCAGCTTAGTGGCAGGATCAAGATGTGAGCCCGGATCTCTGGCAGCATGGTGCTTTGAAAAGAGCACAAGGTTTGAATTCAGAGGAGTGGGGTCCAAATCTCAACTATGGTTCTATAATATGATCCATGTGTGGCTTCAGAGAAATTATTTAAAATCTTTGGGTCTTAGTTTCTTTGCCATTCTTTGTAACTCTAAAGCTTATCTTTGATATATAGCAGATGCTTAGTAAATGTTTGTTGTCTTGACTTGTAAGATCAGTGGCTTGGACTCATTGACCTCTGAATTCCTTTCCACCCCTAAATCTATTCTTCTGGTAGTCTAAATCTACCGTTATTTCTTTTCAACTCTACATTGTCTCTCCATCTTGCCTTCCTGATGAATATCACTGCTAGATAAAAACTAGTGGATTCTTTTGTCATTTTCAGAGACATGGACCATCCAATACTTTGTACCACTTGGTCAGGGATGTCAAAAAGGTAAGACACCTCTCGACAGCAGGTCGGAGGCTCTGTCCTGACTGCTTCATGTCATTAGAAGTGGATGAACTCTGTTTGCATGGGCTGCCAAGTCAGAATGTATTCATACTGCCCATAACTCCTTTCCCTCACTTCATTTCAGATTGTAATTGTGTCCGTGTCAACTGACTCCTTTGCCCCACATTGCAGCAGCGGCCAAGCTTCTCTCTAAATGGTTTTAGATGCTTTTCTGAATATAATGCTTTGGCTAATAGAATTATAGGCTGTCTTGTATCATGTGGATTTATGCTGTTAATAGTATTTTTCCATTTATCAGAATGCTAGTCTCCATGTTGTTGATCTATTCATAGTATTTATCTTGATTTGCTGAGCCTTAAGAAATTATTGTAGTTTCATTTCTGCTATATTAAATATAATGTATTGTACTCACATCTAGAAAGATCTAGGAAAAGTGGGTAGTGGAAAACTATCAATGCTTCAAAATAATTCATATTTCTGTTGGATTTAAGGTTTAAGGAGTGCTTTTATCCCAATGATATCCCATGATCTAGATAAGACTATCATTATTATTCTTATTTTGTGCATTAGGAAACAAGTTAAATGACTTGACCACAGTAATGCAACTAGGAAATATCTTAGCATGAGACTCTAGCCTTCTGACTTTACATTGTGCCATGCTTGTAACTCAGAATCACAATTTTTTTAAATGAAAGAGTCTCATGCAGCAATCTAGTTCAACTATTACCTGAAAAGAATTATTATTATAAATAATAAATTATAATCATATATATAAATAATATGTATTAATTAATATGAATAATAAATATATTATTATTATAAAGTATTACAACATACCCAACTGGTCTTCTGGGTTGAATCATTATAGTGTTTTGCATTCTTCAAAACACTTTCACATTTGAGCCTTGTCTTGTTTTGTGTAATCCACACAACAGAAGCTTAACTGTTATTGTCCCCATTTTACAGAAAAGAAACTGAGAAAGTAAGGGTTGGATTGACTTGATCAACCCCCAGTCACAGAATCATTCATTTACACTTGAAAGAGATGTTAGAGATCATTTGTTAAAGTTCAATCACCTCATTTTATGGATGACAAAACTGAGTTCACAAGAGGTTGTGACTTGTCCAAAATCACATAGATAATAAAGAAGAGCCAATCTAGGACTCTTTCCTTTAGCAATGGAGGTAGGACTCCTATCTCTTAATTTAGTGCTTTTTCTACTACATCATATCTATACAAAGTCATTAGCTTCAGTCTTCCAGAATTATTGGAATCCAGTGGCAAGACTTTATTGTGGCATAATGGATAAAAACCTGGCCTCAGAGACTCAAAGACATGGATTCAAGTCCCATATCCAATGTACTGGCTGTGATGCTAGGCAAGTGGCCTAACTTCTCAATAGTCTAGGTAGCTCCCTAAAAATAAGTTGCAGGGGAAATGCAGAATTGTATAACGGGGACCCTTATACCAATGAAATCACAAGTTCAAATTCTGTCTCTGTTCCTAGAAGAAACTCATAGACAGTTTGAAAGCTGATGTGGTCCAGTGGTAGATGCCTTGGCCCTTATATAAATTTACCAAAACAGAATCTCAATAAGATGATACTGATTGAAGTCTGTATAGTCATAGTGTTCCCAATATTGAGAATCCATACTGGTCCATATTCCAGTCAAACTGAGAGATTTTCTGGGGTTTTATTTTTTCCCCTATTAGAATACAAGCTCCTTAGAGAAGGAAGGTTTTTTTAACTTTTATTCTTCAGTACATAGCATGTGCTTAATAAATTCTTGTTGATTGATCAGTTGAAAGACCTGGCCTTTCTCTCCCAAGTAAAAGAAATGGGAGGTCTTGTGATACCCCAAAAATGAGTTGGCATTTTAGTGAGATTAGCACTAGAGTAACAACCCTGAGAAAGTTCACTTTCTCTTGATCAGTGCTTTACTCTAAGGCCATCTTTAAATAAAGACAGAGGCTAAGTCCGTGTCCCTTTAGAATCATTGGATGTCACATATAAACTAAAAGCCATGGAAAGATCTATGCTAAAGCCAAGATGATAGTGAAGCCTTATGCTCCATAACCTTATTTCTGATGTTACTCTAAGAAATAAGAGAGAACAAAACCCAAAAATTTCTAAAGCAAAACCTTTATTATTTTCCTATACATCAAGCAAACTCATGGTGGTCTAAATGATTATAGTGAAGTTATATCAGTCATCACTCTTTCCTTTTCCCATATCCCACTCTTTATAGTAGAGCTTAACTGTTCCCTAGTGGTATGCATGTCCCAAGTTGGGAACCCAACTGCTTTAAGCAATCCTGCAGGAATTAAAGTTAACATCAAAGGCAAAAGGATTATTATCTTTTACTATCTATCATTATCTTTGCTTTTTTTTTGGGGGGGGGGTCTGACATCTGCTGGTCTTGTAACATTCGAGAGCATAAAGTCTATCTGGGTTTAAATTTCTCCTTTTCTGATAAAACAATCTCTCCTAAGAATGATGCAACTTCCTATGGGGTATCCAGAATGGGGGTGTAACATTGACCTCAGAGATGGCTTGGGACCACATTTTTGGTGATGTGACTTTGTGTGGAATTGGAGTACTCTCCCACATTTATAGTTTAGTCGTGTCTCATATATTTCTCTCTTCCTTCTCTAGGAAGGAGGGTGATCTGTAAGAATTTAGTTTTCAAGCTAGGGATTTTGATGATCACATTCCATGTGCCATTCCACACCCATACCCAGTACAACTCAGAAATTTGGAAGACTCCACTGCCTCATTAAAACCCCTCCAGTATATTTAAATTTTTTTTTCAGTATATTTAAATTAAATAGTTCTCCTCTTGACTCTTGACCCAGTATTCTATACATGCACGCCTCTGCTCACAAGAAGACTGCAATGTCTTTTCACTAGTGCCCTCATCATATTTCACTGTTGTTCCCAAAATCAAAAGGACATTATGTAGTTTGCTTTTCTTCTTAAGCAACATTCCTCCAAGTGTTACAAAGTAACAAAGTATTTGTGCTAACTACTATTGTCTACAATAGTGTTAGTTGGGGAATCAAGCCACTATTCATTATTGTTATAAAGAGACAACAGCCTGCATGACACATGCATATGTAATAACCTTTTTCTTAAAGAAAGCCATGATATAAAGGATCAAGGCAATTTTTGGATAATTTATTCATTTTGGAAAGAAAAATGTAAAAATTTCAATTTGGTATCACCAATATACTGAGCATAATATACCAAAGCTAATACATCATTTGTGAGCTTATTGTTTACAGTTTATAAAATGAGAATTTTATATGATGAAAGAAGGAAAACAATGCAGAAAACCTTGAATAGGTGCACTTTGGTCTCAATATGGCTCCCAAACATAAGATTTCCTCTCCTCCATATGTTTTTTCCTCCACTGTTCTGGCAGAGAGCATTGAGCCAGATGTAGAAGAGCATCTCTTTTCTCTCCTACTTCCCATTATTACCATGACATTGTTCTTTTTTTAACTCCACAATACAGTCATCTTTTCTGTATGTTTTCTCTCTATAATAATAAAGGGGGAGGGGGGAACTAGGGTTCTCACTCTTGGTATCATTGCAACTCTAACAAGGCAGGCAAAATCCACTGTTGACTTTTCATCTGGAAAAAAAGTTACTATTCCTCTTCGGAGCATCACAACTTTCAAGTTGGATTTCTCTCAACTTGTGTGGGATGGGAATGAGCGGGGTTGTTCATTAGCCCACTCTCCCCTTGTTACCACCTAATAGTTCCTAAAGCATGCTTGGATCATTGCTGTTCTTCAGTCAGTGAAGTAGCAAGCAAGAAGAAAGGGAGAGAAATGGGAAGAAATTGCTATTTATAAGAATGGGATGGAAGAGAAAATAGAAGAGATTTCCTTTAAAAAAAAAAAAAAAAGCTGAAAGGCCAAGAGAGGGGACTTTAAACACATTGATAGGTCATCACAAATCACCAGGAAAATTCTCTCTGAAACTGATCTGAATCAAATATAAAGAGTTGTTTTCATATAATTAGTTTCAAATTTTAAACTAATTTCTATCAGTGGAATCTATGAAACAACAAAAATGATATAGCAAAGAAAATATAATAATTTATATAATATAAAGCACCTATTGAGAATTTAAAGCAGTGGAAACTAGTTATATTCCCAAAGTTGTTTTCATGCATAAATCCATTGGATGCTCTGATGCACTCACATTAAAACCAGAGTGGCCCTAATCCATCTTCTTTCCTAAATTTTTTTTCTGTGATATATAATAATCTGGTACCTTAGTAATTACATGTGCTCATGTGGCTCTGTATCTCTGAAATACTCTTCTGTGTCTTAAATTAAATGTGCTAACATCTCCAATCCCCTAAACCCCCATCACAATGTCAATTTTTTCCCCAAAAAAAGAGTAGTTTAAGAGTATTGTATGAAGAGTAACCCTCTTCTATCAGCCTTATGGAGGCTTAGAATCAGGGAGGTATTGAACTTTCAAATCCTAACTCTGACACTTCCTAGCTGTGAGACATGGAGCAAGTCCTCTAAACTCTATGTCTCAAACAACCAACTAGGACTTGACCTCGATGTCCTTTCAACTGTAAATAAAATCCCATGATCCTAATCATAGGTGAACTGCAATATGGATTGGTTGCACTATAAGCTCTCATAAATCCTTCTTTTATTTGCAAATAAGAGGTAGTTTTAAAACAAAATTCAAAATTCATTATATATATATATGTATATGGAAACTGAGTCACAGAACTTTGCAAAAGGACATTCAAAGGGTCACTTTAAGCTGGTCTTTTAGTTAAAGACAGATAGTGGTACAATAAACAGAGCTTTGGGCTTTAAGTCAGGAAGATATGAATTCAAATATGGCCTCAGACCTTTATTAGCTATGTGATCCTGAGCAAGTCACTTAACCTTAATTTTCTCTTCTGTAAAATACTAGAACCTACTTCCCAGAGTTGTTGTGAGTATCAAAAGAGATAATATTTGTAAAAATTCTTATCACAATGCCTGATACATAGAAGGTGCTTTATAAATGTTTCTTCCCTTCCCACTTAAAAGATCATTCCTAAAATGGCACCCAGATTTTCTCTTTTAAAATCTAACTGCAGAGCGATCTCTCAAGCTATGTTGAAATGGCCTAAATTGATCTAGGTGCCCAAATGACAGCTAGAAAATGCAACATTTATAAAGAGATAATACCATCTGTTTTATGTCATAAAAATCCAGAAATAGGAAACAGTAGTGACCAGAAAATAGCATTGAATTATTCCCTCCAAAGTGTTTATAAGAGTCAGGCAGAATCTGTTGAGACCAGGCCCATTATTAAATATACAGTTCTAGAATTTAATTGAACACCTAACTTGTACAAGTATCAGTCTTTTCCCTCAAGGAGTTTATAATCTAAAAGATAAGACCAGAGGAGCAATATAAACAATGTTGTAAAAGCAGGATTGATCAAGGTACCTTGGGGAGCTGATATGGAAACTAGTCTGCCAAATGCCTCATAAAGCTCATAGTCTAAATATTTAATAAAGGCCTTGATTGAATTGAATAAAATTAATTGTATTGTATTGAATTGGATGTTTATTTTTTAAATAGTACATCCTGAGATTCTGTATATTCTGAGTATATCTCAGTATCTTCTGAGATAAGAATGGATAAATTCTGATATAACTCAAAAGAATGTAGACTTTCTTGTTTAGGGAGCCACATTATAAATTATATTTTTAAAAAATTTCTAACTTAAAAAATATCCCGTTAGAATAAATTGACTACCAAAAGTCTTGAGGGTATTATTATATCTTATTAATACCCTAGTTGATATAATGAGGTAAATTATAATTTTTGCACTTTTACAGACAAGATGGAAGAGACTTATAGTACCTGACAAAGAGTTCCATTATATCCTTTCTCTCCTACTCCCTCCACATACAGTGAGATTAAATGGGACTCCATCAGTTTCTTCAAATTTATTCCTTTGAATTCTAACCCAGTGGCCCTTTTAGTAGAGTTCAGCAAACCCTGATCCCAGGAAATCTAAAGTTGTTTCCTGTAGCTAGAAAATCACTTAGCAGGTGAGGAAAAGATATTGAGAAAACATAAGTTGTAACTTTTTTTTATTAGTTTTATGGAAAATACTTCTTTCTGACTTTCAGGAAAGATCCCATTGCTTCCACTGACAAATATTTCACATATCTCATTCTTTGCTAAATATATGCATATTTGCATATGCAAATGTATATATGCATGTATGTGGATATACACATATCCACCTATAAATATAAACATTATATAAGGAGATGTGTGTATGTATTCATGTATATACATATATACATGTATATATGTTTGGTAAACAGTGAGATGTGTGCCAATGGAAACAATGAAACTTTTCCTGGTAGTCATTAAATTAAGATTTTTTTGTTAGTCCCTCATGGTTTGGTATGGCTTGAAGCAGGAAGAATAGATATCTCTTTATATGTACATCTTCTGTAGTCTAATGGTGAATATCCATGCATATGTACATAAGTACATACATGTACATGCATATATGTATATGTATGTATATATGCATTAACATATGTGTGCATGTAAAGAGTATTATAGATTAAACCTCTTTTTTTTCATTTATTATTCTTCCACTCAACATTCCACCACATATTATCACACCTCTAACAACTTTCATTCTTCAGGGTATTCCACCAACATAAATATTACCACTAAGTCTTTTTCTTCAAGCAAAGAACTGATCTTACCAGTGAGCACTGTAGATAATCTTAGCAATATCCTAAAATAGAAAAGTACTATTACTATTCCACAAATATAAATTCCCCTAAATTTCTTGTCATTACTATACATTTTCTCATTTGAGCCTCACAACCATGTGATTTATAAAACAAAAATTATTATACCTATTTTTACAGATGAGAAACTTAAGATTAGAAAGTGTAAAAAGGTAAGTTGCAGAATCAAAAAACTGGAATCCAGGCAGATGTTCTAGATGCAATACTCTAGGAGGATTAGTCCAAATTCTTTCTATTATACTACCTTTAAAATTGAATAATCTGTCCTTTGAATATTTTAATTTAATTTAATATTCAATTTTAATATAAATATAAATGTAAAATTTGCAAAAAATGAAGCACCTTTAAAAGATGAACAAATTAGGGACCAAAAAGGCAATAATTTTAGAAAAAGTTTTCTGAGCATTCCCCCCCCAAAAAAATTACATTTTATAAGCAATATTCAAAGCTTAATCACAGAAATCTAGGTTAATGTAGACTACTCATTTCCCTAATCTAAAAAATGAATCTGAAAAATTGAGAAAAGCAGACAGACCTAAGGGCATAATGGCACAATAATAACTAATTTTTATACTTTTTAAGCTACATAGAGCACTAGCTTTAAAATAACTCTATAAGGTAGGCAATGCAAATATTGTTTATAGATGAAGTAATGAAGCTCACAGAGATGAAAGACATGTGCCTTTAAGTCATATAACAACACGACACAGTGGACAAGAGTGCTGGGTTTAAAGTTAGCAAGACCTAGGTTTTCATCTTTCTTCTGTATGACCATTGACAAACCACTTAACTGCTTAATGGCTAAGTTTCCTCTTCTGCAAAATGAGGATATCCTTTGGTAACTACCTCATACCAACCCTTGTCCACCCCTAGAGAGAATATGAGTGAGGATAACAACCAGACAAGTCACAGAGTAAATAGAGAAAACAGTAGAGAGTAATGAAATGATAGCCATCTCTTTGGCTACATCACTTTATTTTTGTCCACCTGACTCTTGCCATTGGAACCCAGAAGTAGAAGCAAGGATATATGGAGACAAAATTGCCAGATTCAGTCTGGACTGTTAATATGTACATAGTACTTCATGTCATTGGCTTAGAACACAGTAGTCCTGAGGTCAAAGGCTCGATCCTAGTCCATTCTAATTAAGTTTACCTTATTCCAGATCCAGAAATAGAATCTTTAACCCTGATGAGCCACTCCTTAAATTTGTGTTTTTGGTTACCAAAGAACTGGGTAAGAGTGTGATTGATTCATTGAAAGTATACCACCACTACTTCTTAATTCAAAGCATATTCCATACAAATAGAGAATATCTTTTATACCATTTACAATCCAGAGTAGTCAAAGATCCCCTTGGGTTTCTTTAACTTAATTTTGAAATAAAGTAAAAAGATCAGTATCAAGTTGATTAAGTTCCTAACTACGCTTTCTACCTAACTCTTAGGTAAAATGATTCATTAAAAGACAAATGTAGGATTGGCTGCAGCCTTGTTTTATTGGAAGATACAAGTTGTCTTATTGTTCCAAAGTTTGTTTAGAAACTATGCCATGTAAATATTATTTAGTCATTTTGTACACTGCGACACCATAGCCATTCCTCAGTGAGGAATCCTGGAATGATAATCTCATTCTATTCAATTAAGAAAAGGCCTGAGGAGTTCATCTGGGCCCCTTTGAAATTCACCATTGTATCAGGGTTTCTGACAGATGGAATAAAGCCAGCAGCTGACAACAAATCCTAATGGCTAAACCAACAAATCCTAATCTAGGAGAGGTGGAAATTTCCTTTGGTTTTATGAATCTCCCTTTTGAAGGAGAAATAAAGAAAAGCAGAAAAAAATAAATAAATGAAAAAAAAAAGAAGAAGAAGAAGAAGAAGGCACGTAAGCCTTATCTAAATATTTTCCACTTTGGCATTCATTGAAGTTAAATAGCTAAATGAGACTTCCCAGTCACCAATCACTTATAAATATTATCCTTTATAGGATTTAAAGATGAGAAATCTCCCCTATGATAAGAAAAATAAAGATTCCACAGAAAAGTATCCCTCTCATTCTCTTCTCTTTTTTGGTAACCCCTACTTACTCTCTATACTTCTTTTAGTGTATGTAATTATTTTTAAAATACCATTTGCCATTTCTTTTATGTCATCTGAGGATATATTTTTCTGACTTTCTCATATTCTCTCCCTTCTTTCTTGAAAAAGTTACCACTTTTGTTGATTTTCTTTAAGTAATTTCCAAAGTTAGTCATATGCAGCCACCACCCCAATTCTGATTTAAGCTTTAGTTTAAACTAAATCATCTTTAAACATAAGTCTTCATGTAATATGTGAAGGAATAGCTAAATGATCTCTGAGTATTATTGACAAACAGCTATCCATAGAAAAAGGATAATGAAACTGACAGAATATCTAAAACCTTTCATCTTAATGAATGGGTAAATGAGAGAAGTAGAAGCACTGATTCCACTAGGTAAAGAGATAACATAGAGGGTGGATTGCTATACCAGGCAAATGAAAGAGTCCCAGGAGACCAAATTGTACTGACAGGAAGGGTTGGGAGAGGAGGAATGAAAGTGACCTCTAAATCATGTCTTCTCCTCATGCTTCTTGTGCTGCAGTGGTGTGTTTTTCTCCTCAGTTGAAGACATTGAATTCTGCATTTTGATGTTAATTCCTGTTACTGCCAACAATTACTGCATCTTCTTATTTAACTTATGTCTTCTTTCCAAGAGAGAATATCCAGGTTTCGGTTGGATCTATTTTAAGGTGAATTAATTAACCAGCCTAATAATACATTCAAATGTTTCTTTTTTTGTTATTATTAATTTTACTGTAAAAATAGTTATAGAGAATGTGGTGCAGGATCCCTAATAAACCAATTTGTCTTTTGGATTTGTTTGTTTCCACTTTTTTTTTTTTTTAATTCATTCCTGCCCTAGGGGAACCTGCCTCCAGATTACAGGATAAGTTTAATCGACATTGGTCTTGTGATTGAATACCTGATGGGAGGAGCTTATCGTTGCAACTATACTCGAAAACGCTTCCGGACTCTCTATCACAATCTTTTTGGACCCAAGAGGGTGAGGAGATTAACTCTTTTCTGTTTTGTATGTAATGTGATTAGGATCTTGTCCCTATCCACCAAGATGTAGATGATTTTTCTTCCCTTACTTTCAAAGATGACCAGGTTAAAAGGGAGCAATTACCTCTCTCCTGAACTTCTTGGCCACTAACCCAAGGGAAACAGCTAATACTTCCAAATCAGGCTGAGAACAAACAGATTTTTTAATTGTGGGACAAATTACCATCCAATTACAAGCCTATAGGGAATGGGCTAAAGAACTGTAGCCATCTATATCCCAAAGAGATATTAAGAAAGGAAAGGGATCTACATGTGCACAAGTATTTGTTGCAGCCCTTTTCAGTGGCAAGAAACTGAAAACTGAGTGGATGCCCATCAGTTGGAGAATGGCTGAATAAGTTATAGTATATGAATATTATGGATTACTGTTCTATTTAGAGAGACCTGGAGAGACTTACATGAATTGATGCTAAATGAAATGAGCAGAACCAGGAGGTCATTGTACACAGCAATATCAATATTATGTGATGATCAATTCTGACGAACGTGACTCTTTCCAACAATGAGATGACTGATGTCAGTTCTTGTGATGAAGGGAGCCATCTGCACCCAGAGAGAGGACTGTGGAAACTGAATGTGGATCACAACATAACATTCTCACTCTTTTTGTTGTTGTTTGCTTGCATTTTGTTTTCTTATTCATTTACTTTCTTTTTTTGATCTGATTTTTCTTATGCAGCAAGAGAATTGTATAAAAATGTTTATATATGTTGGATTTAATATATATTTAAATATGTTCAACATATCCTGGATTGCTTGCCATCTAGGGGAGGGGGTGGGGGAGAAAGTAGGAAAAAATCTGAAACACAAGGCTATTCAAGGTCAATATTGTCAAATTATCTGTGCATGTATTTTGAAAATAAAAAGCTTTATATAAATATATATAAATTATATAAATATACATTTATATATAAATATATTATTTATATTATTTATAAAATATAAATATATATAAATAAATTAAATATAAAATTTAAATTAAATTTTAAAAATTTTAAAAGAATTGTAGCCATGCATACTAGTCACAAATTTTGAAATCAACTTACCTATCTTGCTGCTACTTGAAGAAAGGTAATTGTTATAGTAGCTGAGCATGTGTGCATGAATGAGTGTGTATGCCCATACCTCTGAGAATAAATGTGAGCCAGTCAGTTTATTGATATGAAGAGAGCATATCTATATTCATTAAATAAGAAAAATGTGGAGGTTGGTATGGATGTTGAGGATTACCATGTATTAAAATTCTATTCAAAAAATACACTAAATAATTTTAGAATACTTAGAGCACGTGATAAATACTCATGGAAACTGGCTTTAAATTTTGTTTCTCCTACTGTCAAATTCTTTTCAAAATATGTGACTCCCATTACTTTAACCAGAAATATATCTGTTTAACTACACATACTCAAACTCTTCCTGTAAAAATACTATAAAGGATATTAGATTTGATGCCAGAAGGTCAATATGAATTTGAACTCCAAACACTACCACTAATGAATGGATTGTGTGACTTTGGGCAATTTATCTATCTGGGCCCCAGTTTTCTCATCTACAAAATAGGGAAAAGGATAAAGTCCTTTCCAACTCCAAAATTCTATGATTTTAGTCAATTGCTTCAGTTTCTCTGTGATCCCATTTGGGATTTTTTTGGCAAAGATCCTAGAATGTTTTGCCATTTCCTTCTCCAGCTCATTTTATAGATGAGGAAACTGAGGTAAACAGGGTTAAATGATTTGCCCAAAGTTATACAGTCTTCCTGACTCCATGTCTACTACTCTATTCACTATACCATATAACTGCCCCAATCCTATGATGTCCAAATACAAGAATGTCATGTGATTAGGTAAGTTTATGTACCTCCTTCCCTCTATCGTGAAGTAGTAACTTTCTCTGACAGTGCTTTCTGACAGAAAAAGAATATCTATCTATATCTACTTGGCATGCAAATATTCCAGTGAAAAATGAAAAGTGTGATCAAGTATCTGGATTTCAGTGTAAATAAAACAACATTTGAGGAAAGCAGGAATGTTATTGATATTCCTGATGCAGATAAAAATTGGGAAACTACTTATTTCAACTAGTTTTTATCTGGCTCTCATTTCATTTACATGCACTACAGAGGATCTTAGACTGAAGTCAGCTTCATCATGCCAGCCTTCCATATGTTTACTATGTTTTTATTTTTATACTGGAGTACCAAAAGTAGATTTTAGAAACATACCTCATAATTATGTTGTGGAACTTACAAGTAATCTTTTAACCCAAAATCAGATAATCAGCAAAGGAGCAAAGGTAAACAAAAGAATTAACAATCTTAGTCTGAAAAGTTTTGCTGGCTTTTTTTTTTTTTAAGTTTTCTGGTCATGTGTGATCCTAATTCAAGATCTAAGATCCCAAATAACTAACTTGAGTCACATTATTTGTGACTCATTGATTGTGAACCTTCCTTCCCAAAACCCATTTCTATGCCTCTGCTCAAATAAAATAGCACACAGGATCTACAGGAGCAATATAGAAAACTATCAAGATAAGGCTAACAATATTCCCAAAATATGCAAATGAGCTAAAGACCAGAACAAAAGCTAGAGGAATATTCCATATTTCTGTCTTTATTTTGCCTATCTGTTCTTCTTTACCTTTGTCAAACTGGATTTTATCAGATTATAGAAATACTTGAAGAGTTGGTTCACTATTTTACTGCTTAAGTAAATATTTGATGTTTATTAATACTGTAAAAAATTGAGTTGGAATAATGAAAGTTATGACAGAAATTATAAATCTTTAGACTATCTGTGGAGAAGAAATGAAGTAACTTGCAGGACCCATCATCACCAATCTTCTGAGCTTCATAAAATAATTTCAGCAGCTTTATTTCACTTAGAATCTTTACAAATATATCATTACATTCTCCAATAATTTTTTAGTTAGTGAATAGGACTATGATATTTGGTACCATATAATTTTTTCATGTATATATTTTAGTTATTATAAGATTTTTTCATTATTTCTACAAAAATAATATACAAAATATTTTTCAACTCTTCTTTTGACAGCCTAAAGCCTTGAAACTTCTAGGAATGGAGGTAAGTGTTTATTTAAAACATTAACAACTTGAATGGTGATGAGGATAAATTGTATTTTGATAAGGCTTTAAGGTTTCCAAACTACTTTATATTATATATTAACTCACTTGGTCCTCACAACAACCCTAAAAGGCAAGTATGATTATTTCCCCCATTTTACAGATGGGGAAACTGAGATACATACATACTAAGTCTAGAATCTCAGCAAGTAACTGTTTAAGGTGAGATTTGAGCTATATTCTATCCACTTAGCTGCCTAACAACAATAATAATTGGAGCAAAAACATTTAAATAGTTTGAGCAACTAGATGGTATGGTAGTATGTATGCTGGGATTGAAGTCAGAAAGACTCTTCTTCCTAAATTCTAATCCAGCCTCAGACACCAGCTGTGTGACTCTGGTCAAATCAATTAATTCTATTTGTTTCAGTTTCCTCAATTATAAAATAAAAATCCTCAAATGTAAAATGAAAATAATTATTTTTTTAAAAAAGAAAATAGCAAACCATATCATTTCCAAGAAAACATCCATTAAATGAGATCACAAAATCAGACATCTCCAAATAATAACAATTTATATAGTCTAAAGTTTAAGGTCTGCAAAGTGCTTTACATATATTATCTCATTTGATCCTCAAAACAATTGTGAGTTCATACTATTTTCCTTTTTTATATTAACTTGATTATAATAGATTACAGTGATCATTGGGTGGAGAAACAGAAGCAATGCTTTCATGAAGGTATCCTGTAGACTATCTAGCCAGAAGGAAAAAACATGAAAAGTTCCAGAAATATCACAAACCTAGCAGAGAGACACACTATCTATCAATCACCCAGCAAGCATTTATTAAACACTTACTTGAGGAATGTCAACTATCTAGACATTTGCTAGGGTCCTTTCTATGTGCAAAACTGAACAATTGCTAGGGAGGAAGAAGGGGGGCAGAAAGAGAGAAATGGATATAGAATATAGATACATGCATTTATGTATTTTCAACTCTAGCCTTGATCTGCTAAAGCCTTGAAATTTCTAGCCAGTGATTATAATCAACTTAATATAAAAAAGGAAAATAATATGAATTCATAAAATTGATTTGAGGATCAAATGAGATAATATATGTAAAGTACTTTATAAACCTTAAAACACAATATAAATGCAAGCTATTATTATTGTTATATCAGAACCAGAGTAGGAAGTAACAGAAGGAACTGAATGTGACAAGGAACAACTTGTTGTTAGCCCTTAGGTAGCACAGTGGACAGAAAGTGCTGAATTAGGAAGAGTTGAGTTCAAATTCTGTCTCAGATGCTAACAGCTAACATACCACACAGAATGAAACTCACTGGGCATAGGGGGATAATAATGCTCTCTTGCTTCCTTTAGGAGCAATGGATGACATTTGTAGAGGTAGATTGAAGGTTTATATAAGGAACAACTTTCTCATCGTTATTGCTGACTAAAAATATTAGGGAGTACCTTGGGAGAGTGTGAGTTCATATCACTAGAGGTATTCAAGTATTCAGGTTTTCAGGTATGGAAAACCCGTAGTCAAAGATGCTGCAGAGCAAAAATAACAAACTTAGACCAGCAGAACTCCCAAATGAGGACCAACCAGATTGAAATGTAATTGGGAAATGTTGAACAGAACAAAAAAGTAATGTAACATAGGTAAAGTTAATTTGTGGTTTTTTAAGTCAATATGATACCTTCAAGATATTTGAGTTTGACACCACAATTGTAGAGGACATTATTATGGCAGTCATCATTGGGCCAAATGACTTTTGTGGTTTCTTCTAATTTTTGGATCTTGTAACATATAAACTCCACTGAGTGAAATAGCTTTACACTCAAAAAAAGTACAATATACAAAACCAAATATATTTCATATAGGCATCTAGCAGTTTCTTTTATTTGTTTATATGGACATTTGAATATGAACTAAATAAAGAAAAGTTTGTACTTATTTCTATTAATAGATTATAGTTATCCATATACATTATAAATAACTTATCACTGGAAAAACAACAGAAGAAAAACAGGATAAAAAAAAGAAAAATCTTATTGTAATTTAGTTTTAGATAAATTATATATAATAAAAATTTAAGACAATAGTTAATGTCAATACAAATACTTGGAAAGAATCTTGGAATTCAGAATAGTGCAGTTTGGGATTTTTCTATTTGGTGAGAATACAGTTTATTTATTTCATATTCAATAAAGCATATAACATGGGGGTATTAATTTGTTAATTAAAATACACTTAAATAGAATGTTCATATTGGTGATACTCTGTAAATAGAAGAAAGAATTAGTTAAGATTAAAAAGTAACAAAATATAGTCAGAGTAGAAAACAAAATGGAATGAAAAAACTAATAGAAGATTTAGTTAGTTAAATCCACTAGAATCATAACAACAGGAAATTAAGATTTAAAAAGGAAGAGAGAGAATGTTCCTTTTGATACACATGAAGAAAAACAGAAGAGAGGATTTTCAAAATAGGATTTTCAGAATTAATAGGAAGTTAAAGCAGGAAAAAAAAAAAAACATTCTTAAATTGTATTTTTCCTCCCCACCCAACCTCCCCCACAAAAAATCCAGAATGAAATTCAGCTCACTATTATCCCAAACTCTGTTCTATTTCTCTTGATTTATAGGATGATGTTCCCTTGAGAAGAGGAAGAAAGACCACCAAAAAGCGAGAAGAAGAAATTGACATTGATTTAGATGACCCTGAGATCAACCACTTCCCTTTCCCTTTCCATGAACTCATGGTATGGGCTGTCCTGATGAAGCGGCAAAAGATGGCCTTATTCTTCTGGCAGCATGGGGAAGAGGCCATGGCTAAAGCACTGGTAGCCTGCAAACTGTGCAAAGCTATGGCTCATGAGGCATCAGAAAATGACATGGTGGATGACATCTCCCAGGAGCTGAACCACAATTCTAGGTAGGGTCATATAAATATGAGAAGGGAGGAAAGGATAATTCTAAAACAGTAGAACTACTCAGGTTGCCCAACATAAGCTTGACTTGAGTTGATTTCAACTACTAAATCTTTGTGCAAAAGAAGTATAATTATGGAAGGTGGATTCTTAGGAGCCAGTCACACCAACAAAGCCCAGAGAATATTTGAGGAAATAGAAAACAAAGAAGAACCTCTGGATAAAAAAGTATTCTTTGTTTATGTACCTTGCTAATTACTAGGAATGCAAATGACAAACACAAATGGATTCTTTAGGAGGATATTTACTTTTTTTTATTTTAATAACTTTTTATTGACAGAACCCATGCTAGGGTAATTTTTTACAACATTATCCCTTGCACTCACTTCTGTTCCGATTTTTCCCCTCCCTCCCTCCACCCCCTCCCCAAGATGGCAAGCAGTTTTATACATGCTAAATAGGTTACAGTATATCTTAGATACAATATATGTGTGCAGAACCAAATAGTTCTCTTGTTGCACAGGGAGAATTGGATTCAGAAGGTATAAATAACCCGGGAAGAAAAACAAAAATGAAAGCAGTTTACATTCAATTCCCAGTGTTCTTTCTTTGAGTGTAGCTGCTTCTGTCCATCCTTGATCAATTGAAACTGAGTTAGATCTTCTCTTTGTCGAAGAAATCCACTTCCATCAGAATACATCTTCATACAGTATCGTTGTTGAGGTATATAATGATCTCCTGGTTCTGTTCATTTCACTTAGCAGAGAATATTTACTTTTTACCTTATATTAAGTTTTCCATTGTGGCCCAAATTAGATGGCTGAGCTATCTATCTGTTGGCCTCCAAAATTCAGTTCATTTCAACCAGCTTTTAGTAAGCACTTACCCATGCAAGGTATCATGCTAAGCACTGGAGATACAAAGACAAAACAAAAAGCAGAGACTGCTTACCTTACCTTCTACTAAGGGGTTTTACACTGTGAAAGTATTGTGCCACAGTTCTCTTTTATTGTCCTGACTTAGTTTCCCTAATTGTCCTGACTCAGTTTCCCTAAATTATCCTGCCTTTGTTTCTCTGAATTGTTCTGCCTCAATTCCTAATTGTTCTGGTCAATCCTGCAAAACCACTCCTGCCCCCAATCATGTTGATCCAGATAAGGAGAAAGACTTTCTATCTTAAACATCATCAGACTGTCCAATACCTCTCCCTATTCTGTAATCCCAATTTATCAGAATGCCTCCCCCCACCCTGTCAGAACTGGATTGATAGTCCCATGTCTGACTCTGCCCCTGCCTTGGTCTACCCCTGTAATTGAGACACATACACACACACACGCACACACACACACACACACACACACACACACCCCTCTCCCTTTCAAATAAAATATTAAAAACTCTCTAATCTCTATCTTGCCTCAGTTTCTCTGGCATTATAAAAGCAGATAAATAAATATAAGATAATTTGAGGAAGGAGCCTGGATGAATCAAAAGGCCTCCCATAGAAAGTAACACTTGAGATGAGCCTTGAAGAGGGTTAAGGATCTTGAGAAGCAGAGAGTTAAGAAAGGAATCTATTCTAAACATTCAGGATATGGAAGCAGGAGAAGTAATATCAAATCCAAGGAAAAGAAAGCAAGGCATTTTTGCTAGAACTGATAATATGTAAAGAAATATGGATAGGGAGGCTGGATCTAGAAGGTAAAAAGCTTTGAATGCCAAGCTCAGAGCTTGGCTCTGGGCTCAGGGAACATTGAAAATTTTGAATAGGGGATCATTTCCCTATGATCAGACACCTGTGCTTTAGAAAAAATTATTTGGCAGTTGTGTAAAGCAGAGCACTACTGAACTAGATTAAAATATATTTGTAAAATATTAATAAAAGTAAATTAAAAATAAAATAAAAAATAAATAGAAGTTTTTAAAATTATAAAAAATATAACAGAATGTTAATATGTTGTTTTCTAAGTCAATATATGTCTCACAGGGAGCCTTAGATATGGGTTAGTAGGTCCTGTTTCTGTTTCAGTGTGATGCCAATGATGTGAAGGACAGATTAAACATGGAAGACATTAGAAGCATTAGAAGCAGAATCTATTTAGGAAACTATTATGGTTGCTTAGTCAATATGTGATAAGGACCTTAATTAGGGTAATAACCTCTGTGAATGCAGAGAAGACAGATGTAAAATGTCACAGTGGAAGAATTGATAAAGCCTGGCAACTATTTGGATACAGGGGATAAAGAAAAATCAAGAATCATTCCAAGACTATACACCACAATGACTGTAAAGATATTGGTGCCTTTTAAAAATGGTGAAGTCTAGAGGAAGAAAAGTTTTAGGGGAGAAGATATATGAATATATTTAAAGTACAAAAGAGAATTAAGCAGCATTTAGACCCTATTTGCTAAAAATTAATAAGGTGAAAAAAAGAAACTATGGCTTGGTTCACACATTTGGCAGTAGAACAATCTCTTGTGTTGTTCTAAGCATAATCTTCTTTTTTAAAAAAAATAAATTTTTATTGTTTTTATGTCTCCTAGATTTCCTTTCCCTTTATAATAATTTTTAAAAAGAAAAACATGAGGAGACAAAAAACTGATCAACACTTTATAATGCTCTAATTTGGAGCATTTCACACTGAGTTCTGCAAAGTGAGGAAGGAGAGTCTTCTCATTCCTATTATTTAGAGCCTAGCTTGTTCTATAATTTAATAACATTTTATTTCAATTCTTTGTGGTTGTTGATCTTATTTATATTATTGCAATCATTCTATCTGTGATTTTCTTGACTGCTTATTTCATTTGTATTAGTTCATGTAAGTTTCCCATGCTTCTCTGTACTTATTGTTAAAAATACACTCTTGACAATGAAAATAGATATTGAGGAAAATTTATTAAAAAAGAATCTTCTGGCCAGAAGTGGTTCTGCTCCACTTAGGGCACTCTGAGCACAGAAGCAGAAGCAACTTTATAATTTGGCATAGTTTTTCTGATATATCCACTATATGTTTCCCCTAAATATGTATAAACATGTTCCCCCTCCCTCATCATTCATCCCATGTTCAAAATGGCAGAAAACTCCTCTTGCAGGGTGTGTTGTTTAATATTCAATTAGCCTATTAAGCTGGCTCAATAGGGATTTGTTCAAGTCAGACCCTGACTAGGTTTGGGCTGGAAGGGATATTATCTTAAGTTTGTGGTTTTCTCAAAACCACAAGACTCTGATTGGCTGAATCCAATTGTGCCTTTCTGGTTCCCCAGTTCCTTGCTCAAGACTTCTATTGATAACTTAATTGTTCTCTGGAATCTTAATCTTCTTTAATCTCTCTCATTCTGAAAACTTCTTGGTCGGTAGTACCCCCCCATCCCACACTACCACTACCTCAAAGGTTGCAACGCTCTGGGGAAACCCAACTTTTCAGCATTTTTCACATTGTCATGTTTATTTTTTTGTAGAACAATAATATATTCTGTTACATTTGTATACAATCTAGTCAGCCATTCTTCAGTACCTGAGAATCTACTTAATTGTTGCTAACAATATTCTGCTATAGATGGAATTTTTATTTTTGTCAAAGACCTCCTTAAAATGTATGCCTATTAATGGAAACTCTGGGTCAAGGGATAGGAATGTTTTTTGGCATTTTTCTTTACATAATTCCAAATTGGTTTCCAGAATTGTTATACCAATTTAAAATTTAACCAACACTATCTTTTAACCTAGTGATCCAATTAGAGCTGTTAATACTCTCATTCTCTGCCATTCATGTAGAGACAATGTAATAGAGTGTATAGAGTGCTGGGCTCAGAGATAGGAAGATCTGAGCTAAATTCCAGCTATAGCATTTACTAACTATAACCTTGAATAAGTCACATAACTTCTCCAAGTCTTGTCAATAAAATAAGAAGATTGAACTAGAAGTCCTTTAAAGCCTCTTCTAGCTCATTCTGATACCTTATCTGATGTGAGGGCAAAATGGAGGTTTCAATAAAAGTTAGAATTGGAAGGAATCTGGAATAATTCTACTACCAAATTCTAAACTAGTTTTTAAATATCCTTTAATGACTTCTAACTGCAAATAAATGGCAATTATTTGGAGATTAGAGAAACTTCAATTCTGCCATTGTAGGAAAAAACTAAACATGGTTCATGGTAAGATAGCTGAAAAAGTTTTGAGAAACTAGGAGAAAAAAGATACTAAAATTAAAGGTAAAGCTAGATAAGTTTCCTGGGTGGTTGCCATTAACCACTTTTTTTTTAATAAACTGTTGTTCTTTTCTTTTTAATACATCATTCCACTTCCCCCCTCAGTCAATAAATAAATATTTATTAAGCATCTATTATGTGCCAAGAAAAAATAAGATATATATATATATATATATATATATATATATAATAAATTGGAAGTGATCAACAGAGGAAAGGTATTAGAATTGAGGAAGAATATGACAGGTACGAGGGATAATCAGTGAAAATTCTTTCTGGGAAACTATAATCCAACTGTCAATACACAAGAGCTTCAATCAGTAGATTGTACCAATAGATGCAGTATCAATACAGAAATAATAATTAATAACAGCTGGGATATATCTGGTGATTTCCTGACTTGAGATGATTGGGCATTACCCCTCCCTCTAGTTTGTGGTAACTGAGCAATTCACCAGCTCACTAGGCCTTATGATTTTCAGCCACACTTGGATGGATGGTCTCTACTTCCACAATAACCTAATAATACAATAACAAATGTTGGGGGACATGAACCTGTCAAAGTGAGTGTATACCCAACAATGCCACATGTGAGGTGTCAGCCCATTAGCACTAACACTGGAAATCTAACCAAGTTTCTGAACAGTTGATGCAGAAATTATTTTTAAAGTCAAAGTAATAGCTTAGCTAGGAGACACTGAAGCAGAGCTAATGAAATATAGAGTAGGGAAAAGGTCAGCTACCTGATTTGGAGCCAAAAAACCTGTGTTCAAATATTAGCTCTGCCATTTAGTACCTGTTTGTCCTTGGGCAAGTAGTCTGACCTCTCTCACCCTTAATTCTTTCAACTGTAAAATTAAAGGGTCTTTAATGTGATTTTTTTTTAGCTCCAACACCCTACAGGATACTCTGGAGGAAAAAAAAATTTTTCAACTAAAAGGAAAAAGGATCAAATAGTTTTTTCTTGAACTATTCTCTTTCTGCCTCAATACATAATTTATATTTTTGTTTCCCCATTATATGTTTTTATATGTTGTTTCCCCATTATACTATGAGGTTCTTGAGAGCAAGGACTGTCCTGTCTTCCTTTGTAAGCCCAAGTGCTTAGCACAGTGCTTGACATATAGTAGACAACTAATAAATGTTTTCTGACATGTGGCTCACAATTATATAGCACTTTTAAAGCATATGAGGTTCTGATAATACAAAGAAAAGCAAATACTGTTTTTGCCTTGAACACAAAGAGTTCATATTCTAATGGGAAAGACCACATGTAAACAGTTATGTGTGTATATAGGATAAACTGGAGGTCATCTCAGTGTGGGGAGTCACTAAGAGGAGAGGGACGACTGGAGAAGATGTCCTACAGAAAGTAGAATTTGAGCAGAGTTTGCCAGAAATCCAGTAGGATAAGGAGGGAAAACATTTCAAGCATTTAAGCATCAAATAAAAACCACAGTCAAAAGATGGGAGTATAAGTTGTGAAGGGCTTTAAAAGACAGTGGATTTTTTTTTAATTTGATACTATAGAAAATGGAGACAATGGAGTCTAAATAGAGGACTGACATGGTTAGACTTCCCCAATAGAAAGATCATTCTGACTGCTGGGTGGAAGATGGGACGGAGTCAGAAAAGCAGTTGGAAAGCTATAGTAACAGTTCAGATATGAAGTAAGAACCTTCACCAAGGTGATGATGGTATCAGAAGAGAGGACATATACTAGAAATACTGTGAAGGGAGAAAGAATAGAACTTGGCAAACACCTCTCATCTGATCCTCAAAATACAGTGAGATAAATGCTTTTTTATTTCATTTTATAGAGAGGGAAACTAAGACTGAGAGATGCCAAGGATCACACAGCTAGCAAGTATTCTGAGTAGAGATTTCAACTCTAAGTCCAAGGCTCTATCTGCTTCACTCTGGATGTCTTTCCCATGCTGGCCCAGCACCAAAAGAATCTTCCTCATTACCTTATTAACACTTCTATTGCAATGAGTAGAAATGCCAAGAAATTAAACAAATATAGCTGAACTGAGACTTGAACCCCAAGTCTCCTGCTTTCCAATTCAGTGATTTTCCCACAATGCCACTGCAGTTTAGCAGCCATTTTTGAGGTGTAGCCCTAGCTTCCATTTATCACCTCTCCCCATCTCCTCTTAGACCCTCCTATTACCTATGAGATTCCTAAGCACCTCCTGTGTTACAGGGACTTTGGACAGTTGGCTGTGGAGCTGTTGGACCAGTCCTACAAACAGGATGAACAGCTGGCAATGAAACTGCTGACCTACGAGCTGAAGAACTGGAGTAATGCCACATGCCTGCAGCTTGCAGTGGCTGCCAAACACCGAGACTTCATTGCTCACACCTGCAGCCAGATGCTGCTCACAGATATGTGGATGGGCCGGCTCCGAATGAGAAAGAATTCAGGTCTCAAGGTCAGCACAGCCTAAAATGACCTGTAGATGAAGTGGGATTAGAGAATGATTTTAGATTTTATGAGCCTAGTCTAACATAGGATTCCTTGCTAACAAAAGGCATATATGCTTGAGGGAAAGCCATTCTCTAGATTCAGTGGCAAAGAGAGTCTCTTTCCTTGGAATGATGTCATTCTGTACTCATCTAACCTCTCATTGCTCATGACAAGGCCTAATGCCTAATTTCTTTGGCAGAAAGAAAACCTGAAATTAGCTAAATTGTACTGAAAGCAAGGGAAAAGTAGGAAGGGAAGGAAGGGGAAAAAAATGTCAGGAAAAGGGCAAAGAAATAAAAGACAACAAAGCATAATAACCCTTACAACTTTAGAATCTGGGATTATTCCAGCATGGCTACACTGAAGCTTATCTCTCTGTTATCTATGAAACTGGATTTGCTAAGCAAAGTCAATTTTTAAACATATATTTAACCCTAATTACATAAGAAAAAACCCTAGATTTTAGTTCAAATCCCAGTTTTTCAATTTACTATAAAAATCAATTCAAGCAAATTACTTCCTTTTCCTGTGCCTCAGTTTCTTCCCCTGTAAAATAAAGGGATCAGATAAAGTTAATCCCAGCTTTAAGATTCTTTGTATACATTCCCTATGTATAATACATAAAGCTAGCTACACTTGTAGCAAAAACCAGTTTCTTCTAGCATGTTTAAGTGCAAACTTGTTTATTGTTTTCAACAACTGTCACCCCAAATCACCTAAGGGAAATGGACTTGCATAGTCAAAAATTGGTAATCAGATATGTGTCTTTCATCTTTTTCAGCAGTGTTAGAATGCTCTTTGATAACAATACTATTAGCTATTATAATTACTTCATTTACTCCACCTTAGAGTTGAAAAGGACTTTAGAAATCATGGAATCCAATTTTTTTGTTGTTGTTGTTTTTACAAATAACAAACACTGAGGCCCAGAGAATTGAAGTGAACTTTTCTATGAAATTTGTGTGATGACTGCAACAATGCTCTCCTTTGAGAGCAGGAACCGTTTGACTTTTGTCTTTATATCTTCTATGCCTAACCTATAACATAGTACACATTTAATAAATATTTGCTGACTTGATTGAATGATGGTTAGAATGGGGTTGTTCTCAGCTTCACTTCTGTCCAGGCCAAGCATATGTTTATTTTTACTTTTCTACCCAAAAAGAATGATTCACATTTGCTTATTGGTGAAATTGTTTTCAGTTTTCCCACCAAAATGAAAAGTTTTATCCTCACTTGCATGACACTCCCCTACAGAGAATGCAAATGATTCCCTTAGTACCAGCATCTATATACACACAACAGGAAGCATTATTTCCTCTGACTTCTGACACTAAGTAGCCAGCATCATCTTAATCTGTTAAATGTGATTATTATTATTATCATTATCATTGCTTTAGGTAATTCTAGGAATTCTACTTCCTCCTTCAATTCTCAGCTTGGAGTTCAAGAACAAAGATGATATGCCTTACATGTCTCAAGCCCATGAGATCCACCTCCAAGAGAAGGAGCCCGAGGAACCAGAGAAGACTGTGAAGGAAAAAGATGAAGAGGACATGGAATTAACAGTAAGAAAAGGAGCATAAGTTTGGTCTATTGTGGTATGAAATGACTGTTCTTTGTGACTACAGAGGAGAATCTTCAAGTCTGGGGAAAGGGCTGTTGCCTAAACTTCTTCTAAGGTCTGATGCTTGTAATTAGACATTAAAATTAGAAGTTTGGAACACTTTCCTTCTCAACATCAAAAGAAAACCTGATACTCTAGTATATTAAGGGGCCACCTAAACAGGAAGGAGTAGACAAAAATGATAGATTTGTTCAAATCCTGATTTTTTCACTTTTTCACTTATTTAGCTGAGTGACTTGGATAAGAAATTCTCTCATCTTTCCCCATTTCTTCATTTATAAAATGAGGGAGTCAAATTAAATAACCTCTAATGTCCTTCCTGGTCAGAAACTTTTCAATGAGGACACACAGCACAAGAAAAACAATGAAATTCAAGAACATAGCACTCCTAAGTTTTCTAAATATACCACACTGGGGAATGATGAGGTAAAGAAATAACTTCAATGCAGAAACAGAGAAATATTGTAAGTTTGGTGAGCTCCTAACATCATTTAACTTCATTCAGTAGATACTCCTTTACCAATATGAGCTTTAGTCTTCATCTTTTAGGGGGATTCAGGTTCTCAAATACAAAACTAATAGAATTTTGTGGTTTCTGTGTTAGCTTTTATTACCTTTTCTCTAAGTATAATTATCCTTGCACAAATGTTTGATGCTTCAGGGTAGATCAGGTAGCTGGGGAAGGGACAGCCTCTTACAATACTCGTTCTGACAGGGTGACATTCCCTGGATTTTATCCAAGGGTTAAAAATATTATCCTGAAGGCTCTCTTTGTATCTTTGGAGACACTGAGCAAGAACCATAAAAACTCCTATAATTCCCTATTCCCATCAAGTGAAGTGGTGTAATTGCCCAAAAGGTATTTCTCATATATGGGAGGAGGTGAAAGACAACAGGTACTATTCTCTGTAAAATGGAATAATAATAGTACCCATTTCACAGAGCTGTCTTGAAGATCAAATGATATGCCTCTCCACTCAATGGCTGAAAGGGAGTTGAGAGGCCATTTATTTCAACCTCATTATACATATGGGAAAATTGAGAGAGTTGGTTAAGTAACTTGCCTAAGATCACACAGGTAGCATGCATCACAGGCATGAATGAACTTCATTCTGCTGACTCCAGAGCTTTTCTACTACGGCACACTGATTTCTGCTGGAAGTCCACTGACTTGGTAACTTCTCTCTGTTGATTAACCACTGATAACTTCTGACACATTGGTAGAGATTTTATTAAGTCCAATAAATTCATAGAAAAGTAGTATGGAAAAATGGATTGAGAGCTGACCTTAGAAAGAATTAGATCAGTCATCCATCAGTCAGTCCATCAATTATGTTTCAATCTGCTAAGCACCAGGGATAAAAAAGAGGTAAAAGATATTTGCTGCCTCCATTACATTCTAATTACAATCTAATGAGGGAAATAATATGTAAACAAATAAATACAAATAAGCTATATACAGAATAAATGGAAAATAAGTAACAGAAGTGTTCTAGAAGTAAAGGCTTCCAATAAAATATAGGATTTTAGTAGGGACTTAAAGATGGTCATGTAAACCAGTAAGTGGAACTGAGTAAAAACATTCCAGACATGGGGGGAGGACAGCAGGAAAAAATGACCAGAGCTGAGAGGTGGAACAGCTAAGATACCAATGTTACTGGATCAAGGATTATATGCGGAGGAGTAAGATAGGAAGGGACTAGGTTATGAAGAGCTTTGAATTCCTGGAAGCAATAGGGAGCCTGGAATTTACTGAGCAAGGCAGTGACATGAGTGCCCCTGTGCTTTAGGAAAATCACTTTAGTAACTGAATGAAGGAAGAAGTGGAGGGGGGAAAGACTTGAGGCAGGCTATTGCAGGTGAAGTGATATGAGCCTACATTAAAGTGGTAACAGTATCAGAAGAGAGAAAAGGACATATCAAAGAAAGACCTTAACTACAGACTGGATAAAGAGAAAGGAGAGGGGGAGGTGAAAGTTAGTGAGGAATCTAGAATGACTCTCAGACCAGAGGAACTATGAGGATAGTGTTGTCCTCAACAATAATAGGGAAGGGGAGTGGTATAAGGGGAAAGATAATATGTTCTGTTTTAGACGTGTTTAGCTTAAGATGTCTGTTGGACATCTAGTTCCAAGATATATGAAAGGCTATTATCCTGTCTTTGACTTACTAGCTGCATGACTCTAGGCAAGTTAATTAACTTCCCAGTGACACCCCTTCCCCTCCAACTCTCTAAGTCAAGTTACCTTGTCAAGTAGTAAGTAGTAGAGGAAGTTTTCATATTTCTGTCTTGGAAATTTCCGCCAGTGAAGTAATGGACCAAAAGAGGGGGAAAAGTACATTTGAAAGACAATGTAGCAAAGAGAATAGAATACAGGCCTCAGAAAAACTTAGGAATAAATTCTGTCTCATGATGTACCTGACTTGTATGGCCTTGAACAAGAGTTTCAGTAATCCTCAGGTCAAAAATTATAGATGAGTTTCTGATCTTCACTGGTAAAGGCAGGTTCCCTAGACCAATGAAATACATACACACACACACACACACACACACACACACACACACGTATGCTATACGTGTATATATCTATATATGCCATTTTCATTTATATAATGCTTACTATGTGCCAGAAACTTGCATTAAATGCTTTATAAGATTTATTTCCTCAGCATCTGAGAGGTAGGTGCTCTTGCCATCCCATCTTGCAAATGAGAAAACAGTTAAGTGACTTTCCTAGGGCTAGTAAGTATCTAAGGCTGGATTTGAACTTGAATATTCCTGACTTCAGGCCCATAACTCTATGCACCATACCACCTAGCTATCTTAAGTTCCAAATTAAAACTCAAAAGTACTTCATAATCTATTGATAAAAACCCTGCATTGAGGCCTAGTATAGATTTTGTTTATATATCTATCATTTCACATTCTTTAAGCTTCAAGAAATCTTAAAAGAATTTTGCCTTCAGGAAAATATAGAGTTATTTCTGTGTAAGTTAACTAAAGTCCAGAGAAATTAAATTGCCGAAGTAACAAGATGTGTTTGACACAGGATCAACAATCTCCTTCTATTTTTCTCACTATATCCTGCATATAGCTTTTTTATACAGGTTTACTGGCTTGTTATCTTACCATGAGATTGCCACCTCCTTGAGAGCAAGGAGTCTTTCTTCTTTGTGTATCTCTAATGCCTGGAACATAGCAAGTACTTAATAAATGTTTATTGATTGACTCACTAGTAGTACAAAGGGAAACACAAGTACTCATCTTTATGAGGTGAAGATTTCTTTTGAGATCTCATTAAAGGTGTTAGATTCAGGATACAAGGATCAGAAATGCTACTTGACTTGTCAGTTGGGCCCTCCAAATCTTGGGGTCAGCTACTAAAGTCCAACAGAATTATCTGCACTCTAGCTCTTTATTTTGGACCTTATACCATTAAGCATTTTTATCAATGATGTAGATGAAAGCATAGATAATTTGTTTTTGAAATCTCTATATAACAGGAGCCTAACTTGAATAGGTAACGTAAGAATAGGAAATACTAGGTCTTCTAGGACTGGATTAACACAAATTTTGATAGACCCATATAAATCAAATGAAATTTAATGGGTATAAATGTAAAGTCCTAAATTGGATTCAGAACCTCGACTGTTCATGTACAAAGTGTGGGGTAGAGACAGAGTTAAACAATAGTTCAAATGAAAATTTGAAAAGGACTTAAAAGAGTACTTGTTCATCAAATAAATTAACAAATTATTATTTTTGTAATGTACTGTTGAAATGTAATTACATATGTACCTGGGCTATTAAACATTTTCAAAGTAAATTTTCAAAGGTATGAAAGGAAGACCTCCAACCAAATACTATCCTAAAGTAGGATGAACTGCCTTGAGAGGTAGTGAGTTTATTACTTCTGTCAGCTCAGGCTCCTGCTGTGATTCAAACTGTACCAAAGGGCCTAAAAGGTTTTATCAAACTTTTGAGATTTTATACTTTTAAGCAAAAAGGTTTCCACTAAACCACTGCCTGATGATAGGAACTCTCTGTGTTGAGTATGATGTAGAATTTAGTAGCTATATGACCCTGGATAAGTTCCTAAATTTTGTTTGCTTCAGTCTCCTCATCTCTGAAATGACTGAGACAACAAAGCAAACAACTCTAGTATTTTTACCAAGAAAACCCCCAAGTGGGGTCAACAAAAAGCTGCATGTTGTTTTAGTTACACTAAACTAAAAAGTTTAGTAAACTAAAACAACTAAACAACAATATGTATGAATACTAACACATTGAGACTAATGTTCTTTTTACTATACCACAGTGCCTCTATCCAGCCTATGTATTTTAAGATACATAATAGCTGTGTGACCCAGCATATATGCACCTTGCATTGGCAGAGGATGTTATTTGAAGGGCTCTCTGCACTGATGAAATCATTCAAACATAAAACAGAATAAAAATTTCAAAGACTGGATTGACATCTTTAAGCTTAAGCATAAGAAAATAACTCAAGAAATATAATAGTAGAAGCTATTGTTTTCTTATAATTGAGAACCTATACGATGATCTAGTTACCACTCATTGCAGTACCTTTGAGGATCTGATTCTGTAGACAATTGTAGAATATAAGCAGTGAACTCCTAGAAAAATAAGTTCTTCTTGCACAGGGAGACCACATTATTCCCCAAAGTTCTATCTCAGGGGGGAAAAAAACACCTGAACTATCTCAGCCAAACAAAAGACATACCAATGTCTAAATGAACCTTGAAAACAAGTTTTTCCTGGACAGAAATGCAAAAGTAAAATGAAACAAATTTGTAGGTTAGTAAAATCCACATTGAATAACAGTTACCACCTAAATTTTAGACAGCTGAGTGGCACAGTGCATAGAGTGCCTCAGTCAGAGTCAAGAAGACCCAAGTTCAAGTCCAGCTTTAGACACTTACTAGTTGTGTGACCCTAGACAAGTAATTTAATCCCTGTTATCTGTAGTTTGCTCATCTGCAGTAATGGAAAGAGTATCAACCTCCCTGTGTTGTAGTTAAATAATATTTGCAAAACTCTTAACTCAATGCCTGGCACACAATATACCACTGTATTTTTGCTGTTTGGTCATTTCAATTATATGATCCCATTTGGGGTTATTTTAGCAAAGATACCAGAGTGGTTTGTCATATCCTTCTTCAAATTATTTTATAGATAAGAAAACTGAAGCAAACCAAGTTAAGTGACTTGCCTAGGGCCACATATCTAGGAAGTATCTGAGACTGGTTTGGAACTCAGGAAAATGAGTCTTCCTGATTCTAGACTCAACAATAAATCTACTGTGCCACTATCTACTAAAACATATATAAATATTAGTTATTAGAATTATCATCATCATTTCAAATCTTGCTTCCAGGTACCATCTAGATGACAAGTAACCTATCTTTTCTCTGCCTCCATATCTTCATCTATAAAATGAGGGTGATAGCTCAAATACCTCACAGAGCTGTTTTGAGAATCAAATAGAACAAGACAGAGAAAGTGTTTTGTAAACCTGAGATTGCTATATAAATATTAGCTATTATTGTTTCACTTAAATTCTGTTGCTTCCACAGTACTGATTTATATTTATATTGAGATAAACTTTCACACTAAAAGATGTGAATAGAAAAAATTAGATCATGTCCCGAAGTGACAGGAAATATATAGCTAGCTTATCAATAACAACTTCCTTCTAGTCCCATATTACAAAGGATTTATTTATATTTAGGTTTTCAACTAAAATATCTTAGTCAAGGATTTTCCCCTCCTTTCTTCTAAAATTACATTAGTACATGAAGGACATGAAACTTCTTCCAGTGTTGCAGATTATAATTAATAACTAGCACTTAAACAAAGCTTTGGGCAGTTAGGTGTCACTGGTCTAGAGTCAGGCCTAGAGACAGGTCGATTCATCTTCCCAAGTTTATATATATATATATATATGGCAAACCAATCTAGTATCTACCAAGAAAATCCCAAATAGGATCAAGAAGAGTTAGAAATAACTGAAAAATAACTGAACAACACATAAACCTTTAGGGTTTGTGAAGCAAGACTGCTTCACATATATGTATGTGAACATATACATATATGTTTTGATCCTCACAACTACCCTGTGAGCTAGGTATTGCTATCCTTACTTCATAGATGAGGATACTAAAGCTGAGCATGGTAACTGACTTGTCCTAGTCAGAGAGCTATTAAGTGTCTGAAATAGGATTTAATGTTAAGGTCTCCTTAACTTCCAATACTATCCTCATATGTTGACCTAACTCCTAGTAATGAACCTGTCTGAACCTATCTAGGTTAATATTTAATTGGAAAAAGAATTCATTACCAGGCCAGTATTTGATGACTTTCCAACCTGTAGAGCATGCCTGTGTGTATATATATTCCAGACTTATGCACACATATATACATGCATATATTTACATTTCCTGAGAGATGCTAACTAACATTTATAAAGTGTTTTAAAGTTTGCAAAGTACATTACATAAATATTCTCATCTGAACCTCAGAACAGCCCTATAAGGCATGTACTGTAAGTATTTTTATCCCCACTTTACAGAAAGAGAAAACAGATTCAAAGAAGTAGAGGGTTCCTTCTTGTTCAGAATCTCACAAACAGAAAATATCAGAGGACAAAATTGATCAGTGGGCTTCCCAATTTCAAGGTCAACATTTAGTAATGATAAAAGAAAGCTTCTATTGACTCTATAGTAACAACCCAAGCATTGAGGCGGACTGGCATATGATGTCATCATCTTTAAATGTGGCCTTTTATTATAACTAAGAAATATTAACACCTAGTGAGGAGGGTGGAGAAGGGTTCTCTTTAATGAATAATCAGAAATCTATAGCAGTATCACTTTCATTGTAGGCAATGCTGGGTCGAAGCAATGGAGAGTCATCAAGGAAGAAGGATGAAGAAGAAGTTCAGAGCAGGCACAGATTAATCCCCCTTGGAAGAAAAATATATGAATTCTACAATGCACCTATTGTGAAGTTTTGGTTCTACACTGTAAGCATCTTTCTAATTTTTTTTAATTATGAAAGGCCCAAAAAGAGTCACTGCCCCTTTAAAGGAATACATGTCTCACTAATAATACAAAGACCAGAAATATAGCAATGAAAAACCAAGATTGAAATTTTTTAACTCCTTTCCAAGGGTTGAATTCAATTAAGAGAGATTCATATGACTAGTTTCTTTGGTTTACATTTCTGCTGGCTTATTAAAAATGAGAACTATTACAGAAATTCAACCAGTAACTATTAGAACTTTAGATTGGAACCCCAGTTTCCCATGATTCCAAATTTAGTATTCTTTCAACTAAAACACATTGCCTGCCATAGAATGCTCTCTCTTGTCAACATCTGCCTCCAGGAACTCATAGTTCCTTTACAAGTTTGATTCAATGAAGCTTTCCCAGTTTCCTTAGTCATAAATGCTCTCTCCTCTTCCCCATAACACGAAATTCCCTGATTTTTATTTTATATTTGTCTTACCTTTAGTTCTCTCTTCATATTGTCATTTCCTCCCCTCTAAACTCCTTGAGAAGAGATGTTTTCACTTTTGTTTTTGTATCAACATCATTACTGTCCATGCAGATCAGACTTCCTTCTGGACTTTTAAGGATGGACTATACTCTAATTGTGACAGTATAAAAGAAAAAAGGGGAAAAGAATGAGACCACAAGGAATGACCTGAAAAATTATGAAAATGATTGATGGAGTGAAATGAATGGATTTATATATAAAGTTACTAAGCAAATTAATTTGGTTATAGTTATTTTCAATATTAAGTATTTAAAAACATTGGGGTTTTGTTTTGTTTTTTAAAGATAGATGGAAAGGATAGAATTTCAATAGGTAAAGAGGAAAAAGGGGGAAACTGCAGAGATAGGAAAGAAAATCATGGAGCCATCTATCCACTTTGGCTAAAACACAGAGTAAATAGAGTGATAGAAGAAAAAAACAGCAAGATAAGTTGGCACTAGATCATGGAAGGCCTTGAATGCCAAGTATCTGGAAATCTGCTGTATAATCCATCAGAAACCATTGAATATTTTTAATCATAACCACATTCAGGAGGAAGATTAGTCTTGTAGCAATGTGAGAAAGGAGATTGAATAATGATAGAGAACCAGAGAAAGAATCCAAAAAGTTTGTGGGTCATTAAAGCAAATATAATTCTGAAGTTTTCAAAACTAAATCCAAAACAGTCTATTTGTGATTATTTGGCATATATTTAGTAACTTCTTAGATATAGCCCTAATATTAATGATAAAAGCAACACCAATACCAACACTCAAAACAACCTGAAATGTGGATAGTGCATACAAAGACTCAAATTTAATCTGGTTCATCAAACAATATTTCTTTTGCTTTATAACCATTAGACATTCTATAAGTTGATCCATCTCAAGATTGCTCACTGACAACTCATGATCATGACAAAAAGGGTTGTACAACATGCATACCCAGAAAATATTTTCTGTCAGGCAATCAACTGTCACTTAAAATGGGAGGAACAAAAGACTTTTTTGTTGCTTTTCTGCTTATATCTTTCATTGCTACTTAAGTACATATTAACAATAAGAATAAAAAAATAGATCATATTTAGATACTATTTTAAAAATTAGAAAGCACTTTCTTCAAGAAAACTGGCTGTTTTGAATTGGACAGTGCCAGTATCAGTAAACCAGTATTCATTACACAATGAATCAAAGAGGTCAAATGATGATCTGATCTTGATCACACAGCTAGTAAACATCAGTGCTAGCACTCAACTCTAGGTCTCCTAATTCCAACTAGTATCAAGAATCTATCTACCTCCCAGACAGAGAGATAATAGGCTTTCAGAAGAAACCCTAATCCCAGATTGGCTATTCCCTTTCTTTTCATCTCAGCCTCTTCTCTTTCTCATGTTTTTACTTTTTTTTAATCTGCTTTCTAAAGATCACAGTTCTGTCCAACCAAGGCCCTTCTCTCACTACCAAGACACTCAAATATTCTCCATCTCAACTGGACAGTTCCTTTCTTCCTTTTAACTTACTCAAGGAAAAAAGATGTGTTTTTTCAGGTTATATTGGTAGCTAAAAGAAAGTAGATAAATTAAAGCAGATTTACAAAACATTGAATTATTAATTTTCAGAATTTGAGAATCTAGCTGAAAGATATTACTTATCTGACTAGAGAAAGTCATTCTAGTTTCCTGGGCTACATCAGAAGCTATCTAACTAGTTTCTAGGCCTGGCCCTGACATGTGGTCAACTGCCATGTTGCTTCAACACGGCCCATGCCTCCAAACCAATTCTCCTAGCTTGTCCAAATTTGTTTTTGCTTCAAAACTGGAATCCTTTCTCCTTACCTCCCATCAACTTCTAGAGGCCCTGCTTCCAGCTACCATTAGTTCTCCACATTTTTTTTTAAAGTTGGATAAAATACTATATGGGTCCAATTAAGATTTTAAGTTCTGATGCTGGCATGTGCCACTTCCTCAGGATCACACAAATGTTTCACAGCTCCTCTTCCTTCCCTGACAATGTGTCAAATGACAATGTGTACTACCTTTGTGACAATGGGTCAAAATTTACTTCATTTTTCATCTATCAAATGGGAATAGTGATAATTGAATTACCTATTTTTTCAGGGTTATTGGGTTGAAAGCACTTTTCAAACCTAAAAACACTATATAGATATTAGTTGTTGTTATTATTATTATTAATCATTTTCCCTTTAATCCTTTTAAGATCCATAAGAAAGCTTTTTGGTTATTCCTTACTCTTATTACAAGATTGGTGAATCTCCTTTTTAAGACATATCTCCCTGATGACATTCTCTTTTTAAAAAACTCTTTAGTGAACACTATTTATTTTTTTCCAATTAAAGATACTAAAAGCTAAAGAATGTTTTCAACATTCATTTTAATAAGATTTTGAATTCCAACTTTTTCTCCCACCCTCCTATCTTTCTTCCCTATAATGATAAGCAATCTGATACAGATTGTACATCTATAACCATAATAAACCTATTTCCACATTAATCATGTTATGAAAGAAGAAACAGAACAAAAGGGAAAAGCCATGAAAAATAAGAAGTTAAAAATAGGGTTTTTTTCTATGGATATAGATAGCATCTTCCTTCATAAGTCCTTTGAAATTGTCTTAAATTATTGTATTTCTGAGAAAAGCAAAGTTAATCATAAGTGAGCATGCTTCTTGTTGTTATTGCATATAATGTTCTGGTTCTGCTTATTTCAAACAGCATCAGTTCAAGTAAGCTTTTTCAGGTTTTTCTGAAATCACCTACTCTTCATTTCTTATAGCACAATAGTATTTCATTATATTCATACACCACAACTTGTCTTTGATGATAATCTTTAAAAATAATTAATAATATCAATGTTTTGCTTATATTCTTTTACCATTATCATTGCCCCAAAACTCCCTAACCTCTACTCCCAATATAGCCCCCTATTCAACAGAAAGGTTAAATGAAGTAGATCCACATAGTAACCAAGCCTGACTCTTTGTATATGGCCTATCTAATGACATTTTTTTGTACCACTTCTTTGTAATTCCTAATTGGTAATATGTTCCAGTCACAATTCACACACCCACTGTTCTTCTCTCCATTTTACGTTGGCTAAATTTATAGTTTAATTCTTTGGGAATTATTGTATTTCAAGAATATACAAGAAAATTCACTTAAATGAATAATGACTATATATAATGCATCAATCAATCAATTATTGTACAAACATTTATTAAGTATTTATTATGTGTCAAAGCCATACTAAAAACCTCTCTCTCCCTAATAAGCTAATATTCTAATGGGAGAGATCACACTGAGAGAAAGACAAAAAAAAAAAAAAAATAGAGAGACAGAGGGAGAGAGGAAAAGAGAGAGGGGACTAAGAGAGAGATGGAGAGAGGGAAATGAAAAGAGAGAGACATACAAGATACCTTCTGAGTAGAAGAAAAGCATTCTTGGAGAGGAACACACTAGTGTTTAGGGACATTGCGAAAGGCCTTGTAAAGAAGGTAAGTCAGTAGAATTGGATTGTAGAGTTCATGGAAGAAGAGTCCATGTAAAAAATAAGAGAGAAATGGCTACAAAATAACCCAAAAGAAATGATCCCCTTTTGTTAATCTAGTATATATTTATAAAAGACATGTTCTTGAAATGCTTTAATAAACAGTTTCTGTCCATTTTTCCTGGATTAAATACATTGTAGAATAATGCAATGGTATCGTGTTATTTTTAGATTCCTTTGTTTATACAGTATTCAGAACATAAGGGAAATTTGGAACCATAAAAAAAAAAAAAATTGGAAGCAGTACCAAGAATGAGATACAGACTTTTAAAAATAGCATGTTCACTTAGCTTTGGGAATGATAAGATACATTTTTTTCCCTTTATCTGGACAATCCATGGATTTCCTTCAGATTGCTGATAAGTACATCAAATTAAGAACCAAAAACAGGACAGTGGTTTTCTGATCGATAAAAATGTCCTAATTAGATAACCTCTTCATTTACAAACTCTTCATCTTCAACCACTTATATTTATAATGTGAAGGCAGGCCTTGTAGTGGTGAGATCAGCAATCCTAGAGTGCCTGCCTACATGACAGACTAGGTGGTCTATAAAACATTATAGAGACAAAATGTTTCTTTTCATCTCATTCAAGTGAGGTGCAATGAGATACATACTCTGCGTATTAAGGTGTCAGAGGATAGGTTGTAGTGAAAATTATTTCATCCCAAGTGAACTGTACCTAAATTAGGGAAAAGATGAAAGAATAGCTTATTTTATTGCCCTGTTCTTCTCTTTGTCAGTCTCTCAGAAATGTGCCTGCTACTTTTTTCAAGACTCTGGAAAGTACAATGTGACTTGTTTTTCTGGTAGGAAGGGACAGACTCACTCAAAAGAAATCTTTAATCTCTCTTCTTCTTGTTACCAAGTTGGATGTAGGAGCCAGTTGGTCCCTTTTTGGTTTCAAGAGGAAAAGGGCACAAATCCAATTGGCTCCTCTATTTTCCTGTACTGAGCCAATTTGCCTGTATTTAGCTGGGAAGAGTCCAGATTCAAAGCTGGAAATGACACCAGGATGCAGAGCCACACATTTGTATTTTCATTTCTATGACAAAATGATTTCCTTTCACTGACAAACAAAATTTACATCTTTCCTCCAACTAGTGGAAAAGATAGCCAGAGTAGCATCAGTAGGCAGCAAAAACCTTGGCCTGAAGAAACCCAAATTCTAGGTAGTTCGTTATGACCTTGATGTTACATATTGAATAATTTCAAAATTATACATGTGGCAGGCGAAAGAAAAACCAAAATGAAAGGAAACCTCTACATGACTCCTGCTGATTTTAGAGAAAGTCATTTGGTCACATTGCTGCTTACAACTTTTATAAGACCTACAGATACAGAAGAGAGAGAATTAACAGTTAAAACACATAAGGTCAGATTAAACCTCCATGAAGCCCCCACAAAGCTATTTCTGAAACAGGATTTTTTCAAGACAGTGATAACTGAAATTGGATACACTGGGAAGAATCCTAGCTCTCTAATTACAAGTTAGGTACAAATTATGCTTCAGAAAGTTAGGTATTGAGAAACTTAGATGTGACTCTGGCTAACTCACTTAAACTACTTGAGAATCAATAGCCTCATTTATAAAAATAAGGGGTTGGACTAGATGGCCTCTTTGTTTTCTTCTAGACCAAAAATTATGATAATGAAAGCAGGTCCAAAACTGAAATAAGTGAAGTTGAGGATAGAAAATTTGTCAAAAGAATGGGAGTAAAGGGAGTTGGGGAATGTGACTTGTGAAATCTGATGATTGATAGGCTGTATTAATGTATATGAGGAGCCAGAGAAGTCAAATGAAGTCTTGAGAAAAGAAACAGTCTCAAGAAGATGAATTGAAGCTACAGATAAAGAGAGGTGACTTAAGATTGAGAAGGAAAATAATGGGTTGGAAAACAACATCTACACTGACATTTTGAAGTAAGATGGTGAAATGATAAAAGAATTGAAATAAGACGAGATTGGCATGAAAATAAGGGAAGTTAGCATAACAAAGAGAAAGAAATCAATGATTTAGAACTAAATGTCTCATCAGGCATGATGAGGGTTGATTTTTAATTTAGGCATTTATTCCTACTCAATTACATATGCATTTATTTAGCATATATATATATATATAGATAGATATATATATAAATACAGAGAGAGAGAGAGAGAGAGAGAGAGAGAGAGAGAGAAAGAGAGAGAGAGAGAGAGAAAGAGAGAGAGAGAGAGCGCACTATACTAGGCATCATTGGGGATACAAAGGCAAAAGTGAAACAGTCCCTGACCTCAAGTATCTTACGTTCTTTAAAAAAATTTTGAGACTCTATTTGATCCTGGCCAAAAGGGAGAATGGCTCTATCATTCTATAATCACAGATTGTAGAGCTAGAAGGAACCTCAGAGGACATCTAGTCCAATTCTCTCATTTTTTAAATGAACAAACTGGGGTTTAAGTGACTTACCAAAGATAATAGAGATGATAGGAGGGACAGGATTTGATTCCAGGTCCTCTGCCCCCCATCCAAATTCACTTCTCTTATATCATGATGCTTCCTAACAAAATAAATACAAAGTAACTGAAATAAGGACTCAAGGAAGAAATTTATTTAGTGCTTACTATATGTGAGTGATAGTACTAGTTGTCGGGCATGTAAAGACCAAAAGTACCTCTAAATAATCTGTTAGAGGCAAGGTTAAATACATACTCACAAACCAAAGAAATTCATAATCCAATTATTCATACTGGTAAATAGAGAAGTATATTAGCCCTTCCCCAAAAAAAATTGGAGACAATTTCTAAATAATATCATATGGATATGTTTAAATAATAAAATAAACACCACCAAGTCCCTCAAAGGCCTCAACAGTTTCAGTGGAAAGTCTTTATCTTCCTTTGCTAGCATCACATTAGGAGTAAACTGTAAGCCTAGACATACATCTCTTCTTCTGGAAGTACTCCAGAATAATGTCCTCATATGGAACATCATTATTGGAATGTTGGAGGCAGCTCTAAAACCAGAATTCTAAGGACCTAGTTCTGTCATTTATTCAGGCTTGATATTGGGATGAAATAAGGTATTGAATACATATCAAAGGGAGGTTTATTTTACCCTAAAAGAGCATGGATATACAACAAATATACTAAGCTTCTCTGGACAGAGCCCTGAAAATGTGTCTAGTTGATGAGAGGACAAAATAAAATAAAGAACATGAGGACTCCTGCAGTCTCACACCCAACAGGTCTAAGAGGCCACGATTCCACCTGGTTGGGATTTTCATGTATTTGATAACCAGGAAGCTACATCAGGGGAGCCAGGCCAATTAAATTCTGGGGCATCTTTGTCTCTTTTTAGGGAAAACTAATACTTTAGCATTAGAGGAGGAGGAATAGCCTGGGCCCTCCATTTTGGGGATAGGGAAGGTAGTTTAATCAGTAGAGAAAAAGTAAACTCATCTAAGAACACTCAGGGGAAAAACCAACCAATTAGGAGGTGAAACTATTTCAGAGTGGAGCTGTTTCATTTTCAGCTTTTAGAACTTATTTAGGATAGCTATCCAGCTGGGCATTTTAGAATTTTGAAGAAGACTTTCTTGTTAATTTTTCATAGTATGGTTGGTTCACAATAAAAATAATACAAATTTAAATCAGGGGATTATTTATAGTTTATTCATCTTCTAGACTAATCACTTAGCAGTTTTTCAGTTCATCCAGTCAATATCACTGGAATCCTTTCCTCTTAAAAAAAATACCTTGATTCAATAATTCTGATTCTATGTCATCCATTCTACTCACATACTTTTCTGGAGTCTGATTGCCCTATATCAGAAGGCTGCACAAAAATGAGGTAATGTTCCTTTTTGTTAACGGACAGAGAAATTGTCTTTTCTTCCTTTACAGCTGGCATACATTGGCTACCTGATGCTCTTCAACTACATTGTTTTAGTGAAGATGGAGCGCTGGCCTTCCACCCAAGAATGGATAGTTATTTCCTATATATTCACTTTGGGGATAGAGAAGATGAGAGAGGTAACTGCCTCCCTACAGGAAAACCTGAGATAAAGGAAATGGAAGGGGAAGCTTTAAATTTGGGATTCAAATTTAACAAGAAATCACTTTTCCAAATGCTGCCCTAGGAATACCTGAATTTCTACCAGAGCTCTCATTTTCTTTTTCTCATTGACAACTCTATGGATACTTTGCTCATTCAGATGTTTAACACATTGACATCAGTAGAGAGCCAGAACTCTGGATAACTATTCTTGAAACAAGGTGTTAACTCAGTGGAATTGATAAGGTTCTCTAGTTCACTTGTACTTAGTATGGTGACATAATGATTCTCTAAGTTCACACATAATCAGTATGCTGTAATGATGTAATTAGAATAAGGTATATAAGGGCTAAGACGGACTGGAAGATAGACATTTTATCTTTGACCAGCCTCGTGATGGCTCTCATGCTTCCTGCACTAAGATCAAGACTGGGCCAGAATAAAGTATCTAGACTCTATTCTTGACCATTGATCAAGGCCCGTCCAAAGGATCTCCAGAAAGCTAGCCTGGACATTACCAATATCCCATGATACATACCCTGAGTCTTTGTGGTTTATTTTCAACTAACAAGTCCATTTTCCCCAAAAAGTCCTGCAGACAATTATCTCTTTTCTTGTTAGAGCATTTACCTTTTATCATCTGTTAGATTATTTTTTATACAATTGTTTACACTATGTCCCTACCCTCAAAGTGGGGTTCTTTGGCCACTTCTTAGAAGCAACTACTGTTATGTAAACATATTTCAGCATCCCATTTTCAATCTTATCTTCAGCACCATGTGACTTTGAGCAAGCCATTTAACATTCCTAAGCCTGAATTTCCTATCTATAAAAATGAGGTGAATGAACTACATAGCTTCTGGGGTTCCTTCCTATTCTGGGATCCTGTGCTTTCTAAAGTCTACTGCACCTTCATCTTCCTTCTAGGTTTTTAGTGAGTATTTCCCCATCCCCTTGCCTCTTTCTTTGAGAACTATAATCATATCAGCATTGCCATAGAAAGGGTATTTCAAGTGTCCACCTTACAATTCCATTCACCAACTTTGTAACTTCTCAGGACCAGAATTCCCTTCCCTGACTACTACTATATGTTTTGTTTCAGTCATTAGATTGTAAACTCCATGAGGGCAGTCACTGTACTTCTTCCCTAGCACCTAGCACAGTGCTTGAGACTATAATAAATTCTTAATACTTTTTATTCATGTGTCTTCACCCTTACTCCCCTCCCCTTAAAAAAAGACAATATAACATCTATAAATTTATTCTATAATTTACTCATCTATAAACTGAGGGAGTTGGATTAGATGACCACAAAGATCCCTTCCATCTCTAAAGCTATAATGTTATTATATTCAGATCATTCACTTCAAGCCAATTTCCCTAGAAATAAAGAGGTCTTATCAATTGCAAAAGGTACCAGAAGTCAATGTTGTAGACATACAAGGCCACAAGAGGCTATGCAGGCTGCTTCCCAATGCTAGCAGTCCAGTTTCAGAAATTCATACATTCCAAAGAGAAGAAAAAAAAGCATAAGGGAAGCTGAGAACAGAGCTTGTCCTGAACCTGTCACACCTTCCCTGATACAGTGATGTAGCAGTCACAGTGAGCAGTTTTCTAGAAAGATGTCAGGTTCACTTAGCTTCTAAAAGCTCCTCTCAGGTGTCACTATCCCAGGGATATAATAAATGGTCTAATGGATGAGAAAGCTCATTGAGCTCTTTGGAAGAAAGGTTCTCTATAAATCTAAAAATATTATCACCATGATCACTACTGCCATCACCATTCATCATTATTGCTAAAATTGGCCCAGGGGTTCTTGTACCTGCTTTTCAACTGAAAACCATAAATTCTGCCATTTCTTCTCCCAGAGAGAAGAGACAAAATCCATCTGTACAAATGTACAAACTACATTACTGTTATTTCATTGAACATTTTTACCTATGTTATTTCCTTTGAACCCTGTTAGGTGCGTGCTCCCCCATTTTATGAATTGAAGTTCCCAAAGATTTAGTGACTTGTTCATGGTCACACAATTAATAAGTATTTAAGGTGAGATATGAGCCTAAGTTTTCTGGTTGTAAGTCCAGTACCTCACCAGCCATGTCATCTTCTTTAAGAGAACAACAACATCCTTTGCAAGTTGGCCCTCAGAGGCATGGCAAGTCACTAACTGTAAAATGGGAATAAGGGTATCTAATTCCTATGACCTTCTCTATTTGATGTAGTTACTCTGAATAAAAACATCCTTAGAACAATTTAAGTAACTCAGAAATAGGGCATTGTAATCATCAAATACTTAAATCCAGATTTCCATCTATGGCTCACTAAGATAATAGTAGCTTTATGGATTTCCTATCCACAAACTATACACATATGGTATTTGCCACATAGAGAGTTTGGAATTTTATAGTACTCTAAGAACCAAAGTATGATGACTGTCAAAATTTCTTTCAGCATATGCAATTTTATTATCAAACATTACTTCCTCCCAACAGGAAGAAATTAAGGGAAAAATCCAGTACAATGTAGATGATATTGCTCCAACTGGAATGAGAGAGAAAAAGGAAGCAAGATATGGCTTACTATGTTTCCTTCCAATAGGAAGAAATTAAGGCAAGACTCCAATGCAATGTAGATGGCATTGTTTCAATTACTAAAAGGAAGAAGAAAAAAGGAAGTAGCACTGACCTATATGCTTACTCTACTTCCTCCCAATAGGAAGAAATTAAGGCAAGATTCCCAAGCAATGCCGATGAAATGTTCCAGTTACAACAATAGGGGAGATAAAGAACAAGCAAGATAGATCTATACCTCCTCTCAACAGGAAGAAATTAAGTCAAAATTCTAATGCAATTAAATGGAATGGTTCCAATTACTAGGATAGGGGAGAAAAATGAAGCAGTATAGACCCTATATTTGGAAAGGATGTAATTGACAAAATACCAAGGATTTTAAGACCCATGTATATGTTTCACCACAAATTACACAAGATACATTGTCAGTCAATAAGCATTTATTAAACATTCTGTGCCAGACATGGTACTAAGCACTGGGGTTACAAAGAAAAATAAAATTACAGTACCTGACCTCAAGGAGCTCATATTCTAAAGAGGAATATAATAGGGAGGAAATATAAAGTGAAAAAAAAAGTTAATCCACAAAAAAGATTCAAGAACCTAATACTTAAATTTTTAATGTGAAAAAATGAGAAAGGAAAAGAAATATTGCTTAATAATTCTAAAAGTATTTTCCTTACAATCACAAGATAAAGCAAATTGGAAGTGAGGAATAATGTTGTCCTTATTTTATAAACGGGGAAACAAATTCATAGAAGCTTAGTGACTTGCCCATTGTCATCCAATAAATACAAGGCAGCACCTACGTTCAAATTCGAATCTTTTGACTCCAAATACAGAGATCTTTCCTCTACCCTCAAGTGTTTTTCATAAGCATCCAAGTGCAGCATTCAAATGCAGCATCAATGAGAGGCTGTGTCTACCAACAATTTTCAGAGAAAGGCTCCAACCTTTTCCTCTAAGGTCTAGGACTTCTGTTGGTATAATCACCATTTCAAGTCCTGAGTTTCTGACACTTAATCATGAAGACAATTATCATGAGACTGAGAGTCACAATTCACAGTGTTCTCAGCACACACATACACATCTTTGTTCAAAACTCAGATCACAAAGACAAAAAAATCTTTCAATTGTTTCATTCAGGTGATTATGACTAAAGATTCTCTGATTTAATATGCTTTTCTCCCCATTCTCTGTATTGATGCTTCTGTGAAGAGTTGCCCAAGCAAAAAATATTGAGTGAATTTTACATGCTTTGCTCTTGAGAGTATCAAGAATACTGAGAGTATTGGGCATAACAACAAGGTAAGGTTGAACTTAAGCCAGCCCCCCAGTTTTTTCACAGCACAGATGTCCCTAGTGGAAGCATAACAAGGATGGTAGTCTGGCTAATTACTTTTTATAAAAGGAAGAAACCCTAATGAGATCAATCTGGTGCTTCATGTAACCAAACCACTTCAAAATTCTCATCCAAGGTAATAATAAAAGCAGATCTAAAGCACTTTAAAGTTTTCAAGCAGTCTACATATGTCAACTCATGGACCTCAGTAGATTAATTCAGAAAGTATTTATTTACACTTAATATGTTTCAGTTAACTATACTAGGCATTGGTGATACAAAGACAAAGAAAGAAATGATCACTACTTACAATGAGTTTATATTCTAATGGGGCTTAGATGTATGGTACGTCTATTTATCATGTAGGTAGAAGATTACTTCAAAAATAAACTTTCAAAAGTAGAGGAAAATTGAAACTTAATGTCTCTCCTCTCTCCTCTTTCATCAGATTTTGATGTCAGAGCCTGGGAAGCTGTTTCAAAAAGTGAAAGTATGGCTTCAGGAATACTGGAATGTCACAGACCTAATAGCCATCCTCCTATTTTCTGTTGGAATGATTCTTCGTCTGCAAGATCAACCATTCCGAAGTGATGGGAGGGTCATATACTGTGTTAACATCATTTATTGGTATATCCGCTTGTTAGACATTTTTGGCGTGAACAAATACTTGGGCCCTTACGTTATGATGATTGGGAAAATGGTAAGCAAGAGTTCTAGTTTTTTCTTGGGTATTCTAAGGAGAGGAGTGATAGTAGAAAAAAGAATGAGGATTAGTTAAATCTGTTGTAATATACAGGTCCAATGGCAGATATTTAATTTTTCATCCAAGGACCAATCTAGCTAAATGCAGAGAGGTTCATCACCAGAAGGCTGACCACCAGGTGATGATTATTTTCGGCCACAGCTTATGATATCATCTACAAAGGATGCCATCTGTATCAGTGAAGGGAGTACCAACACCAATGAAATCATGGATCCTTGAAGTCCTAAGGTAAGTTGGCAGAGTATAAAATAGACTTGGCCATGATTTTTCTTATTTCCATCCTTCAAGGTCACAGAATCAGAATTTTAGAGCTCAAACATAGACAATCTAATCTAACTCCTCCTCCTTTAAATTGCTTCAGAATTTAAACTTAGTCACATAAATAACTAAAGAATGATTCTCCAGTGGGGAAAGAAGTCTTTGCTCCAAAAACTTTTATTGAACTTAATTCTCTCTTCTACATTCTAGAGGCCAAAATATCTTCCCCATGTACTGATGGGAGAAAGACTTTCTCAATATCCTATTGTATTGACTAAAAAGGAAAAAAGAAAATAGCCAGAGCTATAATCAAAGATCTTGAAGAAACCTCATAAACTGGTCATTTACAACCCCTTCATTTTACAAATTAGGAAACCAAGGCTCAAACTGGTTAAGTAACTCCAGAGTCACTAGCCATACTACTTTCGGAAGAAAACTGAAATACTGTTACTCTCTCATTTCTATGGCCTCTGGAGGGGGGATTTTGGAAATCCAGGAAAGGTACTAAGATCACTCTCTGATAGAGACATGGTCACAGCTTTTGTTTTTATCTTTGGCCCACACCAGTCACCCATCAGGGCGGTGCAGTCAGGATATCACCCTAGAAGAACAGCATCACTCTATTTATACAAAATTCCTGCCTGCTTCCTCCCACAGCCACTGTGGGGAGCATCAGAGCTGCTTTTAAAGCAACTTTTCTCTTCTGAATATGTCATTTAGTATAATGAATCATCTCTGCTACATTGCTGAAGCTATATTCCCTTGAAAAATCTGTGAAAAAAAAAGTTTGCTAACAGGTCCTATGAACTCTGCTCCCTTTGTGGGGATACCTTTTTGTGGGCAATTAGCCAAGATGTTTTTAAAGTCACTCTTCACTTAAGTTCCATCAGAATTGATCCTCATATAATATTGTTATTGAACTGTATAATGATCTCCTGGTTCTAGTCATTTCACTTAGCATCAATTCATGTAAGTCTCTCCAAGCCTCCCTGTATTCATTTCTTACAGAACAATAATATTCCATAACATTAACATACCATAATTTACTCAGCCATTCTCCAATTGATGGGCATCCATTCAATTTCCAGTTTCTAGCCACTACAAAAAGGGCTGCCACAAACATTTTTCCTTCTTTAATATCTCTTTGGGATATAAGCCCAGTAGTAACACTGCTGGATCAAAGAGTATGCACAGTTTGATAAGTTTTTTACCATAGTTCCAAATTGTTCTCCTGAATGATTGGATTCATTTACAACTCCACCAACAATGCATCAATGTCCCAGTTTTCCCTCATCTCCTCCAATAATCATCATTGTCTTTTCCTGTCATCTTAGACAATCTGACAAGTGTATAGTGGTATCTCAGAGTTGTCTTAATTTGCATTTCTCTGATCAATAATGATTTGGAACACCTTTTCATATGAGTAGAAATAGTTTCAATTTCATCATCTGAAAATTGTCTGTTCATATTCTTTGACCATTTATCAATTGGAGAATGGCTTGATTTCTTACAAATTAGAGTCAGTTCTCTATATATTTTGGAAATGAGGCCTTTATCAGAACCTTTAACTGTAAAAATGTTTTCCCAGTTTATGAGCTTTTTATTTTCAAAACATATGCAAGGATAATTTTTTACCATTGACCCTTGCAAAATCTTGTGTTCCAATTTCCCCACCTTCCCCCCCAACCCCTCTCCTAGATGGCAAGTAATCCAATAAATATTAAACATGGTAGAAAATATATGTAAATCCAATATAGGCATACATATTTATACAATTATCTTGAGCAGCTATATTATTTTTCAGTTGTACCTTTTCCATTTTTACAATGACATAACTCTCACTTTGGTGAGGAACATGAAATGGTACCAATATGTTGCCCAGGCAGCAGTCCCAGGTAATATTAGCAGGGATTTACTACATTTTCTCTCTACAACCTAACTTTCTGATTCCTCTGTCATTCCAAAATAAAAAGAGCAAAGTAAATTGAACATGTAGTATTGGTTGCAGTGGAAATTGTTGCTTTACATGTGGTTTCTAACATGATGGTTGACTCATTGACCCAAGACAAGAAAAAAAAATTGTCAGAAGACTGAATATACAGTTTATAGACCCTAATCAAAGATTAACAAAAGAAAGCAAAACACCAATTTGAACAGTCAAAGTAATATTGAGAATCTCTGAAACAATGGGGAATGTTCCTTTTAGGACTAGATAAGCAATTATTAAGTACCTACTACCACCATGTGAGCTGGTGGCTCAATAGATAAGAGCAATAGGCCTAGAGTCAGAAACACCTGAATCAAATTTACCCTTAGATATTTCCCAGTTGTGTGATTCAGGAGTATTAAAACCTTCTTCCCCAATTTCACTACTCAGAGGAGTCTCTAGGTACAACAGAAAGTTGGAATTCAGTTCTTACAAGAAGAGGGCCATCATACTACCTGGGCAGTTCAGAATAGAATGGAGCATGGTAAGGGCAGAAAATTACTTATATAGCATCAAGATGGAAGTACACTCCCCATTCCTGTTGATTTTTAAATCCATTAGATGAAAAGAAAGTAACTATTGACCAATGGTTAGCAATGCTGTCTACTTCCTATGGGTCATATGACTTCCTGAGATTCAGGGCTAGGGTTTGACCTTTTCTGCTCTAGAGTCCTCTGAGAGTGAACTTCAGGCCTAAAGTATGTCTTACATTTGAGAAATATTCATTTATTTCATCCAAGCAAGTCACTTAACCTCTGATTGACTGATTGACAAAAAAATCCATTGGAGAAGGAAATAGCAAACCATTCCAGTACCATTCGCCAAAATATAACCCCATGAACACTTTGTCCACAGGGTCAGTATCAAAGATGTTACACTGGGAATACACATACACAAATAAAATGGCTCTTGACTTCAAAAAGCTTATATTCTATTGAGAGAAAATATCATGTACTCAGGAAAATTGTGTGTGTGTGTGTGTGTTTGTGTGTGTATTATGAAATTTCCTATGGGTAAAAGAGGGTGAAGTACTAGCAATATGAACAGGTAGGATGTGGTATATGAGAAAACTAAGACTTCTACTAGGCTGAAATAAGGAATAGATATGTGAAAGGTACTTAAAAGATGAAAAGTCATATATAGGTAACAACAAGTAAAACCAGTTTGAATGGAATACCAATGACAAAAGTGTGTGGAAGGATAATATTTAATATGCTTAGAAATATAGAATCACACTATGAAGTGTTTTAAACACAAAGCATGAGGTGTTTTGTGGGTTTTTTTGTTTTTTTTTTTGTTTGTTTGCTTGTTTTGCTTTTGTAGGGCTAAGAGGAACCAACGGAGCTTCTGAAATAAGGAAGAAACATGGTTATGTATTTGTGTACAGGGAATATCAATTTGGTTTTTGTGTAGAGGAAATTGTGGAGAGAAGATAATGCATTTAGGAGGCTACTGAAAAAAAATTCAGAGAGGAGTGATGAAGGCATGATTGTGATATAAGTAGAGAATAAGCAAAAGAGGGAGATATGTTAAAGATGTAAAATCAACAAAAAGTAACTGATACGATGTGAGTGGATAAGGAAAAGGTCAGAATCAAGGCTTATTTAAAGGTTGCAAACAATGATGCTTAAAAGAATGATGGTCCTATCAACAGTAACAAGGTAATTAGAAGAGATAAAAGGTTAGAGGAGAAAAATAGTAAATTAAGTTTTGGACAAGTTGAATTTTAGAAGCCTACAGTTGGTGATATAGGACTGGAATTTAATAAACAATGGCTAGCTATAGAGATGATATAAAGATTTCTGAATAGAAATTATAATTAAACCCACAAAAGTTAATGGGATCACCAAGAAAGTATAAAATGAGAAGAAAGCTCAGGACAGAGTCACAGAACACCATCAGTTAGGGAGCTAAAAAATAGATCATGACCCAATAAAAAAGGTTTTGGAAGAGCAAATGATAAGAGAATGAAGAAAACAGTGTCAAAAAAATCAAGAGAGCGTATCTAGGAAGGTGGTCAGCAGTGTTAAATGCAACACAGAGTACAGAAAAAATAATGATAACAGGAAATCACATTTAGCAATTGTGAGATCATTGAAATCTTCAGAGAGAAAAGTTTCAGCTGAATTATGGTTTCCATATATTTGCTGGAATTATGTATGCTTGTATATATATATATGTATTTATATAAACACTGAAAAAAATATATGAAGAATCTGTAATTTTGAACCAGTAGAAAACTCTCTCCACCAAGATAGATCACAATTCATTAATAACTTAGTTGGTAAGTTCTAAGGAATTGCATGAGGCAGCTTGCCCAGAATTATATAGCAAACTAGTATTAGGAGGCAATATTTAAACCTAGACCTATAAGTTTGCTATTCTATATGTATGTCACTGCTGCCTCTCTCTCTCCCCTCTTTTCTCTCCTCCCCAGTTGAACTAAAAACCATAGAAAATGCAAATCAAAATGCATGTCCTCTTTTGTCCACCCATCTTTAATCAATCTATACAATTATAACAAGGAGGACCAGTTACAACTTTTCTAGCCAGTTGAACTCTTCATAAATAAAGGATGAAAGACTGGTACTCAAAAGAAAAGAGAAAATATGGGAGTGGGGAGGGGGGAATAGCAATGAACTATCTCTGCATACTTGGTAGCCAAACTAGAGGGATTTGAAACCATTATGCAAAGAAAAAAAAATATTTAACTGATATATTGCACCAAAAGCAATGGTGCAATATAGAGGAAATGTCAAAGTTTCCAGAGACTTAGATTCAAATTCTCTCTGTCTGTCTGTCTGTCTGTCTCTCTCTCTCTCTCTCTCTCTCTCTCACACACACACACACACACACACAGTCAACAGTACTATGACTACTGCGTCAAATTAATTTCGAAGTTGCCTTGAGAATTGATTTATTTAAAACTTATTGAATATCAATGGACATCCTCAGGCCTAATGAAGGACATAGGAAAATTGCAGTTACTGAATGCTAATGAAACAAATTAGACAATGAAGAATTTCTTAATTCTAATTCTAAGACAGAATTTGTTGGTAGAACTGTAATTAGGATTTCTTTGAATATGTAAACTGAAGGCAAGGATTTACACATAGTAGGCACTTAATAAATGCTTGCTGGATTAGAGTTGATTGGATAGGTGTCATTGCCCTGCTTCACTGAAGTTTGCTTCCCATGTTGAGCTATTTGATAGTAAATTTCCAAAAAAGGGTAATGGTTGATTTAAGATACACAAAATAAGTAACTATCTAAAGATAAAGTCAGACATAGGTATAAATCTAAGAGACTGAGGTAAGGTTGGAAAAAAAAAGTTTAGAAATTGAGTCAAAACCAGGATATATAGAATCTTATAGCAATAAGCATAATTATATTGCTATTGATACTATAGCTAGTATTTATAAAGTTCTTTAAAGTTTGCAAAATAGTCTATATATGATATCTCTTTCGATTCTGAGAACAACCATGTGAAGTCAGTGCTATTATTATTATTATTATTGCCTTTTTCATAAATAAAGAAACTGAGACTGGGAGAGGTTAAGTAGCTTGCCCAAGGTCATACAATTAATACATACATGTGACAGAAATTGATCCCAGATATCTCTAACTCCAAGCCCAGCACTCTCTCCATTCAATTACCTAGATAAATGCATATAACTCTTCACCAGACACAGTTTCACTGCTCCAGGAATTTCCTTCCCTTAATTCCAGAGCAGGAAAATTACCCTAGGAATATGAAAAGTATGGACCACTATATGCAACTGGTTTATATTAGAGTGAAGTGAGATGCAGCCAGAGAAAGGTGATCTACCATGGACATTTAAGTGCATTGTCCCAACCCCATTCACCCACAGAAAATTCAGCTTCTCATAGCTTAGAGCGAATTAAAAATCTTTCCTTCTAAAATAGACATTCAGATTTAAGCCTGAGACTTTCCAGGTCTAGATCAGCATCATAAATATCCCAACTACATCTGGGCCATTGTTCCACACCAGTTTGTTTCACAGGAAGAGAAATAATAGGATTCCTATTTTGCTCATAAATGAGAAACACATTGACAACACTCGCCTTTTCCAAGGCCACAAGCACAGCTGCCAACGACCCCAAATAAGAACCTGAGATCTTGACTCTCATCTGTGTGGGTCATTGGGGTCAGGCTACATGGTACTGAAGAAAGATCAAAGGTTCAAATCCTGGCTCTACAAATTCTACCTCTGTAACCTTGGCCTGGTCCTTGGCCTTCAGTTTCTTCATCTGTAATGTGAAAGAAGTTGCACCAACCCTAACCTAGATCTCTGATCCTAGATCTGATTAGGATACTAAGTGACAAATAGAAAAATTAAATAGGGGGAAGAGAAGGAGTCACTATATAATGCTTTTGGTTTTTCTTCATTTTTAAACTATTGTTAAGAGCCTTCATATATCTCTTTCACTTGCTCGTCTATGGTTATAATAACTAGCATGTATATAGTGTTTTAAGGTTTGCAGAGTTCTCTACAAATATTATCTCATTTGATCCTTAGAACCACCTTGGGAGATAGGCGCTATCAATATTCCCATCTTACATATGAGAAAACTGAGGCAGATGGAAGTTAAATGACATATATAACTAGCAAAGTGTCCAAGGAAAAATGTAACCTCAGATTTTCCTGACCAGAATGTCAAAGCATTTTAGTGATGCCCAATTCTTCATAACCCCATCTGGAATTTTCTTGGCAAAAGGTACTTGAGTATTCTGCCATTACCTTTTCCAGCTCATTTTTAGTTGAGGGAATTGAAGCAAACAGGGTTAAGTAACCAGGGCCACATGTCTAAAGTATCTGAGGCCAGATTTGAATTCAGTAAATTTCCAACCCAGTGTTTTATCCACCTCTCCTGACCAATAAAAGCTAATATTATTACACATAGTACTTTTAAGGTTTGAAAAGTACTTTACAAATATTATCTCATTTTACACATGAAGGAACTGAAGTGACTTGCCCAGGGTCACAAAGCTAATAAGTATCTGAGGCTGATATGAATTCAGGTCTTCTTGATTTTAGGCCCTGCATTCTACTGCTTAGGCCAATCTAGCTGCCTGTGGCTAGAAACCTATCCAGACTTTCCTTGTCAGAGAATTGACATATTTTCAATGTTTTCATTGACATCAGCATTTTATGCTAATTATGTGGGTTTTCTCTTGTCCTTTTCCCCCATCCCTGTCTCTTCTAGATGATAGACATGATGTACTTTGTCATCATTATGCTGGTGGTGCTGATGAGCTTTGGGGTGGCTAGGCAAGCCATTCTCTTCCCCAATGAAGAACCTTCATGGAAATTGGCCAAGAACATTTTCTACATGCCCTACTGGATGATTTATGGGGAAGTGTTTGCAGACCAGATAGACCGTAAGCAAGTTTATGATTCTCATACACCAAAGTCAGGTATTTAACTTCAATCCAGTGATGTCTTTTCCAAGATCATTTATTTGTTCTCAATAAATGGCTCAAGAGAGAGGACTATATTGGAACTTTAATTCTTGGAGGAAAATCAATCCCAGAAGGTACACAGATAGGAGTAGTGAAACCTTCCTTGGGTATTTGTTTCTGATGGTGTCCTCTGTGACTCATGTCTGCCAAATTTTCTAATTTCAAAGAGATGAATTACTTTTTTAAAAAATTGATTCCCTTTTTGGATTTTAAATCCTAAGACCATGTGTTGAGTGTGTGGATATCAGGAATGTGTTATGCTACTCCCAATCATTCTTCCCCTTTAAAAAAAATAAATAAATCCATGGATTTTATTTCAGAATAAATTCAATATGACCATGAATATTCCACTATGGTAAAAGGAATCTATAGGATGTTTTCCATATACTGAAATCAGTTCCCCAATTTCTCTCCCCAAATTTCTTAAATGATATGCTACTACAAACTCCCTGGAATCAGCAAATCCTGAGGTTTCATTTGGCTGGGAATGTGGAAAATGCCTTAAGTTATAAATTTAAGTTGCACACCAAGTGTAAAAAGCAGCTTTAGCCAGAAATGATGCTATGTGAGAAGCTAAACACAGGAGGATCTAGCCATAGAAGGCTCTAATATATGCTGATTTCCAAGGGGCCCCATCCCTTTTTAATGGTACTTGAAAATGCATGTGTCTTAGAAGTCTTTTCAAGGTTTCAAAATGCAGGGAAAGTCAGGGAACACCAAGTATGGAGTTCTATGGGAAGAAAGCATCAAGAATAAAGGCACTGCTGAGAGCAGAAGAGGAGGAATCAAATCCTTGGAGCAAGTTTTTCCACCTTATCCCTGAGGATCATAGCTCTAGAAATAACATCCTTCCTACATTATTGGATTAACTTTTTTTTAAACATTGCTGCTGATAGGCCAGCCAAATGATCACTAGACTATATGCATGCATTAAGGTTGCATAACTAGGTGGTGATACTTATTAAAATTAGGAAAAAGAGAAATAATTTGTGTTCTGCCCCGTAAGAGGCCCAGACCAGGAAATCAAGTTCAAGGCATTGAATGGTATAATCCTGCCATCATTGAAAGCATTGAATACAGGCTTGGCCTCAGACCCTATTTTTAAATCCTTTTCCTTTTATCTCCAATCCACTTAGGGTTTGGATAAATTCCTCTCTTGGACCAAAAAGGGTGAAGCCAATATGATTTGGAACATGTGACTGTAACATTGTTCATCTCATCAGAATGAGCTGACTTTCTAGAGAATAATGTGAACTCTCATTCTCAGAGAGAGTCTCACTCAGGTCAGCAGTCAATCAACAAACATTTATTAAGTGCTTATTATGTGCCAGATGCCCTGGGAATAAAAAGAAAGGCAAAATGCAGCCCCTACTCTCAAGAAGATCACATTCTAATGAGGAAGGTAACCCATATTAACTACAAATATTTAAGATGTATATAAGGTAAATCAGAGCTAATCTCAGGAGGCATCCCTCCCAGAGACACACAAAAAAAAGCCCTTCTGAAAGTCTCTTTCCACATAGCTCCTTAAAAAGCAGTTTAATAATTTAAAATTCATCTGTTGTCTTATTTTTTCCTTGGGAGGAAAAAAATTAAGATTATCTCCAAGAGATTGTCTTTTTCCCACTTGGTTCTATCATTTATCTTTCTGGGTTTCTGTTCTTCCAAAATCTTTCCTTAATTCTTAAAGACATTAGAATATCTTTAGCCATTGGAGGCAAGGGACATGGGGAAGTCCATTGGAATGTAGGTTTCTTTGTGAATGGGAGTTTCTATGTCCCTCTACAAGTGGCCATTTATTGATGTTGTACTAAGGACCCAGCCTAGTGCAACAAATGCCGCATCTGGCTGAACAACAGGATATATATATATCTATATCTATATATATTTAATTTTTATGTTTTAATGAAAGGCTGATTATAGTTTAGAACCCCAAAACCTGTCAAGATGGAAGAATTGTTTTGTTTTGTTTGTTTTGTTTGTTTGTTTGTTTGTTGAGTGAAATCTGGCAAGGCATTTCCTAAACCATTAATTTTATCTATAATACCATACATGTGTGAGAATAAATTATTTCCCCTATTACTGGCATTTTGAAGAATAGAGTGAACAATATTTTGATGAAGTGACCCTCTACTAGAAACATCTTCTGACATACAACCCCACCTTTACGTCTACTTATGTCCTGTCCAAAGTTCAGAAATTTATTTCAATGTATTCTTTATACTTGTTCTAAGCTAAATCAGCCACTATTTTTCTGTCTAAAATATTCTAGAGCATTTGTCCTTTCTCAAATGTGTGTAGTACTGTATCCCTAACCTGCTGCTCAACTTCTTTGAAAATATCTGTCTCTTTAATGAATTGATTTGGGAGGCAGTGGGGTATAGTGAAAACAGTTCTAGTTGTGGATTTTGTTTTAAAGCCCAGCTCAGCCATTTACTCACTCTCTTTATGATCATGGGCAAGTTCCTTTATTTCTCTGGACCTCAGTTTCCTCACGTGTAAAATGAGGGTGTTGGTCTGGATTATCTTTAAGTTTCCTTCCAGTTCTAAAGCTATGATCCTATGATTTCCACATGACTACACTGTAGTAGGAAGAATATTCAGAGAGCCCCAAGTAGAGAGATATTTGAGAAAGGTACAAATCAAGTTGCTCCTATAAAGTGTGTTGCCTCTTTTCTGTGCCAAATCCAGGTTGGTTTGTGAAGCATGCATTCAGACTGATGGAATCTCGAATCAACCCAGAGCTACTACCCAGCAGAGGGTCTGCTCTTAATGTGAATTTGCTCTTGGGGGTGTGGGGTGGGGGTTTCCTTTCCCTCTTAAAATGCAGTATCTCTAATACACATCCTCCAAAGCAATACATTTTTAACCCAATGCACATGCTCTGTGTCTAACTTTTGTTTTTACTCCAAAATGGCTGCATCCATTTCATCTTTATTTAAAAGAAAAAAAAAAAAAAAAAAACAGCTCTTAATTGGAATGTATTATGGATGTATGACAATGCACTGAGACTTGTTACCTTCAGTCTGATACCTCAGAAATGAGGCCAACTTTGATACCTTCACTTCTGAGAACTAAGGTTACCTATATACCTATGTATCATTTTTCTAGCAGTTTGTATTAAATGTTGTGGCCATAGATGAAGAAACTAGAAAACAAGATTTACTTAATAACGCTTTCTAAATGTACTTAAAAGAATTTTTTTTTAATGGGGGTGGGGGTACAGAGTGAAAGCACTCAGAATAACATGATAGTGAAAAAAGAATTTTTTACCCCTAAGTAGTTTTTGAAGATTCATTCAAAAGACAAAAGAAAATTTTCCTAATAGCCTGTGGGGTTGCTCAGGCTTTTTACTCTTCCTCATGATGGAGATTAAGGAGGGGGAAGGGTAGAAAGGAATATGTATGAGTTCATTACCCTGAAAATTCTACATAACTGGCCAGTTTTGAGCAAATTGCCTTTAAATGTTCAGGTCAAATTAAGAGTTTTTTTTTTTTTTCAAAAACCAAAATAACATCTATGTATGAAATTATTTGGTGTTCAGCTTATTGAAGGCATCACATCCTGCCAATATCATTTAACAAGCTCTGACATAAAGATAGGTGATATGAAAAAAATACATATTAATTTTTCATGTCTGGATATGAAAGGAACAAATGGGGAATAGTTAAGCCTGAAGCCAAGGGGCAATGTTATAAACAGCCAGTCAATGATGTGTATAAAACCAACATTAGGTAGGATCTCATCATATCTAAAATCCTGTATTCCTCTGGTTGGTGATATGGGAGGAAACCTGGTAAATATCTTTGTATTTAACAACAGAATGAGAGTAGAGAGTAGACAACTGATGTCATCTTTTCTCTGAAAGAAAAGGACTTCCATTTATAGGTGACAATCTTCCACACCTTATTTCACTGTCTAAAGCAGAGTTTGGGAAGGAATGAATCATGCACTTAGATGTATTAAGTGTATAAAATAAAGCCTAGAGGTAGACTTCTTTTCTGACATACTGAATATTTTTATAAGTTTACACAGTCATTTGAAAACAAGATACTGAGAAGTAATTCTACCTCGAAATCTTTGTACTACCTCTCAATCATTTTGTGTTCCAATTTAGCCATTAAGACTACTTGGTGTACAGGTCAAATCTGTTTTTGCTTATTGACTGTAATCTCAATAGTATGTCAGATATTCTCTAATGAGATCTGGAGTCAGCTAACCACACCATTTCATTACTTTTATAAAAGGTTTCCTAGAAAACAGTCTAGTTTAATTGTTTTGTTGTTGTTGTTTTTAATAACCCTGTTAAGTCACCAGATCTGAAAAAACAACAACAAAAAATGCATATTACTTTTTAGTTAGTAAACTAGGGATCAGGAATGCATTGGTTTTCTGATCCATATTGTATTTTGAAATATTTTTTCTAACCTGAGTTCAAAACAGGCCTCAGACACACTTAGCATTTCTTAACTGTGTGATCCTGAATAAGTCACTTAACTCCAATTGCCTCACCAAAAACAAAAACAAATTCTACACTTTGGCTGATACATTTGAATAGGTGAGATGCCTAATTACTCAAATATGTTTGCCTTTTTCTTTTCTCTCTCTCTCCTTTTTTTTTTTTTTTTTTTTTTTTTTTTTTTTTTTTTTTTTTTTTGGCTTTGATTTCAGTTATATAGGGAACTTCTACTGTGAAGACTTCTTTACAGACTGCCCATCATTCATGTGCAATTTATAGGCCCAAAGAGTTGCTAAGAGCATTGAGAAGTTCCATATGATTTGCCCACAAATACACAGCTGGTGTTTTTTTTTTGTTTTTGTTTTTGTTTTTGTAGTCAGGTCTTCCTGACTGTAAAGCTGGCCTTCTCTTCACTATGCCACTTGTCTTCATTCTGTATTAGTTGATTTTTATTAAACTGAAGAATGTTATTTTAAATTTGGAATTCAACTTAGGGCAATATGTGAACCTTTGTTACTCACTGCTGATAATCTAACGGATTCAAAGAAAGTAGGACAAAGTCTAGGAAAATAAACCTGAAGAAAATTCAGGATGAAATATAATCAAAATCCATCCAAGTCAAATCATCCCTAAAACATTTATAGGTTAAAGTAGGACAATACATGTAAAACAGATTTGCCAGAGTTTCTATAGCAATCTATTCTCATCATCAATGACAATAGGTGTATACTATAGTGCCCACTGTGCAATATGAAGGAGTAGAAATGCAACTTAAAATAGCAAAGTTAAAAAAAAAACAGAGAGACTCTACTAAATATATATTGAGGAAATGTATCCTAGAAACAACATTGTTTTAAGGTTACCAGGCAGGGAGTGATTTTCTAAATATCTTAAAGAGGAAAGGTGCTGAAAGGTAAGAGATCAGAGATCATAGTTTAAACCTAAAATGGTGACTTAGGAGACTTAAGCAACAACTAACTCATAAGTCTACTTTTCTGTCCCAATAAATTCTTTATGGGAATGACCTGCCTACATTACATATATGTATATGTATATGCATGTATGTGTATGTATATATATCCACAAGGCACATATAAGAAGGCAACAAGTAGACACTGACAGATGATTTTCTATAGCAAACTGGTTATTTATATGTTCATAGTTTACTGAAAGGGCTAGAAAATAAAAAACACACTGTTCTTACAGATAGTTGATTTTTTTTAAGGCATTTGACTTGATAGAGAAAAACGCTATCATAAAGACTCTCTCAAAAAGAAGTTTTCCACAGGATGATGTTAAGATTGACAAATGTCTATCCCCTTCCCCTCTTATGTCCTTATTAAAATAGATTGCATTGCTTACCACTACTTCTTCATGCACTATAAAAATTCTTCCTTGCATATCTCTTTTATGTGAGGAAAATTTCCCCATGCTACATCTTCGTTCCATCCTCTCCCAGTGCATCCCTGTTTCTCATTCCTTTGTTTTGTTTTGTTTTTTTATAGAGATCATCCTAACAAAGTCAATTCAGACTCTTGCCTTCTATCTATATAGACTCCTCACTGTCATAATAATGATAAAATTTTTTAGAGTTTCATGTATATCCCCATATAAGAATAAAAATAGTTTAACTTTATTGAGTCCTTTATGATGATTTCATGTTTACTTTTTTATTCTTCTCTTAGGTCTTATGTTTGAATGCCAGATTTTCTGTTCAGCTCTGGTCTTTTCATCAGGAATGCTTGAAAGTCCTCTATTTCATATTGTTTTTTTTCTGGATTCATGTTTGTCATTCTAGCTCCTTGGCCTTCCAGAAAATCACTCCCAAGCCCTCTGCTATTTTAAAATGGAAGCTACTAAACCTTTAAGCTCCTAACTGTGGCTTCATGATATTTTAAATTGTTTCTTTCTGGCTACGTGAAATATTTTCTCCTAAACCTGGGAACCCTGGAATTTGACTATGAAATTCCTAGAAGTTTTCATTTTGGGATCCCTTTAAGGAGGTGATCAGTGGATTCTTTCAATTTCTAATTTATCCTCTGGATTTAGAATGTCAGGGTATTTTTCCTTTATTATTTCTTGAAATATGACAGTATTTTAAGGCTCTTGAAATTGGCTCTTTTTTCATCATAGCTTTTAGATAATCCAATAATTCTTAAATGATCTCTCCTGAATGTTTTCTATTTCACTTTTTTCTCTTTTCATTCTTTTGACTTTGTTTCATTGTTTCTTAATATCTCATAGAATTATCAGTTTCCACTTAACTAGTTCTAATTTCTAAGGAATTATTTTCTTCAGTGTGCTTTTGTACTTCCTTTTTCATTTGATCAATTCTGTTTTTTAAAGATTTGTTTTTCTTCAGTATGTTTTTGTGCTTCTTTTTATCATGCCATTAATTCATAGTAAGACACCAAAACATAATCCCCAATCAGCTTCCTATGTATATCTATATCTATCTACCAATATAAATATGGATATTTTAGATAAATTTAGATAAATAGTATAGATAAATTTTATATATCTATATTTATCTTTATATCTATATAAATAGATGAACTGTTATATATAAATTTTAGTACCATCATGAAAGGTTCTATTTCCATCTTAACTTGCTTTTTTATGTTAGCAAATATACTTGTAGCATTTATTTCTCTGCTCTGTTGGACAAACAAATAAAGTAACTATAGTAGTCCAAAGTCAAAAGATCATGTGTTATAAATTTTCATTTTATTATTTAAAACGATAATCTGATTGAATATTGGCATGGATAATCTAATCATCTCAAAAAATAAAACCATTACATAATATATAAAAATACAATAGGCAATAGTTATTTTAAATGCAGAGTAAAATAGATGTTGCTATAATAACCCCTAACTAAAAAAATAATGCATGAGATAGCATGATGTCATGGACTTTAGCTTCAGAGTCAGGAAAACCTGGGTTCAAGTCCTGACTCTGATACATACTGTCCATGTAACCCCACAGCAAGGCTCAGTGCTCTAGGCAATATTCCAAGACTATAAAATTCAAGGCAACTGTCAACCTGTCAAGGCAACTGTCAACCTGTGTTAACAGAACTCCCTCCCTCCCTGCCTAGGAAACACTGATGAAATTATTGATCCAATATGAACAAGACCAGCAAAAATGAACATGCTCTTAATTGGTGTCTCTGCTTCCAGGATCTTCTCTCTATCATATATGTAAATGTTCCCAAAAATCATACTCACAAGCCATAATGTTAACCATATCAGTTTCTTGACAAAGAATCTTCATCATTACCTCTACTATACAATAGGACCTTTTTTCACATTTAATCCCCTTAACAATGCTCTAACCTACCTTTCTAGAGTCTTACTTTTTCATTGTTCCTCTTAGTACACATTATGATCCTTTCAAACTGGCATATTTGTTCCTAGCATTGGATCTCCCACTTTTTGCATAGTCTTTGTTTTAGGTTTCCTGCATGCCTAGAATATATTCCCTCCTTACTTCTAGAATTCCTGGCCTCTTTTAAAGTTTAGTTTACGTGTAGGAAACTATACTTGACTTCCCCTAAGTATTAATAAACTTTCCTTCAAATTACCTTATATTTACTTATCAGTATACATCATATTCAAATAGAAACAGACCATTAAATATTCAAGAGATGCAAAATGACATTAAAAAACCACATATTTAAATGATTTTTATTTTTTTGTTTGTTTTATTACATTTCCCAACCATATCTTAATCTTGTTTGGCCCTTTGGGAAGAGTGTTGTACTGTGCATTTTATATTTCTGGTGTACATATTATATCCCACTATCCTACCTTCAGTAGAAACTAAACTCTTTTCAATTTTTCAGACCATTTTTCAATTTGTTGCTGTGGCATAGGAGAGGCTTAATGTATTTTATTAAATTGGGGGAGGGAGGGAAGTAAACATCCTCAATTACTGTGATTCCACTACTGTGACTTCTTTGACTTCCTCCTTTCTCCATTTTCTCCAGATGTCTCAATTTCTTTGAAGCTTAGAGGCAGAGACTAAAAAGGAGAATGAGAATAATTCTCAAACATTTGACTTCTTTTAGAAAAAGGATGTGAAGAAGTAATATATCCAAAACTAGCAGAAAATCAATAAGAGAGATGCCAAGAAGTTCAAGTTTGCTTTGAAAAAGCAAAAAGTTTACTATATTACTGTCCAAAGGCAAGTTAAGCTCACTATGGCATTATTTAAATATAGTAGTGTATTTTTACAAAACGCTTTACATTTACAAGGTCCTTTCCTCACAAATGTTCTATGAGGTATAGAAAAAAGAATAATTATACCCATTTTAATGATGAAGAAACTGAGGCTCAGAAAAATTAAATAACTTTCACATGGGCACACAGTCATTGAACTCAGGTCTCCTGATTCTTTTGCACAGGATCTTTCCATACGCCATGTTATTTTCACACACACACACACAGAAACTGTATGCTATGATTATTAAGCTAATATGAAAATGAAATAAAACAATTTATTCAAGAAGATTATAGCCAGCATTGGAATTGGGAGAGTACATATATGTCTGGATCTTTCTGACAGGCTCAAGAGAAATCTATTGAGCAAATAATAGCTCTAGTCTTCTCTCTGTGATCAGTCATTTCACAACTATAAAAAATTTTAAAAAATGTTCAATTATTAGCAAGAGCAGCCTGAGGGATCAAGAAAGGGAAGCTATATCTAAGATTTAGGAGTTACTTATATCCCAAGAGGAGTCTGTATCTGTATTTGATTATCAGTATGGAAGTGTGATAGAAAACACATAAAGAATCCTGCCAGTGGTGAAATTTTCCACCCAAAGTTGGCTAGTGTATAACATATAGTGATGGGTCAAAGGCCCAAACATAGCCAGATCTCTGACTGTCCCATCAAAAAACAGAGTATTCAATTCAATTCAACTCAAGCATTTATTACCATAAAGGCAAAGGACAACGTCTCTAACCTAGAGTTACATTCTACTGGAGGGAAATAACTTATAAACATATAAATAAATACATTGCAAACAATATGAAAGTAGAGGGGGGGAGAACAAACAATAAAAAGGAACAGAGTATCAGTAATAGCCTGGTTAAAGAGCCAGAATTTGAACTAACAAGAGCTAAGGTTTGGAATTGATGCCCCTAGATTTGTAGGGAAATTTGCTTCAAATAATGAACCAGAGGACATGGCACTATGAATTTTGAGCAGGACAGGACTTCAATGTTTATCTAGTTAAACTCCCTCAATTCACAGATAAAGAAACTGAGGCGTAGAGAGGCTGAATGACTCATGATGTTAAGCTAAATTTTTGGGAATGGTGAAGGTAGAATAGAATCAAAGAATAAAAGAAAAACATATAATCCTTATTAGAATCAATGAATGAAAGAAAAACACATAATCCCTTATTATTAGATTGTTATTTTCTCTCTCTCTCTCTCTTTTTGACTGAGACAAATTAGGGTTAAGTGACTTGCCCAGGATCACTGAGACAATTGGGGTTAAGTGACTTGCCCAGGATCACCCAGCCAGGAAGTGTTAAGTGGCTCAGGTCAGATTTGAACTCAGGTCCTCCTGACTTCAGGATTGGTGCTCTATCCACTGTGCCACCTACTTGCCCTGATTGTTGTTTACTCTCAGAGGACCTATGGATATTTACTGGGCATAAAAATACAAAGCACTCCCTAACCTCAAGAAATTTATATTCTAATAATAATTAAGATGATAGATGTTGGAGAATGGTGACTGAGAAAAAGGGTTATGACAGAGAAGTCACACAAATTTTTAATGTCAACTGACATATTCTTTCCAGAAGCAACAATAGTACTGATTTGATCACAGTTTTCAAAACAAGAAGTAGGAAGCAATTGGAGGTGGGAGCTGTGTCGTAGTAAGACCAAAAATGGCTAAAGGTAAGATAAGATTTCATGGTCCAGAGAGTGATACTTGGAAAAGAAAGAAGAAAAAAAGAAAATGATCTGATCGTTTCTTATAGAACAATAATATTCCATAACATTCATATACTATAGTATAGTATATATACTCATTCAGCCATTCTCCAACTGATGGGCATCCACTTAGTTTCCAGTTTCTTTCCACTATAAAAAGACTGACACAAACATTTTGCCCATGTGGGTCCCTTTTCCTCCTTTAAAATCTCTTTGGATTATAAGCCCAGTAGAAACACTGATGGAGCAAAGGATATGAACAGTTTGATAGCCCTTTGAGCATAGTTCCAAATTGCTCTCCAGAATGATTGGATCAGTTCACAACTCCACCAACAATGTATGTATCCCAGTTTTCCTACATCCACTCCAACATTCATCATTATCTTTTCTGGTCAGAAGATTAAGGTTTGAAAACAAGAACTGGCATGGAACCATTTGAGTAATTGTAGGGTTACAGGAGGGAAAGGAGGAGAGGCAGGAAAAGCATCCAAGCCTCTCAATTCCATAATAAAGATAAATGTAAGAAGGGCATTTGAGTGCAAATCCTTTTCAGGAGCATAGAATTTGGGTCCTATGACCAGGCTGGGACAGGGGAGGGGAACAGAGATGGGGAAAGGTGGCTGACAAACTGGCCCCATCTGTGTAATGTGAATGGAGAGATTGTGAGTCCTGTTCCTATACTGCAACATCAGAATTTTGGGAACTATGCTGACAAAATCTGTACACATATAAATATCTAACTGGCATATTTTTGAGCCTCCACTGGTCTACATGTAGGAAAATGAGAACACTCAGGAAGAAGTGAAAAAACCCAAAATCTGATGTAAAAATATGACTTCTTACACAGAGGTTGCCTATTGGTCATTCACTCCTAGTATAAATGATTTGATTTAAATAATTTTCCTCCTCTGTGGTAGCTTCAACTATCATCTCTATTTCAAAGCTTTCTAAATCTATATAGATATAAATATATAAATATATTTATAGCTAATTATGTCTAGATCTCTAGATATAGATATATAGATCCAACCTCAATCTCTTCCCAAAACTCCAGTATTTCCTGTTCCTTCTTAGATATGTTTTATATTCTACCAATACTTAAAATTCTTTATATCCAAAACTGATCTCATTGTCTTTTGTTCCTAATTTCCCTATTTTTATTGCAAAGGGGAAAGGAGAAAAAAGATCAGATATGTTCCTTTGTCATCCCCATATATCCTTCCTCTTCTTTTTCATTGTTAGCACAGTATTCACAGATTTTCTCCATTTTCATAAATCTTATACCCATCACCCAGGAATGCCAAAGTCCTGCTACAAAAGATCCAAGTACAATATTACTAAGTATTCTGGTATTTTCCAAGAAATTAGGTTATTTTCTACAAGGTTCCATTTTCCATCTACCAAAACTTCCCTTTTTATGAATGGTTTCAAATACACAATCCATGGTTGATTTAAACAACTGGAAAGATCCTAAGAATTATACATGAAAATGCTCTTAATCCTCATATTTTTAAGGGAAAAGTAAAATTTGCATTACCGAAGTACCAATCTTTAAAGTGGTGTTTCCTAATTCTCAAGTCCCAACGTAAATTTTTACTAATCTACAAACTCTTATTACCAAAACTCCTGATTCCTTAAAATCTATTAACTTAAAAGACTTACTCTTTCACATTGTTTGTGTCCCAGCATCTTGTTTCTACCTCTATTTCCTATCTACTAACTTCAAAGCAAGAGTGTCTCTTGGGATACATCTCTTTGGAGATGTCCAAAAGACATGGAAACAGGAGGTAGAGGGGCAAAGATTACAGAGAAACGAGCAATAATAGTCTAGAATTTAGAAGAATTTAAAAATTATGAAGAATCCAAACACTGAAAAACACTACTTTGAAGTATTTCATATTAGTCCATTGTTGTTATTTCATTGCTCCAGAGTCAGAGTCAGAAGAGCATGCAATTAGATTGCTTAACTGATCAGTACAACAAACCATTTTTTGGCAAGTGCAAATTCCTCCCTTTTCTCTTTGGCAGCAGTTAGGTACAGGATAAAATCTAATGGAGGAAGGATGAACCAAAAAAACTTCAATGGAGTTAAAATATTGCTCGGTATAATCCAATATTTAGCCAACTTAGTTTGATGTGAAATTTTTCCATTTTTATTTTCAAGATTATATTTGAGAAAATGGAGCAGTATAGAAAAGTGAATAAGGAGTTGTCCTTAGAGTCAGAAACAGGTTCAGATCTTTGCTATTTACTAGCTGTATGAAACTGAATAAAGCAGTTATTTAACCATTCTGTTCTTCCAAGCAACTATCTAAAACTATGAATTCAGAGAAGTTGCCAATGGAGAGACATTCTGTATTAGAAGTTCCTCATACCAATAGAATCGTACTAAATAGAAAGGAAGGATGGAAAGGAGCGAAAGTGGGAGGGAAGAAGGAAGGGAGGGAGAAAAGAAAATAGGGAGGGAGGGAGGGAAGAAGGAAAGGAGAAAAGAAAAAAAAGAAGGAAGGAAAGAAGGAAGAAGGAAAGGAAAGGGAAAGGAAGGAGGGAAGGAGGAAGGAAGGGAGGGAGGAAGGAAGGAAGGGAAGGAGGAAGGAAGGTAGGGAGGAAGGAAGGAAGGAGGGAAGGGGGAAGAGAGACAGACTAGCTATTTTGAAGAGGTGAAAAATTATAGTATATTCTGAAAGCAAATTGGTGTTGATCTTTCTGAAGAGCTGGTAAAACTCTGACTTTTATTTAATACAGTATTTCATTCTAGTAGGAAGAGCTATAGTACAAAAGAAAGAGCAGAAGTTTGTAGTCAGATAACCTAGGTATGAACTCTAGGGGTGAAGTAGGTATGAGCTCTGTCACTTGCTATCTTCCTGTGTATTAAATGCAAGTCATTTAAGTCTCTCCTAGTTTTGATTTCCTCACTATAAAATGAGAACATTTAACTAGATATCTTAAGTAACTCCCAGTTTTAGAGCTATGTTCAATAAACAAGCATTTAGTAAATACCTGCTATGTGTCACACATTGTGCTAGGGACAAGGAATACAGAGACAGAAATCATCCCTGAATCCATTTCAAAGAATCATCTTAATATGTTGCAAAAGTCAGCGAGTCTACCTAGGAAAACCACAGGACATTGCTCAACAGACTATCAAAGACTGAAACTAAGTCTGTTGCTGGTCTTTTTTTAATGATGCCCATGTACAAGATATTTGAAAAGTTAAATGTAATTGAGAACAAGCTGTGCTACGGTAGGAAGGCTAAAGTTGTTACTCACACAAAGTTCAAAGTTATTTATGCCACCTAAGAACCACTGAGTTTGACTACAGAAGAAGCTACAGTATATGTAATTCCATTATATAGCAAATATTGAATTTAAAATAAAATCTATCTAGGAGAGTATCATATGTAGTGAGAGAGAGAGGAGATGAAAATGACTCCTAGCTTTTGAGCCTGAAGAAAGGACTAAGAAAGGTATCTCTAAAAGAGATAGAAAAAAGAGAAAGAGAGAAAGATAGATATATAGATAGATAGGATAGATAGATATAGATAAATGGAGAGGAAGAAGAAGAAAGGAGAGGGAGGGAGAGAACTGGCCTAGGAACAAAATGCATGTGTATTATGTTGTACATGCATGTGTGTTCATGTGTGCACATGTGTGTGTGTATCACACCTACATTTTAAAAGGCTGATTTTTCACAGAATGGATTTAAAAATCATAAATTCTTTCATAAACCTATATTAGAAGGCCATCTGTGAAAATCATCACTTTTATGTGAAATGATTCAAAGCCTCCTCAAACTCCACTAATTTTGACTAGAATGTTACTGCCCCTCCTTTTTACTAATTTCATCTAGATGGGGTATTATCCTTCAGATGGTCATACTACAAGAGCATGTTACAGGCAAGACCTTCTGGTACTTTTTATACCCAACGTCCTTGAGCAGGATCCATGGAGACATTCATCAAACCAAAATCCACCATTAGATTCCAATTCCAAAGTATCAATACTTAATTTAATACTTTAATAAACCAATTTCAAGAGAATCTGATACAATGAATAGTGTCAGTTGTGGCCAGGAAGAGCTAGATTCAGATTGATTTTTGCCACTGAATTAAGTGTGTAGCCCTGAGCAAGTCATTCAACCTTAATTTCCTTATCACTAAAATAAGGAAAATGGACTAGAAGAGCTTTTGAGTCCCTTCCAGCTCAAAATCTATGATCCTATTACTGATACAAATCCTAACCTCTCTTCATTTTAAGGCATGATATTTGTAACTTATATCTTGGCTTGGAAATCTCCTCTAAACCTTAGAGCACTGAGCCTCTCTGAACTAAGTTAAGTTGATCTTCATATGATAGATGCACAATCTGGGCTAATAGTAGTACTCATAGCATAATTACTACTAATAATAATAGTATATTAATGGTATATTAATAGTAATATAAATAATAGAATTATTATTTTAAATACATATATACATTAATTATATTATAATTAATTATAACTAGATTTATATAGCATGTTATACAGCATGTTATCTAGCATATATATAGCATGTTAACGTTTTCAAAATGTTATCTTTTTCAAAATATGTTATCTCATTGGATCTTCACAACAAGTCTCTGAGATCAGGGCTATTACTATCTTCATTTTATAGATGAGGAAACTGAAACAGAGAGATTCGGGGGCAGAACTAAGATCAACACAATTAATAAGTATATGAAATGATATTCAGAATCAGTTCTTCCTTATTCCAAGTCCAGCACCACTCTTATTCCTTGTGTCACCTAGATACTCTCAAAATAAAGCCTTTCTCAGGTTTATAGTTCTGCTAGAAAATGATTGATTAGAAGTTATTGATGCAGAGAGCAATCAATCAACATTCATAAAGTAACTACTACTTGTTACTTAGGCACTGGGCTAAGTGCTGAGATTATAAAAATAGACAAAAAGACAGTCTCTGCCCTCTAAGAGTTTACAATCTAATGGGGAAGAAAATAGGCAAACAATAAGTACAAACAAGCTATGTATAAAAACAAGTGGGAAATAATTAACATAGGAAGGCACTAGGATTAAGAGGGGTTGGGAAAGATTTGCTGAAAAAGATGGAATTTTATTTGGAATTTAAAGGAAGTCTCTTCAATTGAAGAGGAAGATTATCTCAGGTATGGGGGACAGAAAGAGTTAGTTCCTGGAGTATCTTTTTCATGGAACATCAAGAAGGCCTGTGTCACTGGATGGTGGAGAGTTAAGGTATAAAAAACTAGAAAGATAGGAGGGAGATTAATGATGAAGGGCTTTGGATGCCTAACAGAATTTCATATTTTATCCTGGAGGCAATAGGAAGCCACTAGAGTAAATTGAGTATATTGGGTAAGGGATGGGAGGATAACATGGTTGGACCTGCAATTTAGAAAAATTGCTTTAGTGGACAAATGGAGGACATCATGGTGTGAAAAGAGACTTTAAGGAAGGAGATCCTTTTCTGGCTAATTTCGAGGATATCTTCTGTTGGTAATTATTTGTGGGTTTTTTCAGTTAAGCACTAATTCTGAGGCCTTGTCATGAAATAAAGTATTCTGAGAGAAAAAAGGAGCTTAGATAGATGTGTGTGTCCTCTCCACCGTCGTGGCCAGAAGTCGAAGGAGATCCACCAACAGGCTATTGCAATAAGTCCAAGTGTGAGGTGATTAGGGCCTGCATTAAAGAGACAGCAATGTCAGAGGAGATAAGAAACATATTTTAGAGATGTTGTAAAGGTAAAATCAATAGGCCAGAGATTGAATATGGATGGAAGAAGGTGGAGTGAGAGAGAGAGGAGATGAAAATGACTACTAGATTTTGAGCCTAAAGGAAGGACTAAGAAAACAGAGTTTCCCTCTATAGTTACAGGGAAGAGAGAAGGGGGAAGGGATTAGAAAAAAGATAATGAATTTCATTTTGAATGAGTTTAAGATGGACATCCAATTTGTCCATCCAAAGTGTAAAAAGCAGTTGATGATGTAAAATTGGAGGTCAGCAAGGAGGTTAGGGTAGGCTTAAGAGTCATCACCATAGAGATGGTAATTAAATCCATGGGAGTTGATGAGATCACCAAATGAAGTAGTAGAAAGGGAAAAGAGGGCAAAGGACAGAGTTCTATGGGACACCTATGATTAGATTTTGTGATCTAAATGAGGATACAACAACTGATTGGATAGTTAGTGGAGAATCAGGAGAGAGTGATATTCTGAAAATCTAGAGAGAAAAGAATATCAAGGAAAAGATGGTGATCAACAATGTCAAAGACTGAGGAGTATAAGGATTGAGAAAAGGCTAATGGATTTTCAGAAGCCAGGTTGAAAGAAGTTGAGAGGAGATAAAGTAAAGATATCTATTGTAGATGGCCTTTTCAGAAAGTTTAGTAGCAATGGAAGGAGCAAGTAAGAATTTTTCAAGATGGAGAAGATATGAGCATATTTATAAACAGCAGGAAATAAGTCAATAGATAAAGATTTAAAATATGTGAGTGGAGCAACTAAACGACACAGTAGTCCTGGAGTCAGGAGGATTTGAGTTCAAATACAGTCTCATACTTATTAACTCTATGCTCCTGGACACTTAACCCAGATTAACTTCAAAAAGAAAAGAAAAAAAAAAGTGATTTAATGAGGATGGGAGGCCAGCACTGCTTTCCATTAGAGGAAGTGGGATGGAATAGAATTACTTGAATAAATGGAATGGTTAGCCTGGGTAAGGATAGAGGTCACAACCTTGTGTGAGATAGCCATGAAAAAGAAGATAGAGGTAGAAAGCATATAAGTAATATGAGATTGAGGAAAGGGTAGCTATAGGGATGTACAACTGAAAGGGATGTGTAGGGATGAACAACTGAAAAAGACATGTTGAATTAATCCTGAAGAGCTAGATTGGTGACAGTATGACACATTGCAGGGAATATTACCAGATTAAGCATGACAAAAACTGAATCAGAAAAGTAGCCATCTATAGCAGCTTCCAGAAATCACTGGCTTTAAGGAGTAAAAATGAAATTATCAGGAAATCCCAGAATTCCAAGTATAGCACTACTACCTTGGACTATGGGCCTGATCAGCCCATGGCTTCTAGAAAAGCACCTTATACCATTAACTTCCACTGCCCAACTAATTATTGTATAATCCTGTGATCTCAGTCATTCTCATTCAGTCACACAAGCATCCACATTTACCCCAAGTAAGCTTCCAAATGGATATTTCAGCATCACAAATATTCATTCTCTGAGAAAAAGATTCACTTGTCTCTAACATTATGTCAAAATGACATCTATCATTGAGACTGTGATAACACTGTGATAAAACCAAATATGCAGGTGAATGAGGCATCTGTGAATAAGGGCTTAGTAGCAGAGGAATCAAAAAAGAAAATCTGACAAGAATTTAAGAGGTAGTTAAGAAGCATAAGCACTGGTTGACATCAGCAATTCTGAGGGGGAATTAAACAGAACATCCTGCAGCTAGAGACATTGTCTCTGAAAACCATGGGTTCTTGAGAAGCCACAAATAGAAATTCTAGTAGATAGAGCAAATTCAGTTGAGCAAGTAAAAGAGGAAAGGAAGAGAGGAGATACATAGAGACCACAAGACACTCTCATAGCTTTCCTATGCCATTATTGTAAGATCATAGGATCAGATTAAAAGCTAGGAGAAACCTTAGAAATCCATCTCCCTCATTTTACAGTTAAGGAAACTGAGGCAGGGAGAGTTAAGTGAAAAAGTTAAGTGAATTGCCCAAGGTCACACAGATAGCAAGTGGCAAAGCTGAAATTTAAATTCTCTGACTTCAAACCCCTTGTTCTTTCTACTATAGCCAATGGTGTCTCTCAAAAATTAACCTCTAGGGGGCAGCAAGGTGGCACAGTGGATAGAGCACTAGCCCTGAAGTCAGGAGTACTTGAGTTCAAATCTGGCCTCAGACACTTAACACTTCCTAGCTGTGTGACCCTGGGCAAGCCACTTAACCCCAATTGCCTCAGCAAAATAAATAAATAAATAACCTCTAAAATCCAATATAGGCATCTAGATGCTGTATTGGAGAGAATGTCAAGTCTAGAGTCAGGAAGACGCATATTCGTGATTTCAAAACTGGCCTCAGATACTTCCTGACTAAGTGAGTCACTTTTCCCTGTTTGCCAAAGTTTCCTCATCTGTGAAATAAAACACAGAAGGAAATGGCTAAGCCTGCTTCCCTCCAATATCTGGAAATATTGGACATGACTGAAAAACAAATGAATGAAGGGAAGTTAGATGGTGCAATGGATAGAGCACTGACCCAGAAGTCAGGAGGACCTGAGTTAAAATGCAGCCTCAGATATTTAACACTTCCTAGCTGTGTGACCCTGGACAAGTCACTTAATCCCAATTGCAAGGAAGGAAGAGAGAAAAGAAAGAAGGGAAGAAGGAAGGAAGGGAGGAAGAAAGGAAGGAAGAAATGAAAGAAGGAAGGAAGGGAGAGAGGGAAGGAGGAAAGGAGGGAGGGAGGGAGGAAGAAAGGAAGGGAGGAAGGAAGGAAGGAAGCAATAAACCATAGTTCCCCACAATGCACTAACCAATCAACACAATATGAGCCAGTCCTATAGACACCTTTTATTTGGTAGACTTCAACCAGTTCTCTAAAGTATCTTAGTCTACCTAAGCTTGTCTACCCCAATATTTTTTTTCATTGAACCAATTCACAGAAGAAGAAGAAAATAGAGGATGTCACAAGGGAGCTTGAAATACAGCAAGGATTCTAAATCTGGGGTCTGCAGACTCCTAAGGGGCCTGCAGATAGATTCCAGAGGACCTATGAAATAGGATGGGGCAGGGAGGGAATCACATCTTTATTTTTGCTAAGCCTTGTATTTTATTTTTTTAATGTTAAAAAACATTAGCAGGGGTCCACAAAATTCACCAGAATGCCAAAGGGGTCCATGCTACAAAAACAAACAAACAAACAAACAAACAAAACAGCATGCCTATTTCAAGAGGCATCCCCAGGATGGGACTGTGTTACAAAGGGTTTAGTTTGTAACTGACTGGATTTGTGGCTGGTTTCTGAAATTCAATGCACTAATTTTACAAATGTGAGCTATTATTATTATTTTGTAGATCATGAAATGAGGTCCATAGAGGGGAGGTCAGTTGTCTGATGTCACATAGAAAATAATCTTAAATTATTCTGGAGCTAAAGAAAATACCTAGACTATCCAGAAAAAGAATAACTGTCATTTATATAATGAAAGGCAACTTGATACTGGACAGAGCACCAGCTTTGGAATCAGAAAGACTGGGTTTCAAGTCTCACCTCTGGAAACATGCTGATTGTATGAATCTAGGTGATTTGATTCCCTTTCAGTGTTCCCAGAGAAGGTAGGCCTTGGAAATGAAGCTTCTTATATCAAGATCTCCCTTTAAAAATAAAAGCACTGGCCTGATAAAGTATATATATGTAAAATGCTTTCATTTTATATATTCACTACCACTGCCTTGGTTCTGATCATGGCCCAAATTGCTAGGTACCCAATAGGTTTTTTCTACATAATTATGCTTTTAAAAAATGCTTAAAAATAAAAGTTGATTAAAACCAAATGTGCATAAATATTAACTAGTATTGGCAAAATATCATGCAATGTACAGTTTAGAACAAGATCTTATAAACCAAAAAATAATCAACAGCCTTTGCATGAATAGCCTTTGTAGGCAACTTCCCTGGACCTTCTGACCTTTATGCCCTAACAGGCTGTTGGCTAACAAGCATGGTCTGTTTAAGCATCCTTAATACACATGATCAGTTAGGAAGTCTCTCCCATACACCCTCACATAATTTCTTGGCTCCTGACAACTCTATCAATCACCAGTCTTTTACTAAATGCTTATTACTATCAAGGATTGGAAGATACCAATGCAAAAGTGAGATCATCTTTTTCATTGAAAAGTTTGAATTCAAACAGCAGAGAGAGGAGAAAGAGAAATAAAAATTAAGTGGCAGTATTATGCTGCTGGTCCTCTTAAAAAACTTTGCAGAACACTCAGACTTAGGTTTGAGTCCTAGATTACCTATGGAATTTGAGACAAATCATTTAACTTGATATGTTTCCTCTCTGTGAAATGAGACTGAATGGCCTTTGAAGGCCTTTCCAAATCAAAATCTGTGATTCTATATCAGCAACCTGGGAGGAACAGGATAAGGATAAGAGCAAAAGAGAAAGATAGAAAAAAAATATGGAAAAATCTAACTTTCAGTAGATTTGTTTATAATAATATTTAATAACTTATTTTTGAGAAAATGAATTATTTAAAATCTGAATTTCAGAGTGTTTTTAAAAAGTGAGGTATTTATCTTATTCAAAATACTTTTATCAACTATTACTTAAGAAAACTCCTTATGATAATAATATAGATGATGAATGAAAAGATGGGATAGGGTATAAAAGACTCTGATATTGGGGAAAATTGAAGGCAGAAAAAAGGAGAGGGATGGCAGAGGATAAGATGGAGAGATAGTAGCATGGAAACAACAGTTATGAACTTGAGCAGACTTCAAGAAATAATAGAGGACAAAAGGGCCTGGCATGCTACAAAAGGTCCATGGAGTCACAAAGAGTCAGAAAAGGACTGAACAATTGAACAACACAATTCAGAAAGTCCTTAGCTGCAAAATGGGCCCTGTGATTGAAATATTCCAGAGGCTACCAAATTACCAGCTAAGAGACAACCTTAATTGAGGCTGCTTGAGTTTCAGACTCATAGCAATGCATGAAGCCTATGGTCAGCTGTTCAAGAATCAACAATTTCTGGACCAGGTCCGCCCCCCGCCAGAGAAATAGCTGTAACATGAGATAGTTTTTTAAAAAGGCAAAGGTGGGAAAAACTAGGAGGACAATGCTGCTGTCCAACAGATTATCCTTGCCACACTCCCACTGTTCACCTAATACATGTGAGAAAGTCTAAAGACAAATGAACAAATGAATACCTGACATAGGTGTTAGAAACCAGATCCATATATACTGGATAAAAAGAAATATAATTGAGAATGTTTTCTAACTTTCTTGACATAACACTCCTAAGAAAGTCACATATTGGTTAAAAATGTTGATTCACAAAGATGCTACCAACTCAAATCTAATTGCTAAATGGATTTGATGAGCTACAATATGCCAGATTTATTTCTTAAGGGCAGTTGCTAGGTTCTTTTCCATCTCTGTGTCCTTTGAACATAATAAAAAGCCTTGTAATCAACTGACCAACATATATTTGTTATGTGTTATTATTTATTATTATTAATATTTAATGTGTCAGATGCTGTGTTAAGCACTAGGAGTGCAAAGAAAAAATTTAAACAGTCCCTCCCTCAAAAAGCTTATATTCTAATAAGGAAGGTAACATATATATAACTAGGCATATATAAAAGATATACATGGAATAGCTAAATAACCTTAGAGAGGAGAGCAGAAGCACCTGACAGGATAAAGAAAGCCTTCTTTTAGGTGGCATTTGAACAGATTCAGAGCTGGGTATCTCTAGACACAAGAGACTACCACTACAGTCATGTGCCATGCTGGGAGATGGAGTCAAGTAGGCCAGTATGGCTGAACCTTAAAGTTCAGTGTTTAACAAGACTAGAAACAAAAAAAGAGATCAAGCTATAAAAAGCTTTTAATGTCAAACACAGATGTTTGATTAATTCTATAATTCTGTGACCATTTGAATAATATGAGGGAAACAGTCTATTATAATGGATAGTTCTAGATCTGAACACCAAATATGGAAGTGACTCCCTCACCAAAACCCAAGCATGACATTTGGTCTTGATGCGGGAAAGATTCCAATCTTTGATTCCCAACCCCCCTAGCTAATGTAAATTACCCTTTGACTCACAAATCCTGGTCCCTTTGAATTCCAATAGAAGGTCTGGACCTGTCCCAGCCCCACCCGGATCTGAGCTAACTTTGGGGCTACACCCCAAAGCCCCTCGAGCTAAGTCTCCGACTTAAAAGGACCACACTGGGAACCCCTCTTTGCAGAGATTCCAAACATGGTCGCCATGTGAGGACTCTCTGTCCACTGGACCCTCTGTCCAGTGCCCTCTTTATCTCTACCTTCACCTATCTCCTACTTCTAAACTCAGTAATAAACCTCTTTTATTAATCTAGCTCTCTGGGCCAATAAATGCTTTTTATTGGGAATTCCGCGCCGCTACTAGACCTCATATACCGCCGTATCCTTGCGCCGAATCCAAGGGGGTTACAGGGGAACTCTGTTTGACTCCCTGTACCCCAAACCTGCCATTAGACCTTAACTAAACCCTAATTTCATTTAGGTACCCCAAATGTAGACCTCAACATGTGGTCTACACCTCAACATTTGGTTCCAGACCTCAACAGTCTAATGGCAATTGCCTAGTCAAGTGATTTCCTTGCAGTAACAGAGATAATATGTCAGAGGCAATACTTAAATCTAGGTCATCCTATAAGACCATCACTCTATCCATTATGCCAAACTACCTCAATGTGTGCTGTGATTTTTCTTTTCTTTTTCTTTTTTTTTTTTTTTTTTTTGCACAGAGAGGAAAAGATTCATGATTTTGATAACTTAGAGAACTCCTAAAAACAAACTCTTGCCAATGGATATCATTGAGAGTTGTCTAGAACTACATGGCTTATCCAAGATAACAGAGCCAGTATGTATCAAAAGCAAAATTAAAACCTAAATTTTCCTGATTTGGAATTCTCCCTCCCTCCTTCCCTCCTCCCCTTCCCTCTCCCCCTCCTCCTCCCTCTCCCTCTCCCCCTTTTCCTCCTTCCCTTCCCCTTCCCTCCCTTCCCTTCTTTTCCCCTTCCCTTCCTTCCCTTCCTCTCCCTTCCCTTCTTCTCCCTTCTCCCCTCTTCCCCTCCCCCCTCCCACTCGCTCTCTCCCTCTCACCCTCTTTTTCCAATGCTTTTTTCCCCTTTCCCCTCCTCCCCGCTTCCCACATGTTAGCTGTATTGCTAGCTGACCTAGATAACTCAAATGCTAAAGAAATCGAGATATGGGCATTCTCTCAGGTCATATGGGGCAATCATAAAGTCCAGCACACACAAATGGATCCCCAATACCCAAAATCATTCCTGCCCTCTTCAAGGCAGAAGCAATTTGCTTTCTTCCCTAAAGAACAATCAGACCTTGAATATATGTGCTACACAGTATACTCTGTAGTAAAAGTAAAATTGCTTTTGTTAAGTATGTGACTCATGAAATACATGACAATATGCTCCACCATTTGCACTGAAAATATCATCTTCATTGATTTCATTATATTATTAGTCAGTTTAAAAGCCAAAAAGGATTCCTCCTGTAGAGTTCTCGGTTAAAGAGACAAGCATGCAAAAAGACAGAGATCCAGAAAGCCTTCTCTGGATCAAGGGAAGGGAAGGAAGAGAGGGGAAAGAAAGAAGAGGGTGAGTAGAGAAGAGAAGTTCTTTGAGAGAGTAGTACAAAGCCTACAAGCTAATTGTCCCTTTTTTGCTCATCAACTGTGTGATGTTAAATAGTACAAGTGGGGAAAGCCAAACAATAAGTTTAGACACAAATCCCTAAATTTCTGTCCCACAAGGATTCCATCTCTGCAGAGCTCCAAAGAAACATCTTTGTTCCATAATTAGACAAGGAATATAGCTGGAAAGGACTCAGCCTGTTCCCTTTCTATGTGAGACCCAGAAATTAGCCAATTTTCATAACTGCTTGTCGTTTCATTTTAAAACTTTCTCACAGGTCTGCTATTGAAACCAACTTGGCCACTCTGGTAATCATTTAGAACCAGAGTTGCATGAAATCATCAATTTATGGTCAATTATAACTGACTGAAAAAACAGACTTCAGTCCAAGCCATACCAATCACTAAATTTTTTCTATGACACTATTTCTATCCAGGTAATGAAGCACATAATTTACAAGTGCAAGCACACATACCACATACCCACACACACATATACACACACACACACCATCCAGTGAACTGGTGCTTTCTCCACATGAAACTGTGGTTCCTGTCAGCCTGAGGAAAAAAGCCTAATGTTCTTGTAAATTAGTTACTACAGCTTGGTAGAACAGGAAGAAAGAGGGAAAGTAAAACTGAAATGCCCTCAAATCTTTCATTCCTTGTGCTTTGTGTACCCCATGTGTACCCCCAAAAAATCTAAAAAATTTCCATGCAAGCTATTGACTGCCCATAATAGTTGGATTTTCTGTCTCAGAAAGAGTTAATGTACCTGTGGAATATGAGAGTTCAGCCTCCTATCTGAGTTCAAAGAAATGTTATTTCTGTGTGTGATAAGTAGCCACAGCTTAGTAGTTTAGCTGAAATGAGAGCAACCCAGGATGTGTTCCCAATTCATTGAGAAGAACCTTTTTCCATTTGAGATATCTTTCCACTCTCACTCAAAGTGGACTTTCCTAAGAGTTGAAGAAGAAATCAGCTTTATATGAAAAGTGCAAAATGGAAAGCTTCTCTAGAGAAGCAAGCCGAGTTCTGTGGGAAAGGGTTATTCAATACTTCTATTAAGGCCACTGGAGAATTAGAGGGAAAAAAAACAAAAAGAAAAAAATGCATAGGGAAAAATAGGATAAGAATGAATGAGAATTAAAATTCAACAAACATTAAATACCTACTGTGTGCAAGGCACTGTGCTGGAAGCTTGCAAAGATGATTAAGGCCCAGGGCCTGGCTTCAAGAAGTTTACAACTAATAGTGGAGACTAAATACCTAGAGCTAAAAGAATCACCTGTGCTATGCTCAAGTCTGCCCTTTTACACTGCTTTTATCTTGCTAAGATCTTGATTCTTGGCCTCTTATCTGACTTTCCTCTCTTGTCTATGTTCTTTCAACTTATCCTTAGTCTTCTACTTAACAAACTTGCAAAGAAACCATGAGGATCTAAAATGATAAAGTTCTGTTCAAAACCCATAATGCCTTGGTTGCCACAAAAATCAACTAGAGAAAAGACCCAAAGAGTCAGGTGGAATTAGTAGAATTACCAGTTTCTTCCCTACTTTCTTTATTCAACATTATTGACTTTGTTTTATATTCTTACTAGCAAAAAAATTCTCCCTATACATGCAAATTATCATAAAACAAAAAAAGAGCAAGTATATCTATAAAGAAGAAGACAAACAGATTGAAAAAGTTTAACTCTCAGTTGGGAGGATGAAAACAATTAATAGATTGTAAATGCTTGCTCTTGGCATTCACTACATTTGGGGAATACCCTTGTACCCACTCTGCATTCACTATTGCCAGTCTCTCCTAATTCCCAAGCCTTCAGAGAAATCTCTGGTCACTGTCTTTTGCAGTGCTTAAGCCAGTTTTACCAAGCTTACTTCTGTCTGAGGTCTTTGGCCAACTGTTTCATAAGAACATTGGTTTAGATACATGGTAGCACACTAAGGAACAGTCATGTGCAAGCTCAAGGTGTTTTATTCATGTGTTCACATCCTGCCCCTGACTTCCTGCTGACTCCCAAATGAACAACAGGTCAAAGAGGACCTACTTCCTCATCCCACTGCTTAAATAGGGTCTATGAGGTCACACGCACAGCCAATCAGAGAAGGAGATACTTCCCATGAACGATGCAATCTCCATGTGGCCAGAGTTCCCACTCACTAGGTAGTCTCTGTTTACTCATAGCAAATCACATCCAGCTTCTCAGGGCTTCAAAGCCACTGTTTACTTCCTGACTTTGGAGTGCCGTGATTCCTCCTCTTCCTGTGATCCTTACATTAGAGAAAATATAATTGATCCTAAGCCTTAAAAGGTAAGATTTCAACAAGTAGAAATTCATGATGAGGGAGTTCATTCCAGAAATTTCAGGAATAGAATAAGAAAAATATGAAAGTAGGAAAATATAGGATGATTTAGTAAAACCTTAAGTAGTCTAATTTAGTGGTATCTTAAAGTAGAAGAGAGCAGCTCTACAGTGGACAGAATACTAGTCTAGGAATCAGGAAGACCCGAGTTCAAATCTACTCTTAATAGTTAGTGTTGGGGTTTTCCTGGAGGCAGCCTTAGTCTCAGTTGAAATAAATAATTACTCCAAAATAGCAGCCAGCTGGTAAAAATGCAAATGTTTATTTCTCCTTCCAAATTAGCCCGGTTAGTTGAGGCCTAACTCTCTGCCTGGCTCCAAGAGATCTTGCAGCTTTGTCCTTGGCTTCTGCCTCTGCTTTCTTCAGCCTCCAGCCAGCACCAACTCGTGGCTTCTCAATCTCCAACTGAGGCGAGTACCCTCCTGTATCTCCCAGAGTGCTCTATTTATGCTACTTCTCTGAGAGTAGGATTGTGGGATATCTCCCAGCATGCTCTCTGGCCCTAAGGAAGGTGTGAATTCAGGTATCTCTTTCTAGACCCTGAATCTCCCAAACTGTGAACTCCATTGAGTACTTAGATACTTATGAGCTCTCTAGAGGTGTGAACACAAGCATTGTTTCCATCAGTTGTACTTAGTACGTAGTTCAAGTTCTGGCCCAAAATATCTTCTTCTAAGATCAAATCAACTCCAATGGCTTAACACTTTGTAAAGATTCCAACATCTCCCCTTTTCTTTTTATTTAGAACATAGGCGATCATAACTTCCTTGACTTCTTAAGGAGGTGAGAACTCCAAAAAGGTGAACATGCCTTCCCTGACATCTCAGGAAGGGAGATGAAAATACCAAAGAAAATAGAAAATCAAATCAGATTAGGGGGTTTCTCGAGGGGCTCACTTGAAACAAGGTGTACATAAATGCATCAATTATGGGAGGCATTACACACAGTTACATAAGCACGTAGTAATATAACACAGGCTAGTAGTGATGTAACAAACAACATGAATTAACATGAGAATTTACACATTTACACATTGTCCATTAGTTCATGTGCCAGGAATCCAATGATTCCTGTAAGCTTTGAGGTGAACAATTTTTCATAACATGAATCAACATACAGAATTATACATCTCCATAAATCCTAAAAATAGTCCCAAAGAAATCCATTGTCCATTAATGTGCCAAGAATCCAATAATAGATTTTAAAGTTATTTTAACATTCTCATTATCAGCCATGCTCTTTCAGTATCAAATGTTTCTTAAATCTTCTTTGTTTTGAAGAACTTGAAACAGTCTCTTCTTGGGTTAGAAATCCAATGATTCCTGAAGATTTTAAAGTTCTTTTAACAGTCTCATTGTCAGCCAATGCTCCTTCATTGTCAAATGTTTCTTGAATCTTCTCCTTTGTTTTGAGGTCTTTCTTTTTATCATCTAGTAATTATATTGGAGCTGTTTGCACTGGACACTGCCCTGTCTGGTAAAAAGGCCTGTATTCTCCCCAACTGTAATCCTGATTGCTTTTCTGTTGGTTGATGACATCAGAGTCCTGAATTTTTTAAAGACTCTCTGGGTGTAACCTCAGCTGCTATCATGCCCCACTTGTCCTTTGATTGATACTTAGGAGCTGAGCCCTGCCTCTTACTTCTCTGGGTCAGTCTACATTCAGAGGCCCAGTGAAAGCCTCGGTTGCATTTTGGGCATGGGGTCTGGGGTCTTCTTCTCTCATCCTGTCCTCTCACTTTATCTCTGTATCTGCATTGAGCCCTCAAATGTCCAACTTTTCCACACTGAAAACATCGACGAATTTCTCTAGAAGTTCCTTGCCAAGAGGGACCCTGTCTTTCCATGTTCATCATAGTTTGGGTATAATAAGTATTTGTGCCCACTGTGGCACAACGTCTTATGATCTCCTCTAAAGGAGCATCTTTGTCTAGTCCCCATATAATTCTTTTGCAAATCTCATTGGCATTTTCCTTAGCCAGATGTCTGGTCATTATTTCTGTGGCAGCATTATCTCCGATGGTTCTGATTACAGCTGTTTGTAACAGATAGACTCTGTCTGATTCTTTTTGTACAGCAAAATAATGTTTTGGTCATGTATACTTATTGTGTATCTAAGTTATATTTTAATATATTTAACATCTACTGGTCATCCTGCCATTTAGGGGAGGGGGGGGGGGGTAAGAGGTGAAAAATTGGAACAAGAGGTTTGGCAATTGTTAATGCTGTAAAGTTACCCATGTATATATCCTGTAAATAAAAGGCTATTAAATAAAAAAAAAAAAAAAAAACAGATAGACTCTGGGCAAGTCACTTAATGAGGTGTGCTTCAGTTTTTATCTATCAAATGAGCTGCAGAAGGAAATGGCAAATCACTCCAATATCCATACCAAGAAAATTGCACATAGAGTCACAGACAATTGGACACAACTGAAATTATTTCAACAATAATAACAACAAACTTCTATTAAAAAGCAGGGAAAGAGGAGCAAAATGTAAAGTTAGCAGGCATTTTAGAATCAAGTTATAAGAGCCCTTGCATATTACCCTAAGTGGTATGCAATGCCACTTTGCATTTATGCAATGAGTAATGGGAAGCCACTGAAAATTTTTGAGCAGAAATTTAACACGATAATAAAATTGTGTTAGGAAGATGACTTTGATGATTGTATGTAAGATGCTTGGGAAAGGTAAAGATTGAAGCAAGGGAAACTAGATAAAATAGCATATAGATTAAAATAGTCTTGACTAGATGTACTAATGGCCCAAATTAGGCTGGGTCACTGGGAACTGAAATCAAATGGTTGAAATAAGAGATTACAAAGATAGAATTAACAGGATTTGCCACATTACTGGTTATGGGATGAAGGATAAAGTTGTTCAGTAAATATATCAGTCTCAACAAGAGATGATTGTCAAAGAGAAGATCTAACTCAGTTCCAATTGATCAATGATGGACAGAAGCAGCTACACCCAGAGAAGGAACATTGGGAAATGAGTGTGAACTGTTTGCATTTGTTTTTCTTCCTGGGTTATTTATACCTTCTGAATCCAATTCTCCCTGTGCAACAAAAGAACTGTTTGGTTCTGCACACATATATTGTATCTAGGATATACTGTGACATATTTAACATGTATAGGACTGCTTGCCATCTAGGGGAGGGGGTAGAGGGAGGAAAGAAAAGTCAGAACACAAGTGAGTGCAAGGAATAATGTTGTAAAAAATTACCCAGGCATATGTTCTGTCAACAAAAAGTTATAATAAAAAAAAATTTAAAGATATGATTGTCATTAAAATGATACCAATGTGGATCAGTTGTAGTAACATTACGAAGACCTGGAAAATCCAGCACAAACTGAAGCTGTAGCATTTATGTGCTGGAAATATGCTAGGAAGTAGCCAATCTAGATCATTCAGATCTAGAGGGACCAAAATCAAAACTTTTTACCAAAAAAAGGGGAAGGAAGAGTCCACAAAAGAACACATCAATAAGAACACTCCCACTTCTGTGCTAAATTATAGCCAGGATGATAAATTGCCCATTGTTTGGCCCCCCTATTCAGGCTCCAAATGTGGTCAGGAGTTGTCATATCCAGTTTATTAGGCTTATCTTGTATTGAGTAGCATGCTTACTGGTCATCCTGCTGTGTGAATCCATATCTACATATAGAACATACAAAAATAGAGTAGCAAAAAATTTTCATTGAAACCCAAACCCCACCAATATCCTTTCAATTTGCAAATGAAATATGATTGAATCCTATTTCCGTTCTTGCTATATGGAGTAAAACCACTGAAATGTGAAAGGCAATAACAGCTTTAGTGCTATCTATCCCAGCGACTACACAAAGAATAGGCAGACTGGGCTTGAAAGAAAGAGGCATAGAACTTTCGAGGACTATGAGAAAAGAAAAAGCACAGAAGCAAAAATAAGCTCAAAAGGTCATCCTTTAATTCTCCCCAAAGTCCTTGCCCAGCCTCTCCTCCTGTTTTTTTAGCTTCAGAAGAGGTGGCCCTCCTCCTTGTTAAATCTAACCTTGGCCACCTGAACCTTTTCAAGATGTTCTATTTATATAAGTATTTGTATGTATTTGGGGCCATATTGATTTTTTAAAATAGATGTAATATAACCTCCAGGAACAATAATCCAGTGGCAATGATGTAGTCAGATGGAGCCACAGACTGCTTCTGTAATGCTGAACTCAGTCTCACACCCCTAGAGTATATAGTTCACAGACAGTGACAGATGAGAGATCATATATGCTAGATTTTCACTCTGGAAGGAATGTTGGTAATATTTACTTCAAGTTCTTAGTTTTGAGATGAAGAAACTTGCTTTTCCTTTTAAATAAACAATAAAATCATGTAACTTTCCCCCTTCCCCCATCCTAGAAATGGCAATATCATTAGACATAAATATGCACATATCTGTCTATCCATCTATTTATCAGTTCTTTCTTTGGATACAGATAGCATCCTCCTTGCCCTAGGTCCTTTGAAGTTAATTTGTTGATGGCTCTCTTTAAATTCAATGAGAAGTCATCCCACTTACCAGGAGAGGTGGCTTCTAGCGTGTGAATTCCAGGGCTAGAATGAGCTTCCAGGATGAAGAGGTTTCCTAAGCATGATAAAGTAAGGCAAGAACTCAGCTGGTGTACAGCCTGAAGAAAAAAGAAAACATGGATATCCTGAAGGTTCTGGGAATGAAGGTTCTAGGAATCATCATCAGTCATAGGGAAAGAGGAATTTCAGGGCTAGAATGAACTTCCAGAATGAAGGGGTTTCTGGGGCATGGTGGAAAATGCCTAGAATACAGCATAAATAGGAATAAGAAGTCGGATTTTGACTACTAAAATAATTTTTTTAAAAAAGAAACCTTTCCTTAACCCTAGCTCAACCCATGCAAGCTATCATCCTCTTTCTTTCCCTCTTCTAGAAAATGTAATCTATACTCTTTACTACCCAAATATTTTTGGGTATCCAAATATTACACTGAAATCTGCCTTCCATCCCAATCACTACATTGAAGTGGTTGTCTCTATAATCATAATAATCCCTTTACCATTAAAGTCAACAGCTTTTTTTTCCTATTCTGATCCTCATTAGCGTTTCTCTACATATCTTCTGCCTTTGGTTTCTAAGACATTATATTATCATGATTTTCCTCTTGCCTTCTCTGACCAGTAACTACTCTGTTCTTTTTGCTGATTCCAAATCTAACATTTATATAGAGCTTACTATATGTAAGCACTATGTTAAATGCTTTACAAATATCATTTCATTTGATCCTCATGACAATATGGGTAGATAGATAGATATTAATATTATCCCCATTTTACAAATGAGAAAACTGAGGCAAATGAAGGTTAAGTGGCTTACCCCAAGTTGCACAATTAGGATTTGAACTCAAATGTCTCTAATTCCAAGCAAAGTGTTCTATTCACTGTGCTCCCTACTATTCTTCATCCTTTTCTTTTTCCTAAGTAATTACTTAGGCTGGAATTTTAACTAATTACATATCTCTGGATCTGCAATGTTTCCAGTTTTTATACAATCCAAACAATGTCATCCTTAAATGAATGCATCCACCTATAGGGAATTTCTCTTCCATTTATATTCTATGGCCCTCATGACTTCTCATTCTAACTACTGGAATAACTTTCTAATTCATCTCCCTACTTTCAGTACATTCTCTATAGAGCTACCAAATAATCTTCTTTTCACATTGTTTTAAACATATCTTCCCTATTCAAACATTTTCAGGCACTCCTTAGTGACCCATGATAATATACAAATCAAGGATTCTCAATCTGGCATATATATCACAAGACTTCCTTTCATCTTTCCAGTCATGTTTCCAGTCTTGTGTTTAACACAATCAGAACTTAACAAATAAATTGAATCAAATAAAGTAATAGCAGTAAACACATTTGGCAAGTGTATGTTTCCTAAGCTAATAAAGCTTTATGCTTTATTAATAACCAGAAGGTTGTTAAACAAGATAATCTCTATTGTTGCATATCTCAAGGAGTCTTGTACAATATTGGTGTATGTATGGTAAACTTTTTATTGGGAGCAAGACTTTAATGTTAAACTTTACTGTCAATTGTTTTTTGGATAACCAGTAAACAAGAAACACATCATGATCTTGTATTCTCTAGATTTGCTGATCTGCAATGTGATTTGCTGATCTGCAAAAGCTTTCCTTTACTTTTCTCATATTTTCAAAAACATTCTTATAAAATAGTAATTTGAATTATTTGTTGTTAATGTCTTCTGAGGCACGTCTTTGGAGGACAATGATATTAGAATTCTTTTATTTTTCTTTTAGAATACCTTAGCATGTATTCAGATCTAACTGCTCTTACTTCATCTTCATAAGGGACTTTTTTACTTTTTTATATAAAATAAAATTCTCAGATTTTTGAGACCAAATGATGAGAAAAGATTGCTATAGAGACACAAATCTGTCCATTTCACACCTTTGTCATTCACCTTCCATTTTTGTCTATAAATGCTCTCAGGGGCTACTCTACAATGTTTTTTTAAATGAGTTCTAAACGAGATTTAGAGTGAAGGTTTACTGGTGTTTTAAGAATGAAATTTATTGATTTAATGAATATTTAATTCCTACAATCAAAATCTTTGCATTTTATCAAAGGGTTTCCAGAATAAAATTTCAGAAAAAAATAAAAGAATGACTCTAAATATTAATGGCAGGATTTCATACACTCATAACACACATCCAATCAGATACAAAGATTGAACTAGGATAGTTCCAATATGGTGATCCAATTGGTGATGAAAATAAATGAGTATAGAAATTTTGATTTTATTTCTGCTTGTTTCCTCCTTCTAGGTTAATTTATAAGTGTTTTCAGAATGATTTGGTTTATGTCTCAAATCAAACTTTCTGAAAAATCAATGTATTTTCCCATAATAACAACTCACAAATTTTGTTCCTATGCATTAGCTTATTTTATTTTCATAATAAGCCTGCAAGTATAGTTATTCTCATTTTAGAGAAAAGGAAGTTGAATCTCAGAGTTGTTAAGTATATTTTTCATGGTCACATGGATAAGAGGTTGTAGTAAGATTCTAATCTAGGTCTTCTAATTCCCAAATCAATGTTGTTTCCACAATACCAAATCACTTCTCACTAAAGTAGGTATAATTTGTCTGTGAAGTCACACCCAAGAATAATACAACAATGATTATTATTCATCTCTTAATAGATGATCAGACAATTTCCTATGTTCAAGAAATAAAATGCTATGGAGATCATCATAATTATTGACTTTTAGCCTAGAGATTATAACCTAATAGGAGAGGTGAGATGTGGAGGCAACCTGAATTTGGATAACTGGAGAGATATTGTAATAAAAGGCAGTTTTCAGGATCAGCTACCTCCTGTACTTCTCATTGGTAGCAGAGACTGACCTGCTACCTTGCATTTTTTTTTCAATATGTGAATGCTCTCTCTAGCAATAGATTTAAAAAAAAAATTCCTCCATATCTTCAGTAGATGATCATGAGTTGCTATAACTGAAAAAACATCATCTGGGAATGAAACTTCTTGTGGAACATCTCCATACTTGAGAAGGACTCTTGAATCACTCAGGACAGACCTTAAAGTTGGGACTTGGTTAAAGCTTGTATCCTACCTTTCACAGCCAACAGGGCCATAAAATAACACTGAGGAATCAGAGAAGAACATTAGGAGGAGTGCTCTCCATTCCTAGTGAAAATTGAGGGCTGCCTAGAGAAAAAATAGCAAGTGTCCAATAACTACTCTAAAACAGCTTGCCACTAATTCTTCCCCAATCCAAGACTTGTGGGCAAGGAACTCTGGAGAAGCTACATCAGTATAAAGAAAAGATTTAACATTTGCATTGATTTGCTTGAAAAGATTTGTCAGAAAACAAGTGAAAAGAGTTATCTAAATCTGATTCATCCATAGTTTAAGCCTCAGGAACCATTAAGGACATTCCTAAATCCTCAGTGACAGATTGTATAGCTTTCCAAAGGGAGTTTGACTCATTATCATTTCAAACTGGAATTTAGCAGAAAATTTTTTCTTCAAAAAAAAAAAAAAAAAAAAAAAAAAAAAAGGGATAAATGCTTGATGCTAAGCACAGCTTTTGATTCCTTTACCTGTAATATGGAATAGGCATTTGAGATATTTTCTCAGGCAGGATAGAAAAAAGATCTTCAAGATTGCCATTTTTCACTCTAAATTTTAAAGATGGGAGTTACTGGGCACTAATTGGGCAATATTTAATTTTTAATATCCCTTTTTCTCATTTTTAAAGTTGTCAGAGTACAATTATTTAAACCCACTGGACATGAGTCTACATTATGTGTTTATTAATATGAATCCAATTTTACTTCTATAGCCAGAATTTTGGTCTTAACAAGCTGTCTAACATTATTCCAAAATAAGTCCAAAGTTATTTTTGTCAGTGGGAACAGAAAAGCAAAATAAGAATCTAAGAGTCTGCCCAATTTTTCTGTGCATTTTTTTGCACTCAAAAATATTCTTTATATAATATATATAGGGTCCACAAGAATTCTCAACTCTCATGGAATGGCCCAACACCAAGTCATTTTCTGTCTTTGGCTCTGATCTGGAGATACTCCCAGAAAAATCTTCTGTTACCTTCATTATCATATACATCTCATATGGATCCCATATGAATGACAAAAATTCCTAGCTCCTATAAAGCACTAAAGATAGTATGTGCAAAGCAAGTATGGGACAGCCAGATATAAGAAATCCACAGGAGTACATAATGCATTACCATATCATACATGCAGATACCCTATTATCTCCCCAGCAGTGAAATGTATTTGAGATTGCTCTCAGGGAAACCTTTTGATATGCTGGTAAGTCCATCTTTTCTCACAGAGATATGCACAGTTTTTTTTTTCAAAACCCACAATACTATCCCTTGGTTGCTACTCTCCCCAGAAGGTTAGCATATTAAGGCTATTAAACAAGGAATAAATAACATCCCCATTGTATTAGCACTGGATGAATGGAACTCACTAGCTTTGCTATCCAGTAGTGCATAGGAATTATATGGATGATCTTATATTCTTTCTCTCAAAAGTACTCCATATAAAGAAATCCTCTCTTTCACTAGGGGGTTTGAATCCTGAATTTTTGAACTTAGGACATCCTAAACTTGAAAATTATATTGCAGTTATATATGGGGCAATCTCCCAAAGTTATAATTCCCCAAGAAATATCCTTGACTAGGAAATTTTTTTTAACAATTTTTCCCTCACAAAGAAGTTTGGGAACTACTTTATCACAACAACTGGATACATACACTGGTTTTTACTATGTGCCTTTCTAGTCAAGTCAATAAGTATTTATTAAGCATCTTCTAGATGCTAGACAGGCACTATACTAAATGCTGAAAATACAGAGAAAGGCAAAAGACAGTCCCTTGCCCTAAAAAAATTCACAATCTAATGGGGGAGACAAATGAAAACAACTATAAATAAACAAAATCTGTAAAGAATAAATTGGAGATAATGCATAGAAGGCAATGAAGAGTAACAAGAAAAAGCTTCTTGTAGAAGGTAAAATTTTAGCTGGGATTTGAAGACAGTCAGAGATGTCAAGAGATGAATTCCAGGCATTAGAGTCAATCAGTAAAAAAAAAAAATGCCTAGAGTTGGGAGATATTAAAAAAAAAAGAAAATGTCCTTGTACAAGGAAAAGCAAAGATCCCAGAATACATAGAAAGGAAGAAGTTATAAGAACATTGGAAAGGTAGGAAGATGTAAGATTGTTAGGAGCTGTAAAAGACAAACAGATTGGAGATAACAGAGAGTGACTAGAATTTATTGAATAGATGTGTAAAAAGGATGCAGCTATACTTTTGGAAGATCAGTTTAAGTAAGAAGTCAAGGACAACACAAAGGTTCAAGCTAGGTGTCTAGGAGGATATCGATATCCTTGATAGTAATAGGAAAGTTAGGAACAGAAGAGATGTTGAAGGAAAGGAAGAATTTGATTTTCAATATGTTGAATTTTAAATATCTATAGGATATCCAATTCAAGATGTCCAAGAAACAGTTAGAGATGGACAACTATCTGTCAGAAGAAAGTTTAGGGCTAACATTGGAAATCATTATCATAGAGACAATAATTGAATTCATGGTTGCTAATGAAATTACCAAGTGAAACTAGTATAGAGAAAACAGAGAAGAGGGTTATAGACAGAACCCTGGGGGTTTAGTTTGTGGCTATAGTCTGATTAAAGATACAGCAAAGGAGATTGAGGATAGGACAAACAGGATGACCAGGAAAGATCAGTGACACAAAAAAACAAAACAAAACAAAACAAAAAACCTTAAGAGAAAAGAGTATCAAGAGAATTATCAATTTTGCCAAAAGATACAGAGAAGTAAAGAAGGTAAGTACTGAGTAAAGACCATCATATCCAGTTATTAAGAAATCACTAGAATCTTTAGAAAGAGCAATTTTAGTTGAATAATGAGATCAGAAGCCAGACTGGAGAGAGTTAAGAAGGGAAGGAAATGCGAAAGCATTGATTGTAACCAGCCTCAATGAGAATTAAATGACTCTAAGCTCCCTTCCACCTGTAAATCTGTGATCCTATGATTAGAAATGCTAGAAAAAACATTTAGCTTCATTGATGTTCTTTATTAGCTTCATTCATAGCTGATGTTAGCATCATTCAATGTTCTCATTTATAAAATTCAAGAAGCAGCAGACTTTTAACTTGGGATCCATGAAGTGAATAGATATAGAAAGATAGATAGATGAAGGGATAGAGGGATGGATGCCTAGATATATAGATAAACAGATACGTTCATAAATACATACATATACATAGACATACACATAGACAAATAAACTATTTCAGAATAATTGAGTTCCTTTGTAATTCTATTGATTTTATTTTATGCCTTTATGAACTTTATTCTGAGAAATATTCACAGGCTACATTGGACTGCCAAAGGGATCCATGACCCAAAAAAAGGTTCAGAATTCCTGAATAGATAAATCCTAAGGTTCATTTCAACTCTAACATTGTCCAATTCTATGTTAACATGCTCACATGCTGAAGTTTTCACTGTTAAGGTGAGTTGTCTAGTCATAAGATCAAACCATTATCAGTCCCCCTTTTCAGTTTCTTAAGAGACCTCACAAATCTGTGAGACTGAATGACAAGGTTGCAAGGCAAATAGTAGGTAGAACATAATATTTAGATAGTGAAGGTTGGAGAACCCCATAGGATTTCCATGATAAAGACTGCTATGATTTGAAATGAAGCTGACCTTTAAACCTCTGGGTAGCAGGCAAAGGTGTGAGTCAAATACCTTATAGACCAAATAGAATAAAAATCATGGTAAAAATTGGACCAAGTGAGGGGCAATGAATATCTTAGAGAAATAAAGATTTAAGAAAAATCAGAGAGCATTTATATTACAAAGAGAGGATTGGAGCATCTAGGTGGTACAGTAGATAGAGCACCAGCCCTGAAGTCAAAAGGACCTGTTCAAATCTGGTCTCTGACACTTAACACTTCCTACCCATGTGATCAAGTCACTTAACCCCAAATGCCTCAGAAAAAAAAAATCATAATAAAAATAAAAATAAAAAGAGGATTGGCTAATTCTCATTTGGTGAGGATAAGAGAAAAATATAGAAGCCTAAATTAGAATAGGGGAGGGTATGTCAATACCTTTGTTGAAGATCAAACACAATTATCTTCTCTGGCAAAAATCAGTGTCTTTTTCTCTCTTTCTCTCTCTTATTCTTAAAGAACTCTTCAGATATGAGTGATGAAATATCATGTACAGGAGAGAACTAGCAGTTCAGTTTGACCAGAACAGAGCATATGAGGAAGAATAAAGAACCTATGTAATAAAACTGGAAAGCCAGGGAGGAGCCACATTGTGAAGTTTTAAATGACAAAATGAAAACTAAATATTTTATCTTAGAGTCATTTAGGAGCCACAGAAGATATTTTAATAGGTGAGTGATAGGATCAGCTCTGTGGTTTATGAAGACCAATTACATAAAGGATGGATTGGAGGAGGGAAGAATTAGAAGCAGAGAGACCAATTAGAAAGTCCATTAGAAGTAATGACTGTCACAACTAGAACAGAAAGATAACAGGATGGATGTAAGACATATTGCAAATCAACAAGACTTGGGAAGCTCTTGAGAATAAATTCTCAAGACACAAAAAGAAGTTATAAAAAGAGGGAAGAGAAGAGTTATCTAAATAAATTAATGTGAATGCACAGAAAGCTCAACAAGGAATTTTTTATTTTAAATTATATTGACAAAATAAGGAAACAAAGTCAGGTGTTAGCAGATGGATACAAGAGCATGATATAATTCTGTGAAACTAACATCAGGAGTACTTAAGTCCAGAATTAACTTACAGATGTTGTTATAAGAACAAGAAGAGGGAACTGTTTATCCAAAAGATATAGAAGTTCTGATGGACTGCAAGATACATCAGCAATGTGATATGATTGCCAAAAAGGTCAACACCATATTAAGCTGAATTAAGAGAAGCACAATGCCCAGAACCAGGAGGTGATGTTTTGGTTTGGTTTGGTTTGGTTTTTTAGGGGGAGACATTTCAGACATATGATTTCATTGATGTAGGGAGCTTCTAGTAAGGAAAATTCGAGATCACCTCAATAATCATTAACTGAGCACTCCCAATGAACTAGATCTTCCACAGCAACAACTTGGTATTGCTCTATTTAGTATATCCAACACGGTGCTTCACATAGATTATAATCACAGCATATTTCCTATCACAGAGACATCCCAAGAATAAGAAACTTGAGTATCTGTAGGTGTAACTTGTTTTTGCTCAGATGGGTATTTTCCCAGCTTCTGTTTAATATTTCCTGCTTTAAGTATGATACTTTCTGTACCCTAATGGAGCCAGTATTTCTAAAGATTGTGCCAGTTTTTAATGATTAATTTGTACTGCCAGGACAGTTATCATTCGCTTCATTTATGGATAACACCTATACCTTGCAAAAACTAAGTAAGCAATTTGACATGTGTGCTTTGGGTCATGAAACAAGGCAAAGAACATGAAAACTGCTCTAACCATTCTTAAATTCCATTCTGCTCTCTGACCAAGCCCAGAGATCACCTCAATGATCATTAACTGAGCACTCCCAATGAACTAGAGCTTCCACAGCAATCATGGGACTCCACATTGCCTATGGCTAATGAGCTCACCCAATCCAACCACTTTCCAGAATCACAACTGGACAATACAAGGTACATGTTCATTGAGGGAAAGATTCATATCACCCATAACATTTCTCAGTAATTGTAAAAGGCTGAAACTCTTGAGTTAATGCACTGAGGGCAGACAACCGAGCACTTAAGTCTAATTAACTGATTGGACAATACTATATAAGTACATGCTTGGAAAATGGCTGCTCCCCCTATTCTGTGCTGGCTCCATAATTGGTGTATAGAGAGAAATGTAGGAGGGACTAGGGGGTGGAGTAAGACTAGCCAGGGTCACTTTTGGGCGAGAGACGAAGGGGAGATATTGTGGCAATTCAGCATCCATCCAATTCACTCCTACCCCTAAAGACCAAGAATAAAGACCAAGGACTTTTGCTTATCCTGACTCCGGCTGATTCTAAGGTTTCCAGGGTGCTAACTTGGTCTTCACAAGTAATGAACACTGCCAATGATTGTAGGTCTCATGCATTACTGGCTTTTCATTTTGAACATAAGCTTCTCTTACTCTGGACACTGCCTGTCAATGCAACCTAAGATAAAAGTAGTTTTTTTTCATTGCCAGGTTATGGTTAACTAACATCAAGTCCACTAAAACTTCCAGATTGTTCTCACATGAACTGCTGCTCAATTCTTGTGGTGGTTTTCCTGGAAGTGCAAATGTTTATTTCTCCTTCCAAAATTAGCCCGGTTAGTTGAGGCCTATCTCTCTGCCTGGCTCCAAGAGATCTTGCAGCTTTGTCCTTGGCTTCTGCCTCTGCTTTCTTCAGCCTCCAGCCAGCACCAAGTTGGAAGATGCAATGAATCTCTCTGTACCTCCAGTCAGTTCCACCAGAAGAAGTACTAAAGCCAAGCTTCAAAAGCTCCCTATATTTATGTGATCTCCCAAAGGTTAACTCCACCTTCTGGAGGGAGAAGGATTCTGGGTTATCTCCCAGAGTGCTCTCTGGTCCTGAGAGAGGTGTGAATTCAGATATCTCTTTCTAGACCCTGAATCTCCCAAACTGTGAACTCCATTGAGTACTTAGATACTTATGAGCTTTCTAAAGGTGTGAACACAAGCATTGTTCAATCAGTTCCACTTAGTACTTTGTTTCAAGTTCTGGTCCAAAATATCTTCTTCTAAGATCAAATCAACTCCAATGGCTTAACACTTTGTAAAGATTCCAACAAATTCTGTTCTTGATCTCATATTCTTTACAAGAGTCAGGATAGTAGAATAAGAAAAGTACTCAAAAACAGAAGGCTTGACTTTCAATCCCAGCTCTAAACATACTACCTGTGTAATGCTAAATAAATCACTTAACCTCTCTGAGACTTTTTCATCTATAAAATGGGGAATATACCTCAAAGAATTGTTGAATTAAAGGCACTTTGTAAACTTTGTTAAAAACAACAACTGTGTAGTATTAGTGTGTAGTGTAGTAGTAGCAGTAACTGTGTGGTAGTGTGTTGTAGTAGCAGTAGTAATAACAGTGGTGGCAGTGGTAGTAATAGTAAGCATTTATAAAATGCCTTAAAGTTTGCAAAATGCTTTAAATTTTTTTTTTCACTTTATCCTCACAACTTTAAGAGAGAGGTACTATTATTATTCCCTTGTTAAGATGATGGAGATTTAAATGACTTAAAAAGCCTCCACAGCTTGCAAATATCTGAGACCAAATCTGAACTTACTTTTCTGTGAAATAATTATTAGTGATCAACAAAAGGAGCCAATCACATTCCAAAGCACACCTGAAGAGATATCCTATGGAAACCCAGAATTCATTTAGCAACTCTTCATCCCTTTCTTCGTCAACTAACACCAGACATCTCGAAGTACTGAAGCCCAATTACCTTAATCAATGAAGCTGGAGCAAATGAGTAGAAAAATGTTATTGAGGCTTACTGAAATGCTAAAATTCCAAATTCTATCTCAAACTCTAGATCCAAGTGATCACAAATTCTTTTACTTGAGTACTGCTAAGCAGGCATACTTCACCAATCTACCTCCCATTTTACTGGCTTTCCATACCAAGTCTTTCTGCCTTAGGTGGCCTATCCATTCATCCTATCACTTCCAAATCCTCATACCTATTATTCCCCAAATTCCAATCCAACCTGGTATACTCACCATCTCATCCATTCCACAATATGCTTTTGACCTGTCCTGTTGTCAGCAAACTCCCCTAAATCCTTAAATTTTTCAAACATTCTTTTCTCCTCACAAAACCTGGTTCTTTCCTGAGATCACCATATTTCTTATAACTTCCTTGAGACATAAGTGGCCCTTCCTTTTCCATTACAATTGTGCCTGGTGTTCAGCAAAGGTAATAGCACATCTTCCTTCTGTTCTTGTTTAAACTTTTACAACTTTTCCTTGTCCTCTCCAAATCATATGGAAAAAAGGAAGGGAAAAGATACCCTTCACTCCATACAGCATCCACATCATTCCTCTATAACTATCTTTTAATGAACTTTCTATTTCTGAAGTTAATTTATTCCACTTGCACCCCCATTCTTGTTTCTGCTATTTATTGATCTCCAAGTTATTCTGCCTATTTTTTTTCAAAGACTTTATCCCATCACCTTCTATCAAGTTCAAGGATTGTACTCAATACTAAAAACTCCTCTAACAATTCAATCATGTGATTCTTCAACCAGCTCAACTACAACAAACACATTCCCTACTCCATATATCCATAGACTGACATGATCTGAAACCTCATCTTTCAAAACTGTACCACTTCCAGGATCAATAACTTAAAAATTTCCCTCAAGAACCACCACCCAGTATTCCTTTACTGATCCTTCTCTCTCATTCACCTAGAACCTAGATCATCATCATTCTTAAGATCTTTAGACCTTTGACCTATCCCAACTGCCCCAGGACATCTCCCTTAAATTGATTCTACTTGCCTGTACATATTTTGGCATTTCACTAATTACTACTTAGAATCCCTTATTTTCCTGACATTTCCCCATTCTGAAAATGTAAATCCATGCTCTACAAAATTCATCATCCTGCTAGATCTGATTGGAGGGTGGAGCCATGAACTTTAAAAGCTCCATTTAAGGAGAGAGTTCAGCTCAGAATATCTCATTTCTCATTAGGCTACTTTCTGGGACTTCTACTTCTCTCATATGCTCCAGGAAGTTCATCATTGAGAAAACTCCATCAATTTATAAGATCTCATCAGCCACTGGACTCCACCCCATGGTCTGATGAAAATGGGAACATGAATTCTAAAACTTCCACATAACAAGGGGAAACTCTTCATTTCTCCTCTCATTAATTTGGAACTTCTGACGTTTTTACCTTCCCTTCACCATTTTAGGTGACCTTATCAAGTGCTTCTTTTTGTATGTAGTCTGACTCCTCTCCCAATTAGATTATAAACTCCTTTAGGGCAAGGAGTTTCTTTTTTTTTAATTTGAATCCCCAACTCTTAGCACTTGCTTGACAAAGTAGTAGGTGCTTAATAAATGTTTAAAGACTGACACTCTGACTAAATCCTCGCTCTGAGTATCCCCACTTCTTACTTCTCCCCTTTTACAAAGTATTATTATAGAAAATCATGAAATCAAGCTTATTTACACAATATAATTTAATGTTATAGAATCTTACTTGGACTCTTGTGCTCTCAACAAGCATTTGCATTGGTAGATGATGTAATATAGCATTTGAGGTCCCCTGATTTTAGGGAGCCTTCTGTTCTAACAATAAATCAGTAATCCTTATTTCCGACACTTCCAATCTAAGAACAACAGTCTGTCTGATTCTGAATAGACCACTCCTCAATTGATTGCTGACCTCTGGTCAGTGAGAGCCAAATTCCAGAAACCACTCCCTGGGCCTTACCCTGGGCCATAGAATTAGCATGTCAATCATAGAAATAAACGTGTCTCTTTGCTTCTGTTCCCTAGCTAAATTTTCTTGTAATTTAACCTGCTTGCAATGGCATTATAATAAAACTTTGCCCTTTGACCAGGAAATGGGTTCAAGACTGAAAATTCTTTTTTTTTTTCTTCCTTTCTATAACTTTTAAAAAATTATTATTATAGCTTTTTATTGACAGAACATATGCCTGGGTAATTTTTTACAACATTATCCCTTGTACGCACTTGTGTTCCGACTTTTCCCTTCCCTCCTTCCACCCCCTCCCCTAAATGGCAAGCAGTCTTATACATGTTAAATATGTTATACTATATCCTACATACAATATATGTGTGCAGAACAGAACAGTTCTCTTGTTGCACAGGGAGAATTGGATTCAGAAGGTAAAAATAGCCTGGGAAGAAAAATAAAATGCAAACAGTTAACATTCCTTTCCCAGTGTTCCTTCTCTATGTGTAGCTGCTTCTGTCCATCAATGATCAATTGGAACTGAGATAGATTTTCTCTTTGTCGAAGAAATCCACTTCCATCAGAATACATCCTCATACAGTATCGTTGTTGAAGTATATAATGATCTCCTGGTTCTGCTCATTTCACTTAGCATCAGTTCATGTAAGTCTCGCCAATCCTCTCTGTATTCATCCTGCTGGTCATTTCTTACAGAGCAATAATATTCCATAACATTCATATACCACAATTTACCCAACCATTCTCCAACTGATGGACATTCATTCATTTTCCAGTTTCAAGTCACTACAAATAGGGCTGCCACAAACATTTTGGCACATACAGGTCCCTTTCCCTTCTTTAGTATTTCTTTGGGATCCAGGGTATGCACAGTTTGATAATTTTGGGGGCATAATTCCATATTGCTCTCCAGAATGGTTGGATTCATTCACAACTCCACCAACAATGCATCAATGTCCCCGTTTTATCCCCTCCAACATTCATCATTATTTTTCTTGTCATCTTAGCCAATCTGACAGGTGTGTAGTGGTATCTCAGAGTTGTCTTAATTTGCATTTCTCTGATCAATAGTGATTTGGAACAGTCTCATATGAGTGGAAATAGTTTCAATTTCATCATCTGAAAATTGTCTGTTCATATTCTTTGATCATTTATCAATTGGATAATAAGCCTGAAAATTCTTTTGAGATATCTCAGGACACCAGTATATAATCCCAAACTTTTGGAGTCCTCTTCCCAACCTCAACAGTAGAGAGAGTTTTCTCATCTGAAAGTTCTCTATGCCAATGAAATCACAGCTTTAGTCCTCATCTTGTAATGCTGGAGAAACTGAGGCAAGATAGAGATTAGAGAGTTTTTTAATATTTTATTTGAAAGGAAGAGATTTACTGGGACCAAATGGACCAATAGTTTGGTCCCAGGGCTGAATGAGACTATCATCTCCAAGAATCCAGCATCCAGCATCCAGCAGCCAATTCAAATTCTCAATGACATATTTATACACAGTAGCTAAACAAAGGCAGGGGGGTGGAGTCCAAACTCTGGTGAGCAGGAATCTCCAGGCAGAAACCATTAATTTGGTTCTGACAGGTTGGGGGGGTAGGACCATAAATTCTTACTAACTAGGAAATAATAAAGTGTCTGGCTAGAGACAGAATGTCTGGATTCCCCCTTTCTGAGTTTACACATTGACAATTTATAACCTCTGAGTTATACCAGTCTTAATGAGCCTTGCAACTAAGGGGATTGAGGCAGAAAAATTAAGGAAACTGAGACAGGACCAATTAGGGAAACTGAGTCAGGACAATTAAAAAAAACTGTGGCACAACATTCTACACACTCTCTCTTCTGAATATTCAAATCATTGAATTACCTTCCTCTAGATACCTAGATGGTTTTAGCACCATAATTTTGACCAACCCTATATAAAGCAAATAAACCAAAATAAAACTAGAAAAATGCAAGGACTCATATGGCAAGAGCAAGTCTCTCCCTGATAATCGCAGAGTTAATCAGCAATACAAAGGCTCTCCCTGTTGCAAGCATGTCAGGTCCTCTACAGTTGGAAAGCATCTCAGCCAGAGAATCCAGTTTGAGATGGACAGTTCACTGTGAGTTAGGTGGGTCTGCAGTCATTTGTGCATTTAACTCAGCCTCTGCTTATGGAGCAGCAGCGCTCAAGGGCTCAAGGCCCATTAAGAGGGGCAACCCTCTCCAGGGAAGAAGGGTGAGGCTTGGAGTAGCTCCATCTGTCCCCACCCAGAGGAACAGATAGGGCTGCTATTAGGAAACAGAAAGGATCCAGATTTCTGAGCAGATTATGCACAGTTAGACCATCAAGTCAGGCAACCCCGAACTTTTAGAGGCATAATATCAAAACTGCAATGTCCTTTGAGAATGCTGAAATACTAATTAAGAAACTCGGTTTACAGGACAGGAGACTGCCAAGTCCCAAGACAGGTGTCTGATTTCTGATTGTTTCTAAAAAATAATTCCAAAAACTGAGTCAGCTAGGGCAATTCCAACAGAATACAGGATTTCAAAGCTAAAGCAAAATAAAAATGGAAAAAAAAAGGACTGTTTAAAGGATTTCCAAATTCAATCTAAACTAGTGAAATGGAGGGGGGGCAGAAGTGCCTAAGGCAAAGTGAATAGGAAACTAGTGGTTTCCCCATTCAGGTATTTTGAGAAAAATATACCAGTTTTCCCAATTACTCATCTCTTCCTCCCTTTTTTTCTCATGGAAAGAAATTATCAAATAACCATCCCACATATATAAACCCCAAGAGTGAATCAAAATTCCTATACATAACAGACTAGTATAGTAAGTTTCCTAAAAATCCCTCAGACCTAACAGTAATAGTTACACAGTTTTAACAAACTCCATCCCAAATCTTAAACACACAGTAATAGATGACCCAGTCAGGGTTTAACAGTCATTCATCAACCATTCCCAAATTCCCCCATATCAGTTCATCAGGGATACGAGCGAAGCTTTTCATTCAAGCTTCATGTTGATAATGGGCAGAGGCTCTCAGTTCATGCAGGGGGTGGATGTGGTGTGTCATGCTGACAAAGCTGATCTAAGTCCCAGAAGCAAGTCAATATCTGTAATTTGACCAAAATCTAGAACAAAAAACCCCGCACAAATCTAACAAATAGAGGTTAGAACAGCCTGAAATAGAAAGACTTGGTTCACAAGACTATTGCAAAATGTGAAGAGCCAGCAGCTTCCTATGTGAAGAGATGATTTTGCTTTTACAGGACAGGCAAACAGCTGTAGTCTTAAGTCTCAATAGCAGTTAAGTTTCATAGACCACTGTAAATTGTCTTCTTACTATTTAAAAACCTTTAAAAAACAAAACACAAATATCCAGTAACAGACAGATGACCAGGCTAAATACTCATTTGCCCAAGTATTTAGAATATAATGATTACATATAACCAGATTGGAAACAGCAAGGTATGACATAATTGAATTACATTAACAGTTTCTATTGACCTAAATTATCTCTGATCAGTCACAGGAGGAAAAAAAATGCAAGGACATAACTATAACATAACATAAGTAGTTAAAACTCAACCATCAGCACATACAGGATAAAATATCTTTAAACCAGGTTTATTCCAATCAATTGTCCCACTAACTGTCAGAGGGTGGAGCTTTAAAACTCCCAAATAGTCTTAACTACAAGCCCAAGAAATTTGACCTCCAATAACAAATTCCATTAATCTATTTTTCAGATAAATCCTAGTTCACAACTTAGAGAAATTATCATATCCAAGTAGATATAAGTTGAACATTATACAAATCATTTTGCTTTAAAATACCCAATACATAGAAAAAAATCCCAAATTGCATATTGTCCATAACAGAAACATTTTCAAAAGGACAAAGGAAAAAAAAAACTATTATGTTCAGAAGCCCTTTAAATGATAGGCTTATGCCTCAGGATATAATCAATTAAAACTTATATATAATATCCTATATAGACTATCCTAATACCACATAAAAGAATCTGAAAGATTCTTAAAAATATTAATTAAACTTTTAGAAATAATCCTACCAAATTATAGATCACATTTTTGACTGTATTCCTTAACCAAGGATACCTTTATGTATCAAAGAAATAAATATTCAATTAATTAACACCCTGTGAGAGCAGCCTGTCCCTTTCAGCAGAGGGACAAGCAGAAGCAACTTGATAAAAAGAAGGGCTAGAACACACTTGGAGGATGGGGGAGAGGAGGATTCCATGTGGCCCCCCTTCTCCCACTCCTGCACTCCTGGACAAAAGATTCCCTCAGGTTCCCCACTCAATTTTCCCACACAGAAATCCTTCCATTGAAAATTTCGTCTTTCTTTTCCTACTTAACTCTTCTCTTTCCCTCAGCTACATGCCTTAAACAATCTCCAACAATTTTCCTAACTAGATGCTCCATTACTAAATAAAGTAGCAGAAAGCAAGGGGGGGAGGGAGGGAGGGAGTTGAAACCTCTCTCCCCAACTTTTTCCCTCTCCTCCCAATACCTTTCTCTTCCTAAAATCATGCAAACCTTTAATTTCTCCTACAAATCAATTCTTCATAAATCACCTGCATTCTCCTCTCCTTTTCCCTTCAAAACCTGTAAGATTCACACTATAGAGAATAACTAAATAACTCCACAAAACCCACATGTCCAGTAGAGCTGGATTTAAAATATAACTTATGTTAACAAATAAACTGAATCAAACCAAATACAGGTTTGTTTGGGTTTTTTTAACACAAGTTTTTTTTGTTGTTTTTTTTGTTTTTGTTTTTTTCCCTTCTGCCTGCATGTTCCTCTGAGAGCAATTAGCATCTCTCTTATCTGTCTAGGCAGAGCTTTTATAGCCCAGCCCAGGTTAAGTTTGAATTTTATTGCTCTTTCCCTTTAATCCTACTAGCAGGCTGCTTTTTTCCCCTTTACTTACAAATTAGTACATCAGGTTAAAAAGTTTAAAATCACAAGCAAATTGTATACTAAGCACAGTTGCAACATTGAAATAACAAATCCCCAAATTTCTTAATCATTGTTCTTAAAACTTAACAGAGCTTTTAAATAAACAAAACAGACAGACAAATCACACAGACAGTTATCTGAATAGTTACAACATTAAATAAAAGATTTAACATATATAGACTAGGGGCTTTTCCCTAGCCACAAGAGAAGTTTGTTTCAGCTTCAGATTCTTTCCTCCCAGAATCAAAACGGAACTTTTTTAGGTTTTCAAGTCCCATTGCTGCATCTCTGCCTTAACCAGAACCAAGATTTTGCCCAGAGGCAACCAGAATCAGAAAAAAACCCAGATAGTGTCAGAACACCAGCCAGATTTATATTCTAGAATACCCAGAGTTGTGCTACTGGCACACAGAACTAGATATGTGTCTTAAAAGACACTCAGAACAGAAGATATCTTCCAGCATTCTGGAATGATATCCTTCTCAGAATTTAATGCCCATTGGCATTTTATTATTCGGAGAATCCAGATGCTAGCACAAACAGGCAGAACAGATAAACATATCAAATGTCCTAAAACAGATATTCAGACTTATTCTCCCATAGCCTAAATGAAGGTGTCCACCATCAGGGGTGGCTGCAACTGAAAACTGCTCTCTTCCCCATAGACTCTGGGAACAAATCCAGAGGGCCAGCCTCTCCAGGCCAAGAACTCAGATCTCTAGCCACTCCAAGGTCCAAGGTAGAGACCTAACGGTCTCTAATCTTTACTCCCATTCTCAGCTTCTAATATCTCGGTGGAACCTCCAAATGTAATGCTGGAGAAACTGAAGCAAGATAAGAGATTAGAGAGGTTTTTTTTTATATATTTTATTTGAAAGGGAGAGATTTACTGGGACCACATGGATCCATGGTTTGGTCCCAGGGCTGAATGAGACTATCATCTCCAAGAATCCAGCATCCAGCATCCAGCAGCCAATTCAAGTTCTCAATGACATATTTATACACAGTAGCTAAACAAAGGCAGGGGGGTGAAGTCCAAACTCTGGTGAGCGGGAATCTCTAGGGAGGAACTATTAATTTGGTTCTGACAGGTTGGGGGGGGTAGGACCATAAATTCTTACTAACTGGGAGGTAAGAAAGTGTCTGCTAGAGACAGAATGTCTGGATTCCCCCTTTCTGAGTTTACACATTGACAATTTATAACCTCTGAGTTATACCAGTCTTAATGAACCTTGCAACTAAGGGGATTGAGGCAGAAAAATTAAGGAAATAGAGGCAGGACCAATTTAGGGAAATAAAAGAGAACTGTGGCACAACAATCTCTTATCATATTATGTACTAAGTTATGGTAAGACATTGAAAAACTGAAAACAGTTCATGCCCTCAAAGAGCTTACTTAATGAATAAATAAACTGGTACATATAAGATAAGTGAAGAGTGAGTAGAAATTAGCACTATCTTTTCAGTTTCCTCATCTATAAAATGGAGATTAAAAATATCAATTGAACCTCAGGATTGCTGTGAGAATCAATGAGATGAGTCTATATATTTCTTCTTAAATCTAATAAATTTTATATATCTTATATATATATATATATATATATATATATTTCACTTATCCAACAAGATTAGATTTTGTTCATGATTCCTAGAAAAGCATATATGCTCTCTCTACTTCAATTCTTCCTACTAATGAAAATCTCATCCCTCAATCAACTAGCCCTCCAAGTATCTCCCAGGGTATGGCATTCCTTCTCCCATGCTTCCTACAAATACAAAAATTGCAAATCATTTCCTACTAACACAACAATTAACAATAACTGATTCATTAATTCGTGATCAATGGGTGATTAGCTCCTTGCCAATAGCTGGCCTATTTTCATCTTTGGGGTTTTGTTTGTTTGTTTGTTTGTTTTGTTTTGTTTTTTGCAAACAAGAGTCGCAATTAAGTGATTTGCCCAAAGTCACACAACTAGTAAATGTCAAATGTTTAAGGCCCCATTTGAACTTAGGTCCTTCTGAATCCAAGACTAATGTTCTATCCATGGCACCACCTAGCTGCCCCTCTACTGGTCTGTTTTTTTGTTTTTTTTTTTTTTTAACTTTTACCTCATATTTATTTATTTATTTATTTTTTATTTAATAGCCTTTTATTTACAGGATATATATATGGGTAACTTTACAGCATTAACAATTGCCAAACCTCTTGTTCCAATTTTTCACCTCTTACCCCCCCCACCCCCTCCCCTAGATGGCAGGATGACCTCTACTGGTCTATTTGTAAAGCAACTTGACAAACCAAAAAGATACAAGATTAAATTCAATCTTCCATTAATTAAATTAAATTAAGAGAGTAACTCCATGATTCCTTCCAACGCAAAGGTTCCATGCATCCCTGATAAGTCAACTAAAAAGGTACTCCAGAAACTCTCAATGAGCCTTTGTAAAGAAAGCTTTATTTCAAAAACTAACAGGAAAAGTTGGTCTTTGAAAATATAAGCCTTCTGGAACTTGCCAATAAAATAATAACTGAATTTCCTACAGAGAGGCAACTAAAAGATTTACGTAGAATTTTCTTGTTCTTGTTGGTTGGGGAATTTTTATTGTTATTTTCATAAAATGATGATTAGTTAAGCTAACTAAATATCATACTCTTTCATTTCTTGCTTTTTTTTTTTTTAACTTCCTCCAGCTCCCTGTGGACAAAATGAAACCCGAGAAGATGGCAAAATAGTCCAGCTGCCTCCCTGCAAGACAGGAGCTTGGATTGTACCAGCCATCATGGCCTGTTATCTCTTAGTGGCAAATATCCTGCTAGTCAACCTCCTTATTGCTGTCTTTAAGTAAGTAACGAGTTGACATTTGTGAATTTTAATTCAGGGAAGGGTAGGAGAAAGAAACCATAGCAAAAAATTACTATACCTGTGAGAACAGAGATTAATTAGACTGTGTGAAAGTGAAGATCACTTGGGCTAGTGCCACTAAGGAAAAAAAAACAAGCCCTAAAATGCCTAGTGGTTGCTACACTAGGACTGGCTGTTGCTGAAAAGCCAAAAGCCAGGAATATAGTTACAAGAAGGAAGAAGTTCACTCTAAGTTGGTATTGTAGTAGCCATTTAAATTTTGTCACCATAGGGCAAAGCCACAATCATCTTGTCCTAGGTACACAAAAAATAGGTAAAAAGAAAAATGGTTTTTAATAGAATAGTGGATGTCATTGCTTTCCATTTGCTCCTTTTTCAGCAATACATTTTTCGAAGTTAAATCTATATCCAATCAAGTGTGGAAGTTTCAGAGGTATCAGCTGATCATGACATTTCATGAAAGACCCGTCCTGCCACCACCCCTAATTATTTTCAGCCACATGACCATGATATTCCAGCACCTCTGCTGTCGTTGGCGAAAACATGAAAGTGATCCAGATGAACGAGACTACGGCCTAAGTAAGTTTTAAGTATCTGACCCAGGACATTCCAAATTAGAATTTTCTACATATTTCTAGCTAATTAGTTATACAAGAAAACATACTCATCTTGCTTTTTCCCTTGGCTTGCCAAAGGCTTCACATGGGCCTGGAGTACCTTAGGGGGGTTGACAGGAGCTAAACACTTAAAAAGTGGGAGTAATGAAGCCATAAAAGGATTGAATTACATGCCCTTGACCTCTCCTACTGGCAGAAAACAACCAACAGGTCTAGGTAATGATCCTCAAAATCTTCCACTCTCATTCTGGTCGTAGATTTTCTCTCTATTAGTCTCTAAAACCTTAAGGCACTGGGGTACAATGGTGAGAATGCTGGACTTATAGTCAGAAAGATATGAATTCAAATTCTGTGCCAGACAATTATTGTATGATTGTTGGCAAATCAATTAAACTCTTTGGGCTTCAATTACTTACCTATAAAATGAGAGGATTAGATTATAACTTCTAAGGTATCTTCTAACTATAAATCTACGACTCCATAATTTACACCAAACCAACTAGCCTTTTAAATCTGTCATTTTCAATCAGTTTTCTGCCCCAGGTAATCCCAGTTTCATTAACCATTAAATATTGGAAGTTTTAGAAAGTGATAAAGAAATTGATACAAAATTTCTCTGATAAGGCCTCATTTCTCAAACAAAGGGAACTGAATCAAATTTATAAAAAATAAGAGCCATACCCCAATTGATAAATGATCAAGAGATATCTCTTGATCATATGATCCTTACCTAACGGGCTATAAATTCATATATATATATATATATATATCCTTTGACCTAACAATATCACTGTTAGGCATAACTACCAAAAGAGATTTTTTTTAAAAAAGGAAAATGACTTATATGTACAAAAAAATATTCATAGCAGCTCTCTTCTCAGAGCAAAAATATTGGAAATTGAGGAGGATGCCCATCAGTTGGGGAAGGGCTCAACCAACTGTGTGATATGTGTTTCTGATGGGACATTATTGTTCTATGGGAAATGATGGCAGCATGCTCTCAGGGGAAAAACAACAACAAACAACCTGGAAAATCCTCCATGAATTCAAGCAGAGTGAAAATACCTTGCTGTATACAAAGTAATAGCAATGTTCTGGGATGGCAGCTATAAATAACTTTGCTATTCTCAGTAGTACAACCATCCACAACTACTCTGAAGACTTAGGAAAAATCCTATCCATACCCAGAGAAGGAACTGATTGTGTCTGAATATAGAATGAAGCATTCTCTCTTTCTCTTTCTATCTCTCTCTTTTTTTAAGAACTTAATTTTTCTTGAGGATTTTTAATTTTATTAAGGTTGGAGATCTATGTTTTCTTTCACAAACTGACTTTTATGGAAATATTTTGCATAACTTCACATGTGGTTTCTTAATTGTGGGTGGGGATAAAGGAGACCTAGAATTCAAAAATTTTAAAAACAAATGTAAAAAAAAAGTTTTGAATGTAACTGGGGAAAAATATTAAATAAAATTTTAAAAACATCAATAACTTTAAAAAATTGCTGCAAGATTCCCAATTTCCATATAAAATTCTAATTTTAACAAATGAAAACTGATTTTTAAAATATAATTTTGAGAGCTTCTTGCTGTGTGACCTTAGGCAAGTCACTTATCCCCAATTGCCTCAGTTAAAAAAATTATTCTGAGAGACAAGTCCTTCTTCCTCGAGATATGAACTTATGCTGTCAAAATCAAGGACAGAGTGAATACTTATTAATGGATTAATGGATCAGACCCTGCACCAGGAAATGCCTGGAGCATTTCAAGATTCTACAACAATTCAACTTGATTCAATAGATTTAGTATTTACTTTTTAAGCACCAGGCATTGCTCTAGATACTAACAGCAAAAAGAAAAGGCTCTTCAACAAACTTACATTTTATTGGAGGGAAAGTCATATACAGTTACAATTGAGTCCCACATGTGCAATTACTCAGGAACTGAATCAATTTCCAAGTCTGGGCCATTTTACCTCCATACTATCTCTCATATTCACCATTCACATTCTCCAGTCTCACCATACTCATGCTACTTCAAATCCACATCAAGTCTTGCCTGTTAACATCCTCCTAATTTGCCTCCATTGTCAACACCTGCCTGACAAATTGATATTCTTAAAACTCAGACCTGACCATGTTACTTCCTTGCTCAAAAGGTTATATGTCTGCTACTTGCATCTAAGAGAAAATAAAAACACTGATGTTTAGCATTTAAAGTTCTTCACAATATTGCTCCAAACTACCTTTCCAGGCTAATTATACATAATGTGTTTTCTATTTGAGTCAAATTGGTCAACTTTTTTTTTCTCTTCCAGACATAATGAGTATAGGCTGCTCCCTATTCCCCCCTCCATCTCTTAGAACCCCTTGCTCCTCTCAAGGCTCAGCTAGACCTTTCCTGATTCCCTCCCCCTACTCTGCATTTACAAATCTTTTATCTGTGCACATGCTTCTCCCAAGTATAAAACAAGTTTTATAGTGCCTAATATGTAGTAAGGCAATAAATAAATTGATTATCAGATAAATTAGATAAACTACATTATTACCTTTTAAGTTGAATTGATACAACATACAGAAATCTACAAAGTTCATATTTGCATTTCAGATTATATCTCTACCCAAATGGTCCAAGAAAAACCAAATAACTAGGTGGGTGAAGTCTTTTATCCAAGCTTGTCTGAATATTGTTACTACACAAATGGATCCCAGACATCAATAGCAGATAAAGAATGGGAAGAATTGGCATATGTTGATAGCAGAAATTCAGAGCCATGGACAAATCAGGAAAATACAAAAGAACCTTTGATCATTTCAATATGCTATAAAAAGGGCTAAAAGGACCTTCTAAGAATTAATCTCACTTAAAAGGTTGATATGGGGCAGCTGGGTGGCACACTGGATAGAGTGGTGGGCCTGAAGTCAGAAGACTCATCTTCCTGAGTTCAAATCTGGCCTCAAAAACATTACTTGTGTGACCCTGGGAAAATCACTTAATCCTGTTTGCCTTAATTTCCTCATTTGTAAAATGAGCCAGAGAAAGAAATGGCAAATACCTCAATATCTTTGCCAAGAAAATTACAAATGCAGTTGATCACAAAGACTCAGACAAAAGTAACTTAGCAACAGCAAGGAGATGCTTGCTGCTGGTTCCTTCAAATGCCAAGTCCTTGTAGCTTCTCAATGAAAAGCAAACAATACAAAAATTATTTACATTGTAAAGTCTGGTTTGTGCCTTTTTGTTTTGGTTTGAAGGTGGGTTTTTTTTTTTTGGGGGGGGGGGAGGTTAGAAAATAACGCAAAGCAAAACCAAGAAAGGAAAGAGTTATTGTCTACTAACCTTTGTTTTCTTTATGTGGTTAAGTTTTCAGTAAAGTAAGCTCATTTTCTTTGGAGTGTGCTATCTTTAGCATGAAATCATACAACTCACTCATGATAAGAGAAATTATTCTGAATTGAGGTGGAGGGAGGGGATGTCCCCCTGTCCCATTTCATTTTCTTCTTTATCTAACACTCTATCCAGTTCCTTCAACACAATCTTTCTTTTCTTTTAAAAACTCTTCTCCTACAAAGAGTCTTCTTCAGTAGAGGGACCCTGGCTATGGATTTGGTTTTCCCATATCCTGAACAAGTTTTATATTAGCTACTCAGGGAAAGCCTGGCAAAGGTCATAACTCCACACCATAATGTCCAAACAGTATGAACAGATGGATATGAAATAGAAACTAAAGGAAGCATGACAGATGGCTTTAGAACTTGCAAGAACTAGATCATAGAGTCCTGTGTTAAATTTCACTGTTCAAGGCTCTCAGTAAGATTGCAGAAAAGATTTTTCTTATGGAAAATTATTTTATATCAGTGAAATCACAAGCTCACTATCCCTGAAAGTAACACTTAAACACTGTACCACCACCATTCCACTCTACCAAGTCCAACCCCTTAACCACCCATAATTTATTCTTCCTCTTATTCCAAAGACAAGAAATTTACTCAAGATTACCCTGGGCTACTGTGGTAGGTCAAAAGGGCCTAAAACAAATCACCTCGTTCTATTTTGCAGTCTCTCCCTTTTTTGAGGCTGGTATAATTCTTAGGTATTAGTAGGTTAAGAATTATAGACGGTCAAATGCTAAGGTCAGATATCCTTAGATGAATTTCAGATCTAAAAGTAAGCAAATGGTTAAAGAAACCACCCTGAAATAGTCTGTTTGAAAGGATGAAATTTGGTTGAAGTTCAGTCAAAGAATCCAGACCAATCTACATAGTCCAATTAATATTTAGTGAATGAGACAATGTTTCTAAAAGAGAAGCAAATTTTCTATTCTGTCGTTTGTTGCTTTCACAGAACTTTTTATAACAGATGATGAGCTCAAGAAAGTCCATGACTTTGAGGAACAGTGCATAGAGGAATATTTTAGAGAAAAGGATGATAGATTCAATTCTTCTAATGATGAAAGGATACGAGTGACATCAGAAAGGTATTTATTTACTACATACTGTCTTTTACATCATGAAATACTTGTTTGAGTAATGACCTGTATTCTCAACAGTAACAAAGACAATCTGGAAGAATCAGTATTTGGTTGTTCCCTGATATCACTGGTGTTTACTACCTAGGAAATGAGCAAATGTATGCAATAAATTATTGTTCTTAAGAATTAACAGTTGTCTTTATATTAATTGTTATTAATTATGAATTGTGCTAAGATTGATTATTAATTGTTGGTCTTGATAATTATTATTCATCTTTAGACTTCTAAATAAAATCACAGGATTATTGAATCTGTACAAGGGATCTCAGAGGCCATCTATTCTCAGGAAGTCTAGTAATTATCTTAGAGTTGTCCAAGTCATAAGAAACAAATGTCATTCCAATGTCCAGTCCTATATTCCCTTAAGTAGTGTGTCCTGTATGAATAAAGTTATAAACATGTATCATTCACTGTTTTTATCTGCAATGCATACAGCTAATACTTGTAAAATTAAAAGTGGCACTCAGACTTTACAAGCATCCTGAGTAATTTCTTTAGGGCTAATTCTCTTCATATGTAAAATGATCGGAGTAGACAGGGTGATATCTAAGCTCCCTTTCAGTGCTAAATCTATGCAAAAGGGGGGAAAGGAAATAAGCATTTATTAAGCACTTACTATATACCAGGCATCATATTAAGTATTTTACAAATAATTCTCATTTTTTCCTCACAACAAACCAATGTCACACAGTTAATAAACATTTAAGGACATATTTGAACTCAGGTCTTCCTGGGTAACTACATAGTACGACAGATATAGTGTTAGGACTAGAGCCTGGACAATCTAAGCTCAAATCCAGCCTCAGACTAATTATATGACCCTGGGCAAATCATTTAACTTTTGTCCACCTCAATTTCCTCATCTATAAAATGGAGATAATTATAATGCCTACTTCCCAGAGTTGTTGTGAAGATCAAATAAAAGTCACTGGCACATAGGAAGTGCTATATAAATGTTAGCTATTATTACTAGCTATTATTTCTGACTCCAGTCCAGAGCTCTATCAGCTATATCATCTAGATATCTAGGCAGACAGAACAGATAAATAGTTAAAACATTTATTAAGCACTTAATATGTGCCAGACACTGTGCTAAATGTTAAAGATAAGAATATAAGCAAGAAAGAAAGTCCCTGCTTTCAAGGAGTTCACATTCAAACGGAGTAAAACAATATATAAAAGAAAAGTTTAAAAGGGAATCAGAGATAGGTTTAGGGCATGGGATAACCAGAAAAGCAGGAAGGAGACCTGGATCTAGAGAAGATAAAGTGAAAGTTCACCTATCAGAATCCAAATTCTAAGGACACTATCCAGGTCTGGTGGGAAGGGTACAAGGATAATTGCCAGAACATGGTTTGTTAATAATTTAGAAGAATCCTAGCTTAATAATTAGGAGACTTGGGTTTGAATCTCAGCCCTACCATTTGCTACTAATAATATAATCTTGATTATACATAACTTACTAGGCCTTAGTTTCTTCATCCATAAAGGGAAGACATTGGACAAAATCATCTCTAAGATTTATTCTGGATATAAATACTATGATTCCACCTTGATGAATAATCAAAATTTGAAAATAATGACAATAAATGTAATCAGTGTATCATCTATCAAACTGGACCAGATATTCTGGCTGGATATTCTTTCTTTGCTTGGCTTCCATAATACTAACTATTCCTCTTGTCCTTTAAAAATAGGCATTCTAGGCCAGCTAGGTGGTGCAGTGGATAGAGCACCAATCTGGTCTCAGACACTTAATAATTCCTAGCTCTGTGACCCAGGGCAAGTCACTTAACCCCAAGTGCCTCAACAAAACAACAACAACAACAAAAATAGGCATTCTGACAAAATTTTTTCCTCTTTTCTCCTCTCTCCTTTAGTAAGTGCATCTATTCCCATGACTTCAATCACCACCTCTGTGTAATGATTCACAAATCTATATTTCTACTCCCAGAGTTCTAATTCTTTATTTCCAATTCCTCCCTCAGTCCCACCCCCAAGAATCTCTACTTTGTTGTTCCACCAATACTTCAAACCCAACATGTCTAAAACCAAACTCATCTATGCATGATAAATAGAGCATTTAACTTGGAGGTAGAAAGACAGAAATTTGAATCTTCTAACACTCACCAGTTATGTGACTCTAAGCAAATAACTTACCATCCTTTGGAATTACTTTCCTCATTTGTAAAAGGAATAATGATAACTTTTAAAGTCCCTTACAGTTCTCACTCCATCAATTGTTTCTCACTTACTGTGACTTACACTGCACCACCCTGAAATTCTGAAGGCAGACAACCTGGGTTCAAGTAATGTTCCTGCCACTAAGAGCCATCATCATTTATTGTTTGAAGGCGGTCATCCAAATTTCTTTCAAATTTTTCAGTATATTTTCTAAGCTAATCCATTTTCAGAATGTGGTCAGTTCTTTGAGTAGCTAGTACATATCATCCTGATTCCCAAGTCTGTATTGATATTTCCTACTTCACAACAATTATGTAGAAATGGCTTATCTTCATCTACTTCTTTCTAGGATATGAAGACTCTTGGCTAAACAAATCCAATTTATCTCTTCTACATCACACCATCCTAGGCCCATCTGCTTAGTAACTCATTGTGTAATGCTGGAGAAACTGAGGCAAGACAGAAATTAGGGTTTTTAATATTTTAATAGTGGAGAATTTGGACTAGGAAATCCATACTAGCTATAACAACTGGCTGGATGGGGACTCTTGTCTCAAAGCATCCAGCATCTAGCAAGTAGTTTCAGAGACTTTCCAGCTATCAGGGAAACAAAGGCAAGGGGGAAGAGGGGCAGAGCACCAGGTGAGTGGAAATACCAGGAAGTACTATATCTTTTCAATTCTTACAGATTGGTGGTCAAGAACATGGTTCTAGCAAGAGACAGGAAGTCTGAGACCAGGAGATACCCAAGTATTTGAGATAAGCCATCTGGAGTTTTATGATTCTTTGCAATGCTTGAGTGGCTAGAGCTCCCGCAGCCCTAATTATTTCAGTCCTAATGGCCAGGAAGGGGAGGGGGGTCAGGCATAGCATACTAACTCAGGAAAACTGAGATATTATAATTCAGGGAAACTAATGCAGAGAAACTGAGGTATTACAATTCAGGGAAACTGAGACATAACAATTATATTTTGCTAATTGAGTTCAAGCCACTACAGGGCAGCCACACAAAGCAGAGATGTCTAGGCACCATGACTGATTCAAACTAAAACAAACTATATGATACAATCTGTTTTGTGTTTGGAGAGCAGAATAGCATCCTGTGTAGCTTTTAAAATTACAGAATCTTAGAATTGTAAGGGTCCTTAAAGATCATTGAGTCCACCCTCCCATTCAATATGAGAATCTCTACCACAACATTCTGGACATATGCATAACCATCCTCTGCTTGAATAATAGTAAATGAAAAGCATTTTCTTATTAAATTACTATAGTTAGAAAGTTGTTCCTTTGTAGTCAGCCAGGATTTGCCTTTCTATAATTTTAGGTCAATAACCAGTGATTAAGTACCTATTGTATACCAGGTACTATGCTAGGCATGAGGGATATAAGCGATATATAAAAATGGTCTCTGTCCTCAATGAGTTTATATTCTAATTTCCAACATGTTCTTGGTTCTTCCCTGAAGCAACACAGTATCCTGTGTACATTCCCTACTCTACCTGACAGCCATTTTAAAAGTTATCATATATCTTTGTTTTCTCTTTACCAGTTAAAACGTCTATAGTTCCTTCAAATATGTCTTATGTTATTTCACTTGCTAAAAGTGTGTGACATTCTGGTTGCTCCATGCTGGAAGTATGCTGGAATGTGGCACCTATTGTCCGAATATAAACATTTTTCACTTTTTTTTTCATATTTTTGTTCAAATCTTCTTATACAAAATGACTATTATGGAAATGTTTTACACCATTGCACATATATAACTTATATTATTGGATTGCTTATTGTCTCAGGAAGGGTAGAGAAAAGGAAGGGAAGGAGGAATAAAAGTTAGAATTCAAAACTTAAAAAAAAAAGGTTTAAATTGGTTTTAATATATAATTATGGGAAAATATTATTTAAAAATAAAATTGAAGAATATAGCTGAATAGATTAGAAAGCAAAAAATTAAAACTAGAACTGAACACATGGCCTAATCAGTGCAAAATACAATGGGACTATTTATTTCCTTGCTAAGTATACTTTTTATGCAGCTGAGACATAGAGAATAGGAAGGTACCTTTGGAAACTGGAAGAAATATATAGACTGTGAGATTCTGGATAACTCACCTAACTCTTCAGTGCTTCAGCCAATTCTCTACAACTCCAAGATCACTGATCCCTCAGGGTACCTTCCCATATGAATGTTAACTCTTTCCTCAGATTATCCCAGAGCACATTATCTGATTTTCTCTGAAACATCTAATAGGAATAATGCTCATTGGCATAATATTTCTTATATCCAGGCAACTAAGTGATTCACAATCAGCAAATCCAAGTTCAAATCCTGCCTCAGACACTAGCTGTGTGATTTTGGACAAATCAATTTCTTCTTTCCTTAGTTTCTTCACCTATCCAATCAAGTCAATACATATTAGATGGGACAAAGACCACCAGCTCAAATAAATCAAGATTCTCAAAGTAAAAGCAGAAAGGAATTTTATTATGATCTCACAAGAAAGGGTGTCTCCCTCCCAACAAGCAGTTAGACAAAGAGAGACAAGGCCAAGTTAAGAAACAAGAATTATATATGTATCTGAGGTAATACTCCCTATAGGCTGGATCTTTGCCCTAATTGGTTAGGACAATGACCTCACATTCTAAGTCATAAATAAGGAAAACCTTCTGACCCAACCACATCTTTAGGATTACTAAATTATCTTATATGGAAGTTTTAATGCCAAGATGGCCCCAACTTAGTCTCATAAAGAAAAGGGCAATATGGTCCCACTCCTTGTAAACCATGTGATCTCTGGAGGAAAAAACCTGGCCCTGGGGCACAATGGACCTTCACTCAACTTTTAGAATACTGTCTCCATCTTGTGAGATAGCTTTCACAGTTCACTTCATTCAATATTAAGTGCCAGGCATTATAGTAAGAGCTGAGAATTACTAAGAAAGAAAAAGGGCAGTTCTACTCTTAGGAAACTCAAAATCTAAGGATGAGACAGTATGAAAATAACTAAATTATATACAGGATAAATTGGAAAGGAGTGAGGAAGGACTTCCTGTAGAAGAAAGGAAATAAAGATCAACAAGCATTTAGGTGTCTATAATATTTGCCAGTCACTGAGAATACAAAGAACATTTTTAAAAATCCAGGGTCTTCTCTCAATGAACTCATAGTCAAATGGGGGAATAATCTGTAAGCAATTATAAACAAATAAGATATTTATAGGACAAACTGAAGATAATCTAGCTGGGGCTAGAGGACAGAGAATTTTTCAGGCATGTGGGACAAATAGTGAAACTGATCAGAGTAGGGAGGTGGAGTAGGGAGGAATAGCAAGAAGGCTCACATCACATGACAGAAAAAAATGTAGAGTAGGGGCTAGAAGAGTAAGGCATAAGACTAGAAAGGTACAAGGGGGTCGGATTGTGGCTTCAAAGGGCAAACAGAGGCTTTTGTATTTTATCCTGGAGGCAATAGGAACTCACTGGAGTTAACCTACTAACATTTAGCTTTGTCCAAGTGCAAATGACCCATGTGTTCCTCTCTTCCTGAAGGGTGGAGAATATGTCTATGCGCCTGGAGGAAGTGAATGAGCGAGAACACTGCATGAAGGCTTCACTCCAAACCGTAGATATTAGGCTCGCTCAGCTGGAGGACATGATAGGACGCATGGCCACGGCACTGGAACGGCTTACTGGTTTGGAAAGGGCAGAGTCCAATAAAATTCGTTCCCGAACCTCCTCCGATTGTACAGACGCTGCCTACATTGTTCGCCAGAGCAGCTTCAATAGCCAGGAAGGAAACACCTACAAGGTCCAAGAAAGTCTCGACCCTACAGGTGAGGGGTCAATGTCCCCAACCTCTCCAACCTTAATGCCCCGTATGCGAAGTCATTCTTTCTATTCCATGAATATAAAAGACAAAAGTGATATAGAAAAATTGGAAAGTATTTTTAAAGAAAGGTCCCTCAGTCTACACCGAGCCACTAGCTCCCATTCAGTATCAAAAGAAACCAAGGCTGTTCCCATCCCCATAAGTACTTTGGCAATTATCCCTGATTCCAGAAGACCATCATCTTGTATTGATATCTATGTCTCAGCCATGGATGAACTCCAGGGTGACATAGATCCTCTGGACAATTCCATGAATATCTTGGGGCTAGAAGAGCCCATCTTTCCAGCTCCAACAACATCTACTGCCCCTTCAAGTAGTGCTTATGCAACCCTCGCACCTACAGACAGACTTCCAAGCCGTAGCATGGATTTTGAGGATATCACTTCAATGGACACAAGGTCTTTTTCTTCAGACTACACCCACCTCCTCCCAGAGTGCCCAAATCCTTGGGATGTTGACCCACCCTTGTATCATGCAATAGAGAGGTCAAAAAGTAGCCGCTACCTGGCTACCACTCCTTTTCTTCTTGAGGAGGCCCCAATTGTGAAATCCCATAGCTTTATGTTCTCTCCTCCTCGAAACTATTATACCAACTTTGGGGTATCTGTCAAAACAGCAGAATACACAAGCATTACAGACTGCATAGACACCAGGTGTGTGAATGCTCCTCAGGCAATAGCTGACAGGATGATCTTCCCTGGAGCCCTAGGAGACAAAGTGGAGGACTTGGCCAGCAACCATCCAGAGAGAGAAGCAGAACTGAGTCATCCCAGCTCAGACAATGAAGAAAATGAAGCCAAAGACCGGAAGACACTCACATTACCCACCCAGGGGGGCAGTATCTCAGACAGAATCCTGTCCAACAACATAGCCCTCCCCAAAATCGAAAGAGCAAACAGCTGTTATGCAGAAGAGCCTAGCACACTCTACCCACACACCAGGAAAAGTTTCTCCATCAGTGATAAACTCGACAGACAACGCAACACAGCCGGTAACACAGCCAGTCTCCGGCACCCCTTCCAGAGGAGTAAGTCCTCCAGGCCAGAAAGTAAAGGGGACAGCCTGTACATGAGGAGACTGTCTAGAACTGCTGCTTTCCACAGCTTTGAAAGCAAGCACAGCTAAATTTTAGACCTATCTTCCTTCCTACACAGTGCAGGAAAAATAAGACATTATCCCCAAGTCCATCTATCTCCTTACACCTTTATCTATTTTCATTAGCTAAGCAAAACTAACATCATTGTGGGAGGGATCTGATTTAAAGCTCACTTTTGGGACATTGGTTGGGAAAACTCTTGTGTCCCAGGGTGTCAAACACCCTGACCTCAAATCTGGCCTTGATTTCCACCATTCATATTTGAGGGAAGAGGGAGGAAAAGGGAGAAAATAAGAGCTTAATATTAAGGTTTGGATAAAGTCCTCCATCTTACATAGCAGTGAGCTGTGGATAATGAATAGGCAACAAGCTCAATTACTGCTAGAAAGTGTTATTTTGATTTTTGACCATGATCAAGCTTTTTAGGACACAGGGCTAATTTTTTAAAATAATAAAATAAAATAATCAGCATACAAATGAGCTATTCTAAACTTCAATTCTGTTTTCTTTTTACATTGGTTCCATCATTGTGGTGATTGATGAAGAGCATCCTTTTTGTTCTGTATAAGCCGACAACAAGCAACCCTAACGTCCCACATCCTTCACATGTCAACATCTTTGTAATTGATCATTATAAAGAAACAAGGTAACACTCCTAGTTCACCTATCTCTTTTATGTTCACTTCTGGTGCCACAATTATTGATTTTGTTTGAAGAAGGGGGAAAAGAAGAACAAGAAATGCCTTTGTATTTAGATTGTAATCTAAATAAAAGAAGAATTTATGTATGTAAAGAAAATTTTCCAGCAATTTGTTGTATAAGTGGGCATTCTAGTACAATTTGAGCAAACTCAAGATAAATGTAATTAAGTAATTTAATATTATATATTTATTTTTTTAATCACACTTGCCATCAATGAGTTTATTCACAGAATGGTACCATGCTGAACAGTGGACAGAAAGAGTTGAAATGATACCATAAGAGGGTTATCTTCTCACTGTTTGATGCAATTAAACATGTTTGGTTTGCTGGTGTACTTCATCCTTCACATGTCACCACCATATTTTCTTGTTTTTTGCATAGCTCCAAAATCACACTGCCAATTTTTCACACCATCCATCATAACTGTTTTCTATAGCTAAATATTACCATACCCAAAGTTTTGCCATCTGATATCATCTCCATCATAGAATTTTCTCAAAGGCTGTTATAATATTTTTTGACAATGGATCAAAATACAGATACCTTTTGGGGAGTGGGTTCAAAACATTAAATTGAAGGTTGAATAACAACCAAATGTCATCAGCTACTGTTCTGTTATACTCAGTCCTGCAAACACTTATAGAAAGCTACAGAAAGATGCCAAAGTGTAATGAACCATTCAGATAGTTATATGATTAATATATATAGTGATAAAGTATATATATATACAGAGAGAGAGAATATATAAACATTGAATATATAGAACAATCCTTGAAGGTTAGAAATTTCTCTATGGCTTGGACTTTGCTCTTACTTTGGGTGTCTAAGAAAGATAACCAAAGATGGAGAGTTTCATTTATCTTTTGAAATCAAATATTCTAATTTAAAACATTTTTTAAAATAAAAACTAGCTATTGTCAATGAGAATATAGAACCACATGGTGGAGATTCAATTTTCATTACTCAGTGTTTCAGTCACATCACACACACACACACACACACACACACACACACACAGAGTTACACAGAACAGACATGATCTTAACCCTAGGTGATTATCTCAACCATGGTCAAATGCCTACTAATGCCTACTGGACATACCTTGGTTTAGTCTCCTGCACAGTCAATAAACTTTTTTTTTTCAGACTAATAAATGTTGTAGGTAAGGCAAAGATTTAACAATTTTCATCAATCTTTTGTTTTCAACATTGTTCCTACTAATTAAGTGGAGTTTGATCCCCTTAACTAACTACATACTTAACTAACCCTCCTTTAACTTGCTTTCTAGTTCTCAGTTGATAACAATGAGAAAGAAGGAATGTTGGGAGACATCCAATCCTACCAAACAGGCATTTAATTGTTTTACAATGATATATTTATGATAGTGAGTTGGACTATGATTCATTGCTTTGGGGAAATCACTGAAAAGAAAGTTACCTCCACCATTGCAGGTCAACACCTTCTCAAAAACTTAAGTCTCAGAAAACGTTAAGTAATTTGTCCAAGGTTTCACAGCCAGTATGTATCAAAGGCAGGACTTGAGCCCAAGTCTTTCTAGTTCCAAAGCCAATTCTCTAATCACTACACCATAATGCCTCTTATGTATGTAACAGAGTTTGGAAATACTTGACTTAGTGATAGATCCCTTTTATTTTCAGTGACCAGTGTTGAAAACTCACTCTGCATAGGCCAAACTAGATTTAAGTCACAGAATAAAGCTTGAACCAGAGGTGTTCTAGAGTTTATTTTTTACATCTCATAGCTTACCTTTTTTGCTGGTTTGATTTCATGATCCTTGTGCCTGAAAGCTTTGAAAGTTTCAAACACTGGGTGGTTTCTCTTGAGGGAACCAAGGAATGATGAGAAAGTCATTCTCTTCTGACAAAATATAATACAAGCTATTAAAAGAGCATTCTAGATCAGAACTGACATTTAAAGTAAGGGGTAAAAAAATCATAAACAGAAACAGCATTTCATAACTGTGATTATTTATGGGAGGAGGAGGGAAATTGGAAGAAAAGAATAAAGAGGCCCCTAAAATTAAATGCATCATCATGACCAAAATTCTACTTGCTTCATTGATTTAGTTGTACATTGAAGTCAAATCCAAATTCATGTAGTCAAGTCTTTGGAACAAAATAGACTTAATGTATTTAAATACAATATGCAACATTCTTGACTCATTTTTTTTTCATGTGCATGTATCACTCCAGATACACAAACTTTTTTTTAATCTTATTTTTTCCATCCCTGTTCTCTATATACCAATGTTGCAGTGATCCCATTGCCTTGTCTAGTCTGTGACCAGTTTATTTATAATACAATGACACTGATTCAGGAAATGTTTGTTGAATATCTCTGTGAGTGAAGATGAAGAAATAGCTATCTATAGCTACTGTCATAGGACTTATTATACAATGCTGTATTCCAAATATCTATGTAAGCATGTATAACCCAGTAGTGCTGTGGTATGTGGTTGTATTAATGAATGTTACAGAACAGTTTCAATGTTGCATTATCTCATCTATTTGCAAATCTGTAACATTCAATAAAGCAGCACATGTTTCAAGGAATACTCCCAGTCCAAAATCCATCTTCTTCACATATGCATGGAAGTTGTTTTTTTTGTTCCCATCTGTAACTACTATATGATTCCCACATTCTCCTATATGGCTCCACTATAAATGTCTGTATAAGCTGCTGTATATTCATCCTCTAATGAGCCACTGTTCAGTAAGTTGTGACTAGATGAAAGATGATCTGGTATATTATGAAACAGGACTGTCTGAAACAAATGAACTTATGATACTCTTTTTGAAATTGAGTTGACAGCTGCTTGTTTACATCTGCTGGTCAATTCAGGAAGCAGTGTGCAATATTTTATAAATTTTTTCACCTAATAAGGTTTTATTTGTAATTTAAGTGATGCTATTTTGTAGGTGGTTAGACAAATGTCCTAGATGGTGTACTGTAGCACTCAACGCTTTTGCAATGACAATGTCACCTAATTGCAGCAGTTTCTCTCTGTGTCCGGTCTTAATTTGTGTTGATAAAAATGCATGCATCACTTCATGAGTTTCTTTGGATTTCTCCAAGGCACTTATCATGTTATTGTTGCTTGCCTGTGATGCTGAAATTCATTAGGAATTCATTCAACTTTCTGGGTTTCTTATACTGTTTTTTAATCTATTCAATTTTTAAAAATTAAATATATATAATCAAACTTTTTATTATCCTTTATTAAAGTGATGAACAAATGAAAGGAAATGAAGTATTAATCCCAAGGTAAATTGCTCTATGATACCCAAGACAACCAAAAGCCAACAGGGCTCAGGTTTGCAAAAGCTAAGGGATTTTCCTAATGTTCAAAACACAAACATCTTATACCTTGGAACAATCACATTGAAACTGCTAAACAATGAGGGACAGTGAGGGAAAATATGCTAAGTCACAGTAGATCAAAATCACAGCACATTAACCATCCAAAATCAATGTCATGTGAATGTGCTTTTCTAACTGGTTCTTCAATAAACACATACTTGACTTCTTTTAGACAGGTGAGAATGTGTCTGAGTGATCTCCAAGTAACTGAGTTTGCTTTTGTTCTCACCAAAAAAAAAAAAGAAAAAGAAAAAAAATCACCTTTCATTTTTGGGGAACTATCTAAAATAAGGAAAACTTAGGAGTTGATTCATGTAGCCTTGAATCAATAGTTCCAAAAACGAAGAAAAAAAGCTTTTTTAGTTTAGCAACCATAGCTGGAGGTTGCAAGTAAAAGAGACACAAGATGACTTTTATCTCCCTTTTAATAAGCCAATCACTCCGACCAGCTTGGAATCAGGCATCGAATCTGTTGGTTCTCATTCAAGAATAACAGGATATTTTGTTTTCTTTTTTAAGTCTAAAAAAAAAAAGTGGTGTTGCCTATTCTCAGGTGATTTCCTTCCATTAATCATTATTCATGGAATAGGAATATGTAGATTCCAACATTTCCACAGGCAAGGAGGGACTTGGTGTGTTTTCTTTTATCCTAACAACTAGATATTTATAATGATAATGAGTATAATGATAATGATAATGAGTTATAATGATGATAATGGATGTGTTCTCCTTTCTTGATACTGACCACCTGCTGCCCACTTTAGATTAGTAGTATTTTGTATGTTTGCATAACTATTTATGTTCAACAAAACCATAAGTATATTTACAGAATAATATGATTAATAGAAGAGCATACAAATCAATGATGACTATGTCCTCAGAACTATCCTACTTTTGGATTATTAGGATTATGAATAAATGAGTAAAGAGGAAAGGTTGTGAATATATCTTTTCTAGAGTTTCTGTTGTGTTGTATTGTATTTTTGTTACCTAGATTCAAAAGATTTAGAGGGACAGGATTTTAGTAGTCATCTCCTACCATCCCTTCAGTTTACAAGGAAACAGGTCCAGAAAATTAATGTGACTTAGCAACTTGCCCAAGATCACACAGGTAATTGAGTCAGAACAAGGATTTGCACTATGTACCTGAGGCCAAATCCAAAACTCTTTCCACTATATTTCCTACAGCAGTAATTTTCTACAGCAATCTAATTAAAAACCTTTTAGCTCTTTTATCAGAATCTCTTGTACAATTTTAATAGAATGAAAGACATAGAGTCTAGAAGACTTAGTTTCAAATCCCACTTATCCATTTACTAGCTTGTAACTGTGGGCAAGTCTCTTCTAGATTTCAGGTTCTCTTGTCTTTAAAATGTGATAAATAAAATCTGCACTTCCTACTTGGTTCAGATGATATAATATATCTACAATGTTTTACACATATTTGTAAATTGAAACATTATATAAATGTCAGCTACTATTATTGTTGCTTACATATATAATAAGCAGTAACAGTAGCTCACTGGAAAGTCCATTCAAATTTCTTTTTAGTCTCTAAATTCCTTTCCTTTTCTAATTCCTATGATCCTCTGAACCACTCCCGGCCCAACCCATTCTTTTACTTTCACTCCAGCCAGGTCTGGTGTAAAGGCTACACAGGTTCTCATCTCATTGACTCCAGTTTTCAAAGAATCCATGTCACTCTCCACCCAAGTTTCCCTGAATACCTGTATGTGGCACAGGCAGATGGAGCATCTGAGTCTGGCAGTTAGCTCATTTAAAATTGACTACAGATTCTCATGTAGGCAACTCCCAAGTCAGAAAGCATTTACACTAAGTTTCCACTCTTTGAGAGAGAACTGAGAAGGGGAAAGAAGGTTTGAGGCTGTTCCTGATGCTACTGGGCAGTTTTTAAATATTTTGAAGTAAAAAACATGCATGCATATATTTGTGTAGATGGCTATTTTGACTGTTAATTACATGGCTGGTAGATTAAGAGAATATCTGCAAAGGACATTAAGTGACAGGGGAGGCACCAGCACTGCTCTCAACATCTGTCTGCCTCCTATCCTCACAGTTGATTTACTTACCTAGGAAGTCGGTATTGTTGCTGCCACTGTATGGACAAGTGTATGCAATATACTGTACTCATAATAATTTCATCATATAGAATTTGGATTCTCATTTGTAAATGTTCTAACTGTGGTTTATAAGTTGGAAAGGGTGGGATGAGGGTGATAAAACAAATGACATTTTTAAACAGATTCTTATAAACATGAAGATTTTTAAGTTGGCTATGTCAAATAAATATATCCATCTCTTTCTTTTTTGTGTATGAATAGATATGGGTTTACATATCTATGTATATATAAGTATATATAAGCCTTAGGAAAATAGTTCTTTTTTAAAGGCCTATTGTACTCACAATTCACTTTTAGCTGTGTGTTTAGATATGTAATTCCAAGCAGAAGTTGGCAGTTACCACAATTTTAAAAAAAATTCTTTCTGAAATTTCTGTAACAAATGTTTTGCAATAAAAGAAATAATGTAGCTCAAAACACATCTCAAGTTTTGTTGCATTTCTTTACAGTGTTCTATTCCCCTTCATCTAGAACTTCAGTGTAACTGTCCATTCTATTAAACAAAGGACTTCAGGTTTGGTTCATAATTTGTGTTTGTGTGGACTATATTGAAGAGCTAGAGTGTGGAGCATGGTTCCTACTTTTGAGTATCCTGAAACAGGCAATAAGAATTATTGAAGTTCAAAATGGGGAGAGACTTCTAAACCTAGGAATAGTCAGAAAAGACTTCATGAAGGGAGTGAAAACTAAGCTAGGCCTTGAAAGACAGATATGATTTGGTAAGCAGATGAAGAAAATGAGTCCAGCCTGTGACTCATTGAGAACTGAATGCAGACACCCCCGTAAGAACATTAAAATAAGCAGACTTCTATCTCAACAATCCACTCTTCAAGAAAGAACTGGGAAGGAAAAACAGTGCAGTTTGGGGTTGTTTCTGCTATTATAATTTTTAAAAAGATTTGACAGTTAAAATTTAAAGAAAGATTTGACAGTTAAAAATATATACATATAGGTATATAAAATATGTGTGCACATCCATGTATATTATAGATATGCATATGTGTATATTGTGCTAAACTTCATCTGAGCCAGAGAAGGAAATGGCAAAAAAGAAAATCCTAAATCATGAAGAGTCAGACATGACTGGAAAATTATTTGATAACAATAAACTACATACATAGTTGGTGGATTGTGAGAATATCTACAAAGGATGGAGTGAAAAGAAAGGACATTTATAGGGAGAAAGATTCTGATAATGAAACGTACCATATAAATTAGGACTGTAGACTATTTGAGAGATAGTCTTTGCTATGCATCATCCATCTTTGAGTATTCCTACTAAACTAAAGTCAGTTTTTAAGAATAATGTAGGAAAGATAAAATCTCACCTCACAGACATCTCATCCCCAGGGTCACAAATCCAATCTCTTGCAGTTGACTTCTTCCTCTATCTTTGGACCAGACCTGTGATTTCATTGAGGCTCTCTTTACCAACATAAATGCCTACCAGCTCACCAACTTCAGAGAAGTCAAGTATACCATACAGCCAATATGTGTCAGAAGCTGGAAAGGAACTCAGGACTTCCTGACTCCAGGACCAGCTCTCTATACACTTTACCACATTGCCTTGTGCCCAAACACTGAACTTCAAATTCCTGTGAAGTCATGTTGATTATTCAATGGAAGACCTTTAAAATGTAATATGATATCTGAGCTCTAGAGAATGTCTTTTTCATGCATCAGTGTTTCCTAAGTATTCCCATACACTGAGTTGGTGTTCAGTAGAAAAGTTAGAGCTAAATATGTTTTCCTCATGGGAGCAGAGGGGAAGGAGAAATATTTCAACAACCAGAAAAGGACTTGATTTTCCAAGAAAATCTAAGGTGCATATTTGAATGCTATTTTACACAAATGTGCCCACCAGATTTCCTGGAAAATCAGACTTTTTTTCTGTTGCCAAAATTCTTCATTTTTCACAATATCATATTTTGCCTTCCTCTATTTATGGAAAAGCCAACTCAGAGCTGACAATAGGGCCAGAGGAGACACTGATATACAAAGACATTCCCTCCATATCTTGAATACTCTCATTCTTGTATTGGTGTTTCATTTAAAAGCAGCAGAAATGCTTACATCTGACATTATCATACCATTATCATACCATACCATGTAGAAAGTTGTTCATAATCATTTCATTATTTGCCCTTCCCTGCTGGGGCTTTATGCTATATACCTATCATCACCCTTCCATTCATGGAAAAAATTTTGAACTCAAACTCCTTGCCTTCAAATGCAGTAAGTACTCTGTTGGAATCTTTACAAAAGTATTAAGACATTACTTTACAAAGTGTAAGACATTACTTTACAAAGTGTTAAGACATTGGAGTTAATTTACTCTTAGAAAAAATTATTTTGGGCCAGAACCTGAAACAAGATACTAAGTGGAACTGATTGAACAATGCTTGTGAGATACCTTTAGAGAGCTCATAAGTATCTAAGTACTCAATGGAGTTCACATGAGAATTCAGGGCTGGCTTAGTCTGAATTCACACTTCTCTCAGGACCAGAGAATCCCTCTCCCTCCAGAAGGCGGAGTTAACCTTTGGGAGATCACATAAATGAAGGAAGCTCTTTTTTTTTTTTTTTTTTTTTTTTAAAGTTGAAGAGTTTTAATAGAACAGGTAAACAAAACAAAACAAAAAGATTAGCAGAGTGGTTCCTCAATATAGTAGATGAGCAAGCTGAGTTTGAAGTATTCTCCTTATAATCTGTATATCCATAACACACATTAAATTTCTATTTATTCTGTTAGTTAATACAGTTCTATATGTTTTTTTTTTTTGAAATGTAACAATTCTATTTTTTTTTTTTATTTAATAGCCTTTTATTTACAGGATATATACATGGGTAACTTTACAGCATTAACAATTGCCAAACCTCTTGTTCCAATTTTTCACCTCTTACCCCCACCCCTCCCTAGATGGCAGGATGACCAGTAGATGTTAAATATATTAAAATATAACTTAGATACACAATAAGTATACATGACCAAAACATTATTTTGCTGTACAAAAAGAATCAGGCTCTGAATTATTGTACAATTAGCTTGTGAAGGAAATCAAAAATGCATGTGTGCATAAATATAGGGATTGGGAATTTAATGTAATGGTTTTTAGTCATCTCCCAGAGTTATTTTTCTGGGCATAGCTAGTTCAGTTCATTACTGCTCCATTAGAAATGATTTGGTTGATATCGTTGCTGAGGATGGCCTGATCCATCAGAACTGGTCATCATCTAGTATTGTTGTTGAAGTATATAATGATCTCCTGGTCCTGCTCATTTCACTCAGCATCAGTTCGTGTAAGTCTCTCCAGGCCTTAATGAAGGAAGCTCTTGGAGCAAAAAAGAAATTTCTCCAGAACATCAACAGGGCTCTGAGACAGAACACTCTGGAAGAAAAGACTCCTCGCAACAGACTGGAGCCACGAGTTGGAGCTGGCTGGAGGCTGAAGAAAACAGAGGCAGTTAGTATCAGTTGAATCAATATTAATCAAAGATTAGCCAGTGTAATAGCAAACTGTTTATTTTCTCCTTATAGCAGTTAGTTGAGGCCTATCTCTCTGCCTGGCTCCAAGAGATCTTGTAGCTTTGTCCTTGGCTTCTGCCTCTGTTTTTTTCAAGGACAAAGGGACAAAGCCAAGGGCAAAGCTACAAGATCTCTTGGAGCCAGGCAGAGAGATAGGCCTCAACTAACCGGACTAATTTGTAAGGAGAAATAAACAGTTTGCATTTTTAGCAGCTGGCTGCAATTTTGGATTAATTATTGATTGCAACTGATACTAAGACTGCCCTCCAAGGAAAACCCCAACAGTACTCTTTCAATTACATGAGACTTTTCTGTTAAGTAAAAATCAAGCTTTAATCAATCCTATTGGGTCCAAATAGAAGTCACTTCAGTCCACCAAACATTTATTAAGCGTATACTATGTACACAGCCCTATGGATACAAAAGATAGAAGTGTAACAGAATCATCCCTCAAGAAACTTACAGTCTAAAATGAGAGAAATGACATGCCCACAAATAACTATGGTAAAAGGAAAGTGAGATCAGTAAAAAGACAAAGTACAATGAGAAATCTGAAGAGAGCACTTTTATCTGGAAAATTCAGCACCTAAATTAGACTTTTTTTTCCTATGAAATCTGTAATTTCAATGGCAGATTAAACCCCTTATATCAAAAATTCTAACCAATGCAGTGAATTCTTGTTATTATTGTTCTATCATTTTCAATCATGTCTGATATGAAGACATTGGTCTTCTTGGCAAAGATACTGGAATGGTTTGCCATTTCCTTCTCCAGCTCATTTTACAGATGATAAACTGAAGCAAACAGGTAAGTGATTGCCCACAGTTAAATGACTTGTCACACAATTAGTAACTGAGGACAGATATGAATTCACAAAGATGAATTTTCCTGACTCCAATTCTGACATTCTATTCCCTGTGGCACATAGCTGCCTATGCAGATCCTTACCAGTTCAGTAACATAGTCTTAAGACAGTTTTTTGAGCCACTAAGTTAAGGAATTCTAGCAAGTATGTTTTACAGGCAAGATCCAGGCTTCCTCAGTGAAGCCAATTCTCTTTCTACTCTTAAATTTCAAGTTGGACCAGACTAATAATAGCATGCACACATACTGCGTGTGCAAGCATTTGCAAAGCAGTTTTCTATTTTTTTTTATCTCATTTGATTTTTATAACAATCCTATAAGGTAATCACTCAATAAATGTTTATTAAACAATACATTCCATGAACTGTGCTAAATTGAGGATTAAGACAAAATCTTTGTCCTCAAGGGTTTTGAATTCTAGAGGAATGAAAAATATATAAACAAGCATGTGCATACAAGATGCTTCCAGAGAAGATGGACAATATGATCCAATTGATAAGCATTTATTAAATACCTACAATATGCCAGCTACTGTGGCAAATTGTGTGCCAGCACTGGGAAAACAAAAATAGTAGAAAGACAGTCCCTGACCTCAAGGACCTTACAGTTTAATGGGGAAAAGAATATGCAGATAAATATATTCATATCAAAAAAGGAAATAACCTTCCTGTAGAAGGTAGAAAGTTGGACTTAAAGGAGCCAGGAAATTCAGTAGTGAGAGTAGAGAAGGGAAAGCATTCCAGCTATAGGGAACAACATAAGAAAATGGCCAGTTGCAAAAGATAAGAGTGTTCCCGGAACAGGAGGAGCCAGTGCTCCTGGACTAAAGAGCAAGTGTCAAGGAATAAGATCTAAGAAGACTGGAAAGGTAGAAATTAGCTAGGTTATAAGGAACATTGAAAGCCAAAAAAAAAATCATTTTGTGTTTGAACCTGGAGACAATAGAAATCCACTGGAGTTTATTGAGGGAGGGAATAAATGTAACATGATCAGACCTGCTTTTTTAGGAAAATCATTTTAGTGATTGAATGGAGAAGAGTTTAGAGTGTGGAGAGACTTGAAACAAACAAACCCACCTATTTACAATATACAATTTATAATATGGGCCCACACTATAATGGTGGCAATGTGAGAGTTTCTCCTCTGAGAGAGGTAGATCAAAGAAATGTTGCAAAATTGAAATCAATAAGCCTTGGTAACAGATTGGATATGGAGTGTATGAGATAGTAAGAAGTCTAAGATGACATCTAGGTTGCAAACCTAAAAGACTGGGAAGTTAATGTTGCTCTTAATAGTCATAAAAAGATGGAGTGGAAAGAAATATTTTGGACATATGAAGTTAAGATGTCTGAAAGGCAAATGAAGATTCAAGATTGGCAGTAAGTGGCAGAAACTGAAGTAAAAAAGGTAGATTTGAGAATCATGTGGTAATTAAATCCATGGGAGCTAATGAGATTGAAGAAGGGACCCCAAAACTCTAAAACTCCTCGAAAGAGAGATTCTCCTTGAACCCTGTGTCTGGGGGACCCCGCCTAAGGACAAACAGCTAAAGAATTCCAACTCTATTGAATTAAAGAGACTCATTCAATTCTATTCAAATTCCAGCTCAAGCTGAAATCCAGCTTGTAAATAAAAAGAGCCAACTTGAACTCCACTCACTAGCCCAGTCCTCATGGAGCAGGCTTGGAATGTAGCCAAAGACTTCCTTATAAAAATAGCAATTAAAAACTCATTTCTTTGCAGAGGTTCTAACATGCCATGCTATGCCATGCTATGCAATGCCATGCTAGGAAACCTCCACCCACTGGAATAATATTCTCTTGCAGTGCTACTCTCTCTTTATCTTTTACCTATTTCCCTAATGAGACTTTATGCCTCTCTGTCAGGATTTCTCTAAATTTTACTTCTCTGCCAGAACTCCTCCACTGAAGAATTCAGCCTTTCTATTCTTGCATAGTAAAGGCTAGCTTCCCAATGCCAATAATAAACCTCTTTTATCAGTCTAACCTTTTCGGGTTTGTAAATTCCTTTACAGAGAATCTCTGTGCCTCCAGAAAGGAGGTTCCCCAAAACTTCCTACCTTGTGCTGAATCCCAAGGAGGTATAGAGGAGCCATACCTCTCCATTTGGTTCCCTGAACCCCAAACCTACCACTAGACCTTATCATTTAACTCCCTAACCACCAGAAATCCTAATCTCATTTTGGTTCCCTAAATCTAGACTTCATCATTGTCATGGTTCCCTGACAAAAGGGAACCCCAAAACCTAAACCTCATCAAGATCACCAAGTGAATTAGCATAGAAAAAGAAGAGATCCAGGACATAAGCCTAAGAACCAATTAGGGCTAGAAGGTTCATACCTTCTATAGAAAAGAATCCAGCAAGAGACAGAAAGGCTGGTCAGATAGGAAAAAAAAAAAAAAAAACTAGGAGAATGATGTCCCAAAACCTTAAACAGAAGTAAATCCATAGCAAAGGTGAAGGAGGATTCAGACTGAGAAAAGGCCATTGGACTTGGCAATTAAAAGATGATTGATAACTTTAAAGAAAGCAATTTCCATGAAATGATAAAGCTAGAAGCCAGAGAGATGGAGATGTTTGTAGGCAGTGGGAAATGAGCCAGTAAAGAAAAATTGAAAATAAATAAAAGAGTGGGCATGGCAGCGGGGGCATTATGTTGGAGGAAACTACAGGGAATGGGATCTCTTGAATAAGTAGAGAGGTTAGCTTTGTAACAAGCCACTTTGTCATGTAAAATAGGAGTAAAGGATAAAGATGAGAAAGAGGGGAGAAAAGGTAGTTCACAGCAAAGGGCCCTCAATTTTTTCTGTAAAATATGAGGCAAAGATGTCAGTTGAGGTTTGATGAGGGAAGAAAAGGTTTAGAATAGTCATTATGGAGAGTAGGATACTATTATGGGCCAGAACTCTTGTACTTGAAAGAAGTACTTCTTACAAGGTGCTAAGTGGAATTGATAAAACAATGGTTATCTAGTTTAGCATGGTGATTAATAGTTCTCTACTTCAGTACATGTACTTAGTACTTAATATTGTTCCACAAGATTCACACCTAGATAATGTAATTAGAATAGAGCATATAAGCTGGGACAAACTCAACCAGGGTGGGACTCAGATTCATTTCATCTCACACCACCTATCCTCCTGCTGGCCTATCCTCCTGCACTGCATTTCCTCCACTGAGACTAAGTCCTGTCTGAAGGCCACCAGAAAGCTAATAAAGAATTTGGACTTTTAACACCTGGCTATTCTTGTGGTGATTAATAATTACAAACCCAAAAAGAAGGCTGCCCCAGAGACCTCCAGAAAACCAACCAGAACACTACATTATGGCACCTGAATATGGTGCAGAAGATAAGAAGAATTACAAGAAGAACCAGAGCTGTTCTTGAGAAGGATCCTTCCAGAGTTAAAGAAGAAGAGCCCAGTAAGACTTTTTTAGTCAGGGTCATTAAATGAGCCAACACATTAAAGGACCCAGACAGGAGACTTATGAGAGCCTGTTTTGACTACAATCCTCTGATCCATTTGAAAGTTTGCCTTGATCAACACCTGCTACAACCATCCAGAAGTGATAGTGCTGCTTGCATTCTTCAGTGTGCGGACCAAGCTGTAGGGGGAAAATAACAGCAAAAAAACAAAAACAAAAACAAAACAAAAAAAACAAGGAATTGTTAAGGGGCAGGTCAATTCTCCAAGAGCCTCCACAGCTGTGGGTCAGAACATCTGAAGGAGTTGCAAGGCAGCCTTTGGTGATACAGGTGTTGCAGACTGGAAATGAGATAAATTGAAGGCAGAGGGAAGAGAAGAGAAGTCAGACAATGCAACAATCTCTCAGTCAGGGAACAGCAATTGCTTCCCAGTCTCCTTGTATCATCCTCTCACAAGAAAAGATCCATTTTGGATTGGATCTCCAAGCAGCCAGTCAGATAGCTCCTGTGTACTCCAACAGCTCTACCGTGTATTCTAACAGGATAGTGAGTTAATCAAGGAGTTAACTGCTTAAGATCCGTGAGGGCCCAGTAATTTGAGGTGGACCCATTCAGAACAATTGCATGATTTTTTCCAACTCCATTCAGCAGCATGTGGACAGAAGTAAAGTTGACAATGGCAGGAATGAGACAATGGCACGTGTAATTGGCTATATGATAAGAAGGTTAGAGATTCAGGAAAGAATTGGTTCACCAACAGATCAAGATGAGGAGAAAAGGTGAAGGTGGCTAGTGCAGAGGAGATGGACTGGGAGAGAATTTAGGAAAAAGGGGATTAGAGGTCATAGTGTAGACCAAAAGTAGGGTTTTTGTAAAGAAAATAGGAGAAGTGAAAAGGTTGGATAAGGAGATTTCAGAATTTTTGAACATAGAAGTGCTACATGTAAGGAGTAAGGTACCCTTTTACAAAAAAAAGAGAGAGAGAGAAAGAAGAGGTTTAAAGAAATTAAATGATTTGTATGTGTCTAAACCCCATAATTAATGACACCTGGGTTCAGGGCTCTATCCAGTATGATATGCCATCTCAAGAAAGGAAATTCAGCAGACAGATTGATTGGGTTGAAGAGGCAGATAATAAGAAGGAATGTCTATTTCACATAAAGCAAAATCATATATGTGAGCAATGGCAAATTGAGAATGGGCAATAAAGTTTACAGTGAATATATGAATGAGTAGTAGTGTAAAAGAAGGCTAATGAAGTTTAAGTTGCAATCAGATGTGGACAGTTTTATGTGAGACAATAAGTTTATATTTTATTCAGTAGCCAATGAGGAAATTTTTAAGGAAGGGAATGATTCAATCAGAACAATACATTTAGAGTTATTCATATGGCAGAAAGAAGGATGGTTCCAGTTCTGGAAGTCATAGCAATAAGGTAAAAGAAAGAAATATAGGTAAAGAGGAGATAATTGTTCTTTGCTGATATCATGCTTTACTTAGAAAATCCTAATGAATTAGAAAAGCTGTTAATTAGGGCAATTAATAGCTTCTGCAAAGTTGCAGGCTATAAAATAAACTGTTTTTAAAAAGTATTTTTATATAATTACAAAATCCAACAGGCAATAGTAGAAAAGAAAATCCTATTCAAAATAATTGCAAAATACACAAAATATCTGAGGATCAGTATAATCAAAGCACATAAGATACGTGTATAGGTTCTATTATAATGTGTTCCTTAAGGAAATAAAGGGCAACTTAAATAACTAGAGGAATATCCAGTATCATGACTATACCATGTCAATATAATTAAAATGGCAATATTATCAAAGCTAATTTACAATTTTAATGCTGTATCAAATTATCAAAGGGATACTTTGGAAAAATTAAAAAATCTAGAATACCAAAGGAAATAATGAAAAGGTATAGAGATGAAATAACTCTTGCAGACCTCAAACTACAATATAAAGCAAGAATCATCAAAACTATTTATTATTGGTTTAAAAGAGAGAGAGAGAGAGAGAGAGAGAGAGAGAGAGAGAGAGAGAGAGAGAGAGGATCAGTGGAACAGATTAAACATGGGAGAATCAGAAACAAAAAGATTCAGTAATACATTGATAAATTGGAAAAGATGAATTAGGAAAGAATTTCCTATCTAATAAAAATTGCTAGAAAAACTAGAAATCATTCTGAAAGAAATTAAGTTTAGATGAACTCCTTACACCATATTCTACAATATATTCTAAATGGTGTATAACCTTAATTCAGGGTTTCTCAAACTTTTTTCTAATTGTGACCCTAAAACAAATTAAAAATGAATGTCACAAAATTACAAAGAACATACATGACTGCAAAGAATATATATGGGAAAGCAGCTCTATCCTACTCTTTTGTAGAAATGAGAGATCTATTGTGATATGCTACATATGTCTTTCCAGATTTTTCAAAGTATTTGATCAAAGTATTGATCAGTTTTGCCAATTTAAAAATAATTACTTATTATGGCAGTTGGCTCTTTAGGGAAGGAAAGGAAGGGTACTAGGAAAAATTTTGTAAATGCAAAAAAAAAAAAAAAAGCAGTAAAAATTTATCAATATCCATATATGATGATATGTGGCCTTATATTATTGAATTAGAGCTGTCCAAAAATGAAATAGACTGCTTTGTATGGTAATAATAATACCCAAAGAAGGCAGTACACATAGTGACTAGGCCTCCTGGAGTCAGGAAAACTTGAGTTTAATTTCCATCCTCACCACCCCCTGTTTGACCATAGATAAATCAATTATTTAAAGGCTCTGAATTTCACTTTTCATCTGTAAAATTAAAGAGAGCAATACCAATCCCATAAAATTGTTGTAAAATTCCAATGAAATCACATATTCCAAAATAATTTGCAAATTTTAATGTGTCCTATAAAATTTCTGTCATTATTCCAGAGATTTCATCAAAGTGCAAAGGATTGTTAAATGATGTATGATAGATAGGTTGTGCACTAAATGGAGGTTCAAATAGACCGATAAATGGCTTCAGAAATCTTTTTCAATAATATTTCATCATTAAAAATGCTAAATGAATGGTAAGGGTGGGTGATCCAGGAGGAAGGGAAATATTATTGCAGGCTCCTGTTGTCAAAGAAGACTTCATGGGGAAAATGGGACCTGAGCAAATGTTATAGGCCAGAACTTTGTACTTAAAACAAGGATTCTTACAAGGTGTTAAGTCAGTGGAATTGATGAGACAATGGTTATCTACTTTAGCATGGTGATTAATAGTTCTCTAGTTTAGTACATGTACTTAGTACTTAACATAGTTCTACAAGATTCATACTTACAATGATGTAATTATAATAGAATATATAACAGCCAGCAGGGATTGAGAGACAGATTCATTCCATCATCTACCATTGTGGTAGCTGGAGGCTGAAGCACAAGCCCTCAGACTCAGAGAGCCAGATTCATTCACTTCATCTCATACCACCATGATGGCTGTCCTCCTGCACTTGCCCCACTGAGACCAACGCCAGTCTGAAAGGCTCTCCAGAAAGCTTCCCAGCCCCAGGCAAGGAGACAATAAAGAATTTGGACTTTAACACCTGGCTATTCTTGTGGTGATTATTCTAGTGAAACGAGGATGCTCTGAGACCTCCAGAAAACCAACAAGAACACTAAAAACATAGTATTTAAAAAAAAAAAAAAGTATTGTATAATTCCTATACAAGAGTATATTATCTAGGGAAAGGGGATTAAAAGCAAAGATAATAAATAAATAAATAGATAGATAAATAAATAAATGTGAGCAAGTCCTGATTGGAAAAAAAGGCAATTTAAAAGCATATTATAGTGAACAAAGCAATCTGAGTAGAAAGTACAAAGTGAGGCGTAATGGTTGATAAAATAGCATTAGAAATTGAGGGAGGAGGAAAACTGTAGAAGGTTTTGAATGTCAAGGCAAAGAGGTTGGATCTTATCTTTCAGGCAATGAGAAAGTACTAAAAAAATAGTTGGGTGGCATAATGGATTGAGTGCTAGAATTGAAGTCAGAAAAAGCATCTAGGTGCAAGGCACTGTGAAGTCATGGATATATTGTATAGGATACAGCTGACAAGCTTAGAGTCCAACCAGGAGAGGAATAAGAAGTGATTGGTGTGAGTGTTCTTCTTAACTGGAGGTTGTGCTGGGAGGAGCCATCCAATTAGAGAGGGAGAGCCCAGCTTCAGTAACAGGAGTGTGCTGGGTTGTGTTCTTAACTGGCCAGGGAGAGTCTATTGTTAAAATTTCCAGTTAGGCACTTACACCTTTGATAATAGATAGAGTGTGGAGTCTGGAGTCTGGAAGACTCATCTTCCTGAGTTCAAATGTGGCTTCCAATACTTACTATGTCCTGGGCAAGTCACTTAACTTGGTTTCCTCATCTGTAAAATGGGCTGGAGAAGGAAATGGCAAATCATTCCAGTGTCTTTGCCAAGAAAACCCCAAATGGGATCTTGAAGACATTTCATGACTGAAATGATTCAACAACAATTTACACTTCAGAAATTGTCAAATGTTACAAATCAGGACTTTATTTGCTTTTGCTAACTTTATAAGCTTAATAAAGATATAAAGAAAATGTTAATAACGCAGATTAAATTTGAGGGTGTCCCTGTACTTTTTTTTCAGAGAGCAGATTAAACACTTATCAGCACACCTCTGAGAAATGAGTTTCCTCAGTACTAAAAAGGGAGAAATATTAGCACCTACCGCAAATGTAGAAAGCTGCAGATAGTGGACGAACACTGGGTAAGGTATAAGACCCTTCAGCCTAGAGGGAACCTGCTAACAAAATCTGATTTGATTCCCCACCTCCCTTTGGAACTCTCACCCTTCCTGAGAAGCCAGGGAGGGTGTGACCACTTCCCTTTGGTGTTCTCACTCTTCCTAAGAAATCAAGGCAGGCATAACCACTTGTGCTCTACTTGAAGTAAGACATACTTACAGAGATGCATTTACATATCAATAACAGGGTTCTTATAGTTAGCACTTGCTCAATGTGATGTGATTATGTAATGATCTAATGGTTCTCTAGTTGGCACATGCTTAGTGTGCTGTAATGCTGTAATCATACTGAGATATTTAAGGGCTAAGAGGACTGGAAATAAAGACTCTCCATCTTTGACCATCCTGGTGGCTCTCCTGCCTCCTTCACTCCTCCACTAAGACCAAGGCTGGTCCCGAGATCCTCCAGAGAGCTAGTCTAGGCAGTATATTTTTGGCACCCCAATTTGGGGGTTCCAGAGAGCAGGTTAAACACTTATCAGCACACCTCTGAAAGATGAGTTTCCTCAGTGCTAAAAAGGGAGAAATATTAGCACACATTTTGGCACCCAAACAGGGACATCCAGAAGAACACTACATTTTGGTGCCCAACATGGAGCACTAGAAAGGACACTACACTCTAAGGATTGCTTAAGATAACAATTGTGAAATATTGTGCAAAAGTGAAAACTCTATATAAGACTAGCTTTTAAACTGAAAATACAAGCCACAATTAGTCACCTCAAAAAAAAAAAAAAAAAAAGCCATCATTTATTAACACGCATCCATTAAGTACTTACTATATTGTGGAAATAAGGATAAAATTTTTAAAAGTATAAACTGAAACAATCCCTAACAAAGAATTTGCATTCTATTTGGATACAAATTATGAACTTACTTGAATTTATACATAATGTATGCAGAGTGAATCCAAAGTAGTTTGAGGATCAAGAAAGGCTTCCTGATTGAAAGTATCACTTGAGTCTAATCTAAGAGGGAGCCCAAGATTTCTAGCAACCATGGTCATGAAGGTGCAAGAGTTCTGAGGATTTTTGACCTCCAAAGGTAGTCTTATAAGGAAAAGCCTTAGAAGCATGGCCCTAAATGTTACAATAACCAAGGAAGGCACTCCCACCCTTAGGTCCCTCTCAGCTCAAAACTTTCCAAGGGTGAGAAGTTTTATAGAAACTTTAACAGGTACTAAAGAATCCCAAAAGAATATTTTGCACAATGTGAGAGGATTGTTGCAGTCACAGGCTAATGTTGTTGCCATGTGAGCTGAGCTTGATTAAAGTTTGCTGAGCTGGAGGGTAGAAATCCGAAGCAGCTAGAGAAGCGAAAACAGTAAAGAACATCTCAGGCTGTCTTTGGCTTGTTTGGAAATAAGTCCAGAGACTGATTCAGAGTCTATCCCATACTTAGTCTTCTCTGAAATAAAGATCTTTAAAACTTTTACTTTTTTAAGTCATTTAAAGAATACCATTAATCTTTGTTATCAATTATCTGCACCCTCTCAAAACTCCCAATATGTATTTGGAAGATTAGTGTTTCTCTATGAAATTTACTAAAGTAGGTACTGAGCTGACACCCTCAAGATACAGTCAGGATCAAAAACTCTTGCCTGTTTTTCTTAGCTAGCACACAGTGACCACTTAATAAATGTTTCTTTATTGACTAGCTGTTTAGTATAGATCCTGTCATGGGTGTTCTTAAACAATAAAAAAAAACAAATATAAAAATATAGGGCTGAATGTCCAAAGCTAGGAGGAACCTCAGAGACCATCTAGTTGATTCCTGAGATGAGGAAAATCCAATTCATTAAACATCCATTAGGTACCTGTTTTGTGTCAGGCACTGTGCCAAGAGATATATATATATATATATAAAAAAGGGAGGGGGGGGCAAAGGACAATCTTCAAAGAGCTTACAATTTAACAGAGGCCTGAAAAGTAGTAAGCAAGCATTGAAAGGCAAGATTTGAATCTAAGTCTTCTGTACGTGTTCTATCCAGGGCTTTTTAGATGTTGAAGATTTTCCTTCTCAGAGCAACAGACCAATGCAGTGGGCCTTGCAAAAGGAAATCTGTCAGTTTAGCTCAAGGAGCCTGGAGGTCAATGTTTCTGTACCATGTTTGTCTCTCCTTTGAAGAAAGGCACATCAAAGATCTACTCTGGTTTTGCCTTTTTATCCTTTGTCATTTATATCTGACTTTGCTTTGCAACTGACACAATTTACACAATGATGTTCACCAGTCTAGGAATATTTTGTTCTATATTGTGTGGGGCAAACAATGTGGTTTCTCAGAAACTGTCTGCTAAAGTAAGAGAAGCCTTAGGCCTCAGTTTTGCTTTATTAGAAATCATGTGACCTTGAAGAAAAGAAACTTTTTATGTAGTTATCTCATCCATTATCTCCCCACCCTCCATATAAGAGAATAGTAACCACAAGAACCAATCTAGACTAAAAGCTTTCCATAGGGGAATTTCTTGGGAGGGGTTGGGCAGTGCTCATTTTTTTAATCATGCTCTCCTTTCTGTAATTCGGCTCTCCTCATTCTGAACTTCCAGGAGTTTCTCAGGAGATTCTAATAAAAACTTTCTACCTTCATTTTGAAAGGTCTCTGCGTAGTCAATTTGAGTTAGGGCCTCTGTACCTCACATATATATCATAGTAGAAAGAGAGAAAGCATCTCATAGTGGTTAGAGAGATAGTTTCAAATATAGGAAATCCTGGGTATTTTGTTTTTGACACTTAACAAGTGTGTAGCCCTTGTAGGGTCATTTGAACTTTTGGAAAACCCAGGAAACTCTCTAACCCTACGAAATGCAGAAGAGGTACCCATCTGCATTGTTGAAGGGCAGTTCCATCATTAGGGGTTCCCTATACCAAGGGTATCTTAGAACTGGTCCCATCCCCTTTCTTCTTTACTCCCTTCCCTACACAGAAGAAAACCATTCCTATGTTGTTTATTTTTTATTTAATTCCAATGACTGATACTGCCTGTCCAGATCATCCTCATGAAACAGAAATAGCCCTGAATTTAGAATTAAAGAAGCTAGTTTCAAATCTTCCTCACCATATGACTTCAAACAAACCATTCACTTTTCTGGACCCTTGCTTCTTCTTTTGTAAAATGAAATTACCCTCCAAAATGGCTTTAACCTCTAATTACATGATTTTATAATTCTCCTACTCACTCCAATTTATAACCAGAGTCATCACTGACTCTACATTCTTCTTTATCAGTTAGTAGTGTAATAGCTAGAGATCTAGGCCTAAAATAAGGAAGAGCTAAATTCCAATCCAATCTCAGATACTCTGTCTGCTTTAATTTCCTCAAATGTAAAATGGGAATAATAATAGCAAATAATAGCACCTACTTTCCAGGGTTGTGGTGAGGACTAAATGAGATAATATTTGTAAAACACTTAGCTCAGTGCTTGGTATATATTAGGTATTTAATAAATGCTTTCTTGTTTCTCATTCTTAATCAATTACCAAGTCTTGTTGATTTTATAATATAACATCTCTCACATTCTTTTCTTTTCTCTACTAAGATGGTCACCATTCTAGTTCAGGTCTTTATTACCCTCCCTGAATTATTTTAGTAACATTTTAATTGACATAGAATCCTATGTCCTCCCCCAATGCATCTGCCACAGTAATCTTACTTTTTTTTTCTTTTAGGCAATTGGGATTAAATGACTTATCCAGGGTCACACAGCTAGGAAGTGTTAAAATGTCTGAGTATGGATTTGAATTCAGGATCTCCTCACTCTGGGGCTATTGCTCTATCCACTATACTATTTTTCTTAAACATAGGTTTGACCTCCTCTACAAGAACTTTCAGTATTTCCCTGTTGACTATAGAACAAAGTACAAAGTATAAAGTCATTCGTTTAGCATTTAAGAACCCTGGAAATTTTGGTTCTTGGCTATCTATTTAAGGATAGTGGTGATAGAGTACCAGGCCTGATCTCTGACTCTTTTTTCATATGTTCAAATCCAACCTCTGATCCTGACTTACTATGTGACTCTAAGCAAATCACTTAATCCCATTTGCTTCAGTTTCCTCATTCATAAAATTATCATAAAATCAAAAGAAAATGGCAAAACATTTTAGTATCTCTGCCAAGAAAATTTGATTCCATGTGCCTAGATTCAAACTCTTTACCGGTTACATGTTGCTGGGCAAATCACTTAGTCTATCAGTTCCCCAGTCAGCTCTCAAAGACTGAAGATTGCATAGTAGATCCTAATCTGTATTCACATATGGAGTTTTCTCATGCTTAGGCCTATATTCTCTACATCTATGAAATCTTGGGTCTGGAAAAAAATAATAAATAGAGCTTTAGTGTTCATTAATCTGTATACAGCTTCTATTTCCTCAATGAGTCACAGAACCAGAGCTGGAAGGCACTTTAAAGTCTATCTACTACAACCCCTTCATTATATAGATGAGAAAACTGAGGCCTTGAGTGTTTATTATACAGAGAGTAATAATAACTGACATTTACATAGTGCTTACTAAGATTCAGGAACTTTGCATCAGAGCTGGGATCTGAAGGCAGGTCTTTGGATTTCAGAACTCGTGTTCTTCTCGCTATGCCATTAGTAAGTTGCTTCATTTTTGCCTTTATATCCCTAAAATCAAACATAGTATCAATATAAAAACAGCATAGTAAGTGTTTAATAAATGTTTGTTGATAACCTTTTAAAATATCCAAAATTTTTTGTTTCAGTAAAAGCAGGTGGGTCAAATACATTATCTTGAAAGACTCTTCCAAGCCTATCATTCTAGGATTCTCTGAATACTGGCAGATCATTCATTTTCAAACTTTTGTCTGTAAAATAAATGTCACTGACAGCTGGATGAGCTGCTTATCTGTGAACAACCAGAGCTCTTCTCTCCACCCCCACAGCTACTATACAAATGCTCTGGTGCAGAAATGTTCAGATCCTGAATTAAAGGATGAGTCAAGCTGTTCCTGATGGAGATGATGACAACAATTTGTTACACTATCCAGGTTTCTCCAAAACTGAGGATCAGCAAAGCCATAAAACTCCAGGCAGAACTTGGCTTATAACCTAAATAAAGGAACAGAGGCTTATCAGTTATCTCAGTCTTGCCTGACATCAGTGGCCAGTGACATAATCAAAGGCCTGCTAATGAGACTTTATCATTCACATACAAAGTATTTCTCTTCTTGGACTTATATGGATGACACAGAAAGTTCTTTGCCCATCGCTGGAATCCTCCATCTGCCCCGTGGGAAGTCCTAAGTGAGAACTGTTCTCTATTCTCTGCCATCTCCTATTATCCATCCTGTTCCTGTTTGAGTATGTCCATTTAATACAGTTGTCAGCAACTCATTATAATAATTATGACAGCTAACATTTGTATGGCATTATCTTTTTCTGTTCGTCACTGTAATTTGGAACAGATTTATTATTTTCCTGACTCCAGGCTGGTACTCTCCCCATTGCACCACCTAACCCAGGGAGCTGCTATTATTATACCCATTCTATGGATGAGGAACTGAGGATCAGAGATTTTAGGTGAGTATTAGAGAAAGGATTATAACCCAGGTCCTCCTGACCCCAAATCCAACACTCTTTATGCTAGTGAAATGAATTCTGTATATGAGTTTTATATTATGGAGTATACATGCATATCAATTTTTTAAAATAATTATAACTTTTTATTGACAGAAATCATGCCTGGGTAATTTTTTATATTATCTCTTGCACTCACTTCTGTTCCAACTTTTCCCCTTCCTCCCTCCACCCCTTCCCCCCAGATAGCAAGCAGTCCTATACATGTTAAATGTCACAGTATATCCTAAATACAATATATGTGTGCAGAGCCGAACAGTTCTCTTGTTGCATAGAAAGAATTGGATTCAGAAGGTAAAAAAACCCAGGAAGAAAAACAAAAATGCAAACAGTTTACATTCATTTCCCAGTGTTCTTTCTTTGGATGTAGCTACTCTGTCCATCATTGATCAGTTGAAACCGAGTTAGATATTCTCTTTGTCGAAGAAATCCACTTCCATCAGAATACATCCTCATATAGTATTGTTGTTGAAGTATATAATGATCTCCTGGTTCTGCTCATTTCACTTAGCATCAGTTCATGTAAGTCTTTCCAAGCCTCTCTGTATTCATCCTGCTGGTCATGTCTTACAGAACAATAATATTCCATAACATTCCATAACATTCCATAACATTCATATATCACATTTTACCCAACCATTCTCCAATTGATGGACATCCATTCATTTTCCAGTTTTTAGCCACTATAAACAGGGCTGCCACAAACATTTTGGCACATACAGGTCCCCTTCCCTTCTTTAGTATCTCTTTGGGATATAAGCCCAGTAGTAGCACTTATGCATATCAATTTTGATAGAAATGCTAGGTCAGTCGATTCTGCCTGATAATCACTTAACCAGTAATCACAGAATTTCAGAGTGGGAAGAATCCTCAAAGGTCATCTCTAGAGCAATCCATTGAAACAGAGATCTTCCCTATAACATCTCTAACAAGTAGCAACTGGAAGGCTTTCAGTTGGATTCTCAAAACTTCACTTAAAGAGTTAATTATCTTCAAGGTTAGAAGATTCAAAGGAAATAGGTGATACATATACACGCATATATGCACAATACACATTTGTATATATACACATATATAACAGATATATATATATATATATACATATATATATATACACACACACACAGAGAAATAGAGAGAGAATGTATAATAAATGTAGTGTTTCTTGGAAACCTGTGTTGGTTTATCCTATAGCCATCCCTGGTTCAATAAGTCACACTTAAAATAATCATTAGAGACTATGATTTCTGGATTATCAGTTATCTCAGTCTTGCCTGACATCAGTGGCCAGTGACATAATCAAAGGCCTGCTAATGAGACTTTATCATTCACATACAAAGTATTTCTGGATTGCTGCCCCTTCTACCTCTGAACCCCTCCCACTTCTCTCTTGAAAAAGGCTGACCAGACAGTAATAATAATAAAATAAGTTAATTGTGCCTCAGTTTGTTTTTTAGTTATTTAGTGTCTACTATGTGCATGAAGGGACAATGAGTCATATTAGATTAAAAGCTGGTCTCAAAGTCAGGAAGATCTGGATTCAAAACCTCCTTCTAACACATAGTAACTGTGTGACCTTCAACAAGTCTCTTAACTTCTTAATGTTGTAACTAGCCACCTAAAACTAAAAACTTCAGAGAAAGCATCTCATTATATTAATAGAAGAAGTTTATTCACCCAAGAATTCTCTATACCAGTGAAATCATAGGGTTACTAACAGTCCTATTCCTATGAGAAAAGCATTATTCTAGACCCCCAAGGATACAAAGGGGAAAAAAAATGAAACAGTTATTGCTTATCAGATGCTTACATTCGCCTGTACAGAATATACAGAGCATATATGTTTATGGGGTGGAATATAGCAACAAGAACAATCAGAAAAAGTTTCACAGAAAAGATGGTACTGAGGTGAACCCTAAAAGAAGCCAGGAATGCTAAAAGTCAGAGTTGAAAAAAAAAGTACTTAAATAATATCTCTATGGTGATGATTCTCAAATCAACCTGTCCTCCCCCAGTCTCTCTGTTAACCACCATTCTCACATCTTTAACTACATTTAAACATTCAAACAAAACTCTGCAAGAAGAAATAATAAGAGATATTGATTTTAAATAACTAGGCAATATAAAATACCTGGGAATAAACCTATCAAAACAATCCCCAAAATTATATAAACAAAAGTATAAAAAAACTATGCAAATAAAATAAGTTGTAAGTTATTGGAGAAAATATTAACTGTTCATGGATAGGCAGGGTCAATATAATAAAAATGACAACTTTACCTAAATTAATTTATATGTCCAGGAGATATCTTAAACTTAATATGTCTAAAATGGAACTTATTATCTTTCCACCAGACTCTTTCTCCCCTCCTACCTTTCCTGTTATTTTAGAGGACAATACCATTCTTCCAATCCCTCAGGCTCACAACCTAAGAGTCATCCTGGACTCCTTACTTTTTCATCCTCCATATCCAAGTTGTTGATTTTGAAATATTTCTCAATATTTCCCATTTATCCTATAAATAGCCTGCTTTGTATATATTTGTTTGTATGTTGTATCCTCCATTAGACTGTAAGCTTTGTGAGAACAAAAAATGTCTTTTGCATTTTTTCTTTATCCCCAGTACTTAATACAGTTCTCAGAACATTGTAGGCTGAGAGTGGAGGTAGTGTTAGGAGGGAGAACAAATGAACTTCATTTTGGACATATATAAAATTTGAAAGCAAGGAGTCTCAACTTCCTGAGTTCAAATCTGGCCTCAGATATTATATAAGCAAGCCACTTAATTCTGTTTGCCTCAGTTATCTCAACTATAAAATGAGCTAGAGAAAGAAATGGCAAACTGCTCCAGTATCTTTGAAAAGGAAACCCCAAATGGAGTCACAAAGAGTCAGGTACAACTGAAAGGACTGAATAACAACAGCAAAGCTTGAGATTCTGATGGGACACCTTGAAGGAGACACCCAGCAGAGAAATGGCAACATGAGAATGGATTTCAAAAGAATCTATGAATTTGAGATGAATTCCTATGCTAAATATGTTAGCATGGGTCTATAATCTCTGCTACCAAAGAAGCTAAGGTTGGTGAAATGATGTGTTTCAGTAGAGTCAAAGTGTGTCTGTACTATGGTAAATCCCCAGAATTAAAGAGTAAAGCAGGGGTCCTTAAATTTTTAAAATAAAGGGCCAGTTCACTGTCCCTCAGACTGTTGGAGGGTCAGACTATAGTAAAAGCAAAAACTTTGGGTTCTTTTTAGCCCTGGGTGAGGGAGATAATCGCCCTCAGCTGCCGCATCTGGCCCATGGGCTGTAGTTTGAGGACCCCTGAACTAGACTAAGTTAGAACAAACTAATCTAGGTCAGAAAAAAAAAGAGGACATCAAAACTTCTGGGATCCAGCCTATAAATAGTCACTTCATTTCAAGACATGGTGAGATAGGGAGATCTATTTACCAAAAAACTAAAAATTAAAAAATTAAAACCATAGGAACTGAAAAGAAAACCAAGAGAGAGGATGTAGTAGAAAGTAAGGAGGAAAGAAAAGAAAGAAAAAAGAAAAGAAATAAGCCTTTATTGAGTGCTTATATGTGACAGATATTGTGGTAAGTACTTTACAAATATTTTCTCACTTCATTCTTACAACAATCCTATAGTATAGGTGCTATTATTAGTACCATTTTACAGTTGAGGAAAACTAAATTAAACACAGATAAAATTACTTGGTGAGAGTCACACCTAGTAAGTGTCATAGACTACATTTGAATGCAGGTCTTCCTAAATCATCTCCCTACTGTGTCACTGTGGAAAAGAGACAAAAGCCCAAAACAAAACTTTAGGGAGTACTCACTCTTAATGCATGGGAGATGAATTATAATCTAGAAATGGATATCATGAAGTAACAGTAACTCTGGTAGGAGGAAATGAGAGAGCAGGATCATGGTAGGTAAGAAATAAGAGACTGTCCAGAAGGAAGGAGGTGATCAGAAGTATTTAGAGCTATACAGATGCCAAGAAGAAAGACTGAGAAAGGATCATTGGATTTAACAGTTAAGTGATCATCAGTAAATTTGGAGAGAGTACTTTTAGTGAAGTGGTTAGGATATTCATAGTCTGAGAAGTAAATTGCGAAGGGATCAGAAAAGGAGAATGGAGGAAATGGAGGCAATAAATATAGTTCAGTGATTTGACTGAACAAATTAATCAATTCAAAATGGTCAAACTAGTTGTGCATATAACCTCCAATAGTCTCTCACCTTCTTGCCCCAGTATTTGTATAAATTTCTTCCTGAAGTGGAGGAGACAGCTTCATTCTATGTTTCCTTCTACACAATCTTCCCCAGACCTGTCATACCTTCACCAAAAAGTACATGTGTTTTTTCTAGAATATAAGAATAAATAAAACTGAAGGGGCAGGATCAAATCCATAAATTTCAATTTACTGAACTTGCTATTAAACTAAATTCAATGTTGCTCCCACCTTTGTGTCACAAATAAATGACCATGACATCCCATCACTTATCACTTGGACAAAATGTAATCCATCTATGTCAATTCAACTCTTCAAAAAGAAAATGGTAGTGTAATGCCAGAGAAACTGAGGCAAGATAGAGATTAGAGAATTTTTAATATTTTATTAAATGGAGAGGACTCTTGTCTCAAAGTATCCAGGGATGAATGGGAGAATCCCAAGTCTTTATATATCTTTTTCAAACAAAGAAAGGAAAAGAAGTGACAAACTTCCTTACAAAACCATTTGGTTCTGTCAGGATGGGGGGACGCTATAATTCTTACTAAAAGGCAGAGTCAGGATGTTTGAATAAACAGAAGTAAAGATGTCAATGAGGTATCCGGAATAGTCTTATCTTTTGGAATATTTTGGAGGGGATAGTGTCATAAATTCTTGAGGGCAGAAGGAGTTAGGAGCCAAGAAGTCTGATCTCCTCCTCTTCTCGAGTCTCACATTGACAATTTATAATCTTAGAGCAAATGGTCCTCAGTCTTAATGGACCAGAGCGAGGGAGGAGGGGGGGTTACAACTAAGGAGATTGAGGCAGAACAGTTAAGGAAACTGAGGTAGAACAATTCAGGGGAACTCAGTCAGGACAATAAAGGAAACCAGTGCAGGGAAACTGAGGTAGAAAAGTTCAAAGAGACTGTGGCATAACTGTAGGACCGAGGACACCAGAAGATAACAAATAGAAAGCCACATAACTGCTAGCAACTGTCCATATATCATGACTCTACTGGAGGGGGTAATACAGATTTACAAAGTATGCTCATTACCCATCCAAGAAAAGGTAATTCCTATGGCTCTCCCAGAACTGATTTGACTCAGGTAGTTTCTGGAATAGTTCTCTAGAGAGCAAAAACACAATTAGGCTTACTGTATCTTTGTATAATGGCACTCCTCTCCCAGAAATACCTCCTCTCTACCTTTTCCAAAGGAGATAAACTTCCTAGGTATTCTTTCTTAGATTCCTTCTTGAATCTTACTTAGATTCAGTTCAATTCAATAAGGATTCATTAAATACCTACTGTATGCATAACATTATGCTAAGCACTGGAGATCAAAGAAAAAACTAAAATATTCCCTGCCTTCAAGAAGCTTAAATTCTAAGGAAGGGGATAGAAAAGGGAATTAACAACTGGGCAATCTGGAAAAGAGTCATACAGGAAATAATGCCTAAGCTCTAGAAAACTAGGGATTTTAATAGATAAAGGTAAAAAAGAATTTTATTTCAAATATGAGAGTGGAGAGAGGAAAAGGAGTACTAATAAGGTACAAAAGAAAGAATTAGAATGCCATGTACAGGAAACAACTAGCAGCCCAGTTTGATTGGAAAGGAGAACATATAATATTAAATAAGGCTAAAAAGGAAAGTGTATGCCTTACTGTGGGTGGTTTTAAATGCCAGGTGGAAGATTCTGTACTTTATCCTCAAGCCAAAGGAGCCACTGAAGTTATAGAGAAATGATATGATCAAATCTGTTTTTAAAATATCAATTTGGCAGCTATTGGTTGCATTGGAAAGTATAGAAGTCAGAAGAAGGGAAAGCAGTTAGGAAACTATTACAAAAGTACAGATAGAGAAGGCAATGAGAGTATGAACTAAGGTAGAAGCTGTATGAATGAATGGAAGAGGAAAGATGCTAGAGATGTGATATACATACACAACACTTGACAACTATTTGACTGTGCAGGTTAAAGGAAAGTAAAAGTTGGGAAGAGACAGAAGTTGAGAGCATGAGTGACTTTGATTGTCCTTAAAAGTCATCTAGGGGAAAATGACTAGCAAATAATTGGTAATGTAAGACTGGAATACAGAAGAAAGATTAAGCTTGCATGTATTGCTTGTCAGCCAAATATCCCACATATATCTTGTTTGTACGCAATTACTTACATGTTGTCTCCTCCATTTGACTGTGAGTTGCTTAAAAATAGGAACTGTCTTGTCTTTTTTCCCCAGTATTTAGCATACTGCCTGGTATGTGGTAGATGCTTAATACATGTTTATTGACTAACTGAACATTTAAGGACTAAATATGCAGATTTAAGAATCAGCTGAATAAAATTGCAACTGAACTCATAAGATTGCCAAGGGAAAGAATGAGGAAATAGAAGAAAAGTGGGTTCAAGTCAGAGCCTGAGGCTTCCCATAATTGACAGGGTCTTGGTGGGTGGGAAGGGGATGATGATTCAGCAAAAATTGGCAAAGAATAGTTACACAAGACAAAGCAGTGCCACAGAAGCTGAGGGGAGAATGTTCAGGAGGAAGAGTAGTTGATGGGACTTCTGGCCAAGATGGCGGCCAGGAGGCACACAGCTGTGTAAGCTCCGCGTTTTCTCTCAGAATTCATCTCATTATAAGCCTCTGAATTAATGCCTGACTGAAAAAAAAAAAACCCACAATCAGTTACCAAGAGAAGACATCCTTGAGATTCGCCAGCAAAGGTCTGTTTTTGCTCGAGGGCAGGACGGTTTCAGATCGGGCACAGGCTGAGGGCAGACAGCGGCAGCAGGAGCTCGGCAGGCAGCTCACAGCTGAGCAGACTGGAGGGGGTTGGGGTGTGATCTCAGCGTCTCTGCGGGGAGAGCTTTGCTACAGGATTGGATACTTTGCTCTGGCAGTAAGTCAGTAGCCCAGCAGAGAAGCTAAAAACACCAGGGGTGAAGAATACAACCCCAAACAGCTGGAGTTCCTTGAGACCGGCCACCCCTCCCCCACAGCGTCTCAGCACGCTCTCAGAGTCTCAGAGCACAGGCGCAGAGTCTCAGAGCACGGTCCTGCTAGTGCCTCGCTGCTGCTCCCTCAGTCTGTAGAGGAAGCTCGGTAACGCCACCCAGCCCCTCCCCGAAAAAAGCAGATTCCATCTGTGGTTTTTTTTTTCCTTTTTTTTCTTTGCTAGTTTGTCTCTGATTCTTCTCTGACAAAATGAGCAAAAAGTTAAAAAGGACTTTAACGATTGACAGCTTTTATACAGAGAACAGACTCTAAACCCTGAGGAGACTAAAAACAGATTATCTCCAGCTGAACCTTCATTAGGAGGAGATCATCTGTTCCTCAGCACAGATGAATCTCATAGAAGAAATTAAAAAGGCTCTCACAAGAGAGCTACAAGAAAAATGGGAAAAGGAGAGGGAGGCTTGGCAAGAGAGTCTGTAGAAGTCATCCCACTCACTTAAAGACAGAGTGGATAAAGAAATAAAATCCTTGAAAAATAGGATTAGTGAACTGGAAACAGAAAATAGCTCACTAAAGAATAAATGGGCGAAATGGAAAACATTCCATAGAACAAATTGGAGAATTAGAAAAAGATATAAAAAAAAGTGAGTGAAGAAAACACTTCACTGAAAATAAGAATAGAACAAATGGAATTGAATGACTCAAGGAGACAAGAAGAATCACTCAAGCAAGACCAAAAAAACCAAACAATGGAGAAAAATGTGAAATACCTTCTGGGGAAAACAACAGACCTGGAAAACAGGTCTAGGAGAGACAATCTGAGAATCATTGGACTCCCAGAAAAATACAATGAAAAAAAGAGCCTGGACACTATTTTCCAGGAAATTATCAAAGAGAACTGCCCAGAAGTCATAGAAACAGAGGGTAAAATAGACATTGAAAGGATTCACCGATCACCCACTGAAAGGGATCCTAAAATCAAAACACCAAGAAATATAGTGGCCAAATGCCAGAACCCTCAAACAAAGGAAAAAATACTCCAAGTGGCTAGAAAAACCCAATTCAAATATAGAGGAGCCACAATAAGGATCACCCAAGATCTAGCAGCATCCACATTAAAAGATCGAAGGGCCTGGAATATGATATTCCAAAAGGCTAAGGAACTCGGTATGCAACCAAAAATAACTTACCCAGCCAGAATGAGCATCTTTTTCCAGGGAAGAAGATGGTCATTCAACGAAATAAGTGAATTTCACCTATTTTTGGTGAAAAAACCAGAACTTAACAAGAAGTTTGATCTGCAAATATAGAACTCAAGAAAAACCTAAAAAGGTAAAAAGAAATCTTGGGAACTATATTTCTGCTGTAAAGATGTATAAAAAATACATGTATACCTTGTTCTAGAAATTAGAGGTGGAAAGGACATTGTATCAGAAAAAGGGTAAAGTGGGGGTACTATATCTCACAAAGAGGCAAAGGAAACCTATTATATCTGAGAGAAAGAATGGAGGGGGATGAATATAGTGGGTATTTTACTGCCATAAGAATTGACTTTAAGAGAAAAAATTTTAGACATATTCAATATATGGTGAAACTTCTCCCATCTCATTGAAAAGTGAGAAGGGAAAAGTGAAAAGGGAAGGAATAAGCTAAGCAGAAGGGAATACAGAAACTGAGAGGGAAAGGAGTAAGATAGGGGGAGGAACTCTAAGGTGGGGAGGAGGGATACTAAAAAGGGAGGGCTGTGAGAAGCAAGTGGTGCTCACAAGTTTAATACTGGGAAGGGGGTAAGGGGAAAGAAGGGAGAAAAGCATAAATAGGGGTTAACAAGATGGCAAGTAATACAGAATTGGTAATTTTAACCATAAATGTGAATGGGGTAAACTCCCCCATAAAGAGGAAGCGATTAGCAGAATGGATTAAAAGCCAGAATCCTACAATATGTTGTTTACAGGAAACACACCTGAAGCAGGGAGATACATGCAGAATAAAGGTAAAAGGATGGAGCAAAATCTACTATGCTTCAGGTGAAGTCAAAAAAGCAGGGGTAGCCATCCTGATCTCAGATCAAGCAAAAACAAAAATTGATCTAATTAAAAGAGATAAGGAAGGGCACTATATCTTGCTAAAGGGTAGCATAAATAATGAAGCAATATCAATATTAAACATATATGCACCAAGTGGTGTAGCATCTAAATTCTTAAAAGAGAAATTAAGAGAGCTGCAAGAAGAAATAGATAGCAAAACTATAATAGTGGGAGATCTCAACCTTGCACTCTCAGAATTAGATAAATCAAATCACAAAATAAATAAGAAAGAAGTCAAAGAGGTAAATAGAATACTAGAAAAGTTAGATATGATAGACCTCTGGAGAAAACGAAATGGAGACAGAAAGGAGTACACTTTCTTTTCAGCAGTTCATGGAACCTATACAAAAATAGACCATATATTAGGACATAAAAACCTCAAACTCAAATGCAGTAAGGCAGAAATAGTAAATGCATCCTTTTCAGACCACGATGCAATAAAAATTACATCAACAAAAAGCCAGGGGAAAGTAGACCAAAAAATAATTGGAAACTAAATAATCTCATACTAAAGAATGATTGGGTGAAACAGCAAATCATAGACATAATTAATAACTTCACCCAAGAAAATGACAATAATGAGACATCATACCAAAATGTGTGGGATGCAGCCAAAGCGGTAATAAGGGGAAATTTCATATCTCTAGAGGCCTACTTGCATAAAATAGAGAAAGAGAAGGTCAACGAATTGGGCTTGCAACTAAAAATGCTAGAAAAGGAACAAATTAAAAACCCCCAGTCAAACACTAAACTTGAAATTCTAAAAATAAAAGGAGAGATCAATAAAATTGAAAGTAAAAAAACTATTGAATTAATTAATAAAACTAAGAGTTGGTTCTATGAAAAAACCAACAAAATAGACAAACCCTTAGTAAATCTGATTAAAAAAGGAAAGAGGAAAATCAAATTGTTAGTCTTAAAAATGAAAAGGGAGAACTCGCCACTAATGAAGAGGAAATTAGAGCAATAATTAGGAATTACTTTGCCCAACTTTATGGCAATAAATTCAACAACTTAAATGAAATGGAAGAATACCTTCAAAAATATAGCTTGCCCAGATTAACAGAGGAAGAAGTAAATATCCTAAACAGTCCCATTTTAGAAAAAGAAATAGAACAAGCTATTAACCAACTCCCTAAGAAAAAATCCCCAGGACCAGATGGATTTACATGTGAATTCTACCAAACATTTAAAGAACAATTAACTCCAATGCTATATAAACTATTTGAAAAATAGGGATTGAAGGAGTCCTACCAAACCCTTTTACTGACACAGACATGGTACTGATACCTAAACCAGGTAGGCTGAAAACAGAGAAAGAAAATTATAGACCAATCTCTCTAATGAACATCGATGCTAAAATCTTAAATAAAATATTAGCAAAAAGATTACAGAAAATCATCCACAGGATAATACACTATGATCAAGTAGGATTTATACCAGTAATGCAGGGCTGGTTCAATATTAGAAAACTATTAGCATAATTGACTATATCAATAAGCAAACTAACAAAACCATATGATCATCTCAATAGATGCAGAAAAGCATTTGATAAAATCCAACATCCATTACTAATAAAAAACACTTGAGAGTATAGGAATAAATGGACTTTTCTTAAAATAGAGCATATATTTAAAACCATCAGTAAGCATCATATGCAATGGCGAAAACTGGAATCTTTCCTAGTAAGATCTGGAGGAAGCAAGGTTGCCCACTATCACCATTACTATTCAATATTGTATTAGAAACACTAGCCTCGGCAATAAGAGTCGAGAAAGAGATTAAAGGAATCAGAATAGGCAGTGAGGAAACCAAACTATCACTCTTTGAAGATGATATGATGGTATACTTAGAGAACCCTAGAGATTCTACAAAAAAGCTATTAGAAATAATCCATAACTTTAGCAAAATTGCAGGTTATAAAATAAATCCCCATAAATCCTCAGCATTTTTATACATCACCAACAAAATCCAACAGCAAGAGATACAAAGAGAAATTCCATTCAGAATAACTGTCGACAGCATAAAATATTTGGGAATCTATTTACCAAAGGAAAGTCAGGAATTATATGAGCTAAATTACAAAAAACTTTCCACACAAATAAAGTCAGACTTAAACAATTGGAAAAATATCAAGTGCTCCTGGATAGGTCGAGCAAATATAATAAAGATGACAATACTCCCTAAATTAATCTATTTATTTAGTGCTATACCAATCAGACTTCCAAGAAAATATTTTAATGATCTAGAAAAAATAGCAACAAAATTCATATGGAATAATAAAAGGTCAAGAATCTCAAAAGAATTAATGAAAAAAAAATCAAATGAAGGTGCCCTAGCTGTACCTGATCTAAAACTATATTATAAAGCAGCAGTCACCAAAACCATTTGGTATTGGCTAAGAAATAGATTAGTTGATCAGTGGAACAGGTTAGGTTCACAAGACAGAATAGTCAACTATAGCAATTTAGTGTTTGACAAACCCAAAGATCCTCACTTTGGGATAAGAATTCATTATTTGACAAAACTGCTGGATAACTGGAAATTAGTATGGCAGAAATTAGGCATGGACCCACACTTAACACCATATACCAAGATAAGATCAAAATGGGTCCATGATTTAGACATAAAGAATGAGATTATAAACAAATTGGAGGAACATAGGATAGTTTATCCTTGTGGAATAGGAAGAAATTTGTGACTAAAGATGAACTAGAGACCATTATTGATCACAAAATAGAAAATTTTGAATACATCAAATTAAAAAGCTTCTGTACAAACAAAACTAATGTAAACAAGATTAGAAGGGAAGCAACAAACTGGGAAAACATCTTCACAGTTAAAGGTTCTGATAAAGGCCTCATTTCCAAAATATATAGAGAGTTGACTCTAATTTATAAGAAACCAAGCCATTCTCCAATTGATAAATGGTCAAAGGATATGAACAGACAATTTTCAGATGATGAAATTAAAATCATTACCACTCATATGAAAGAGTGTTCCAAATAATTATTAATCAGAGAAATGCAAATTAAGACAACTCTGAGATACCACTACACACCTGTCAGATTGGCTAAGATGACAGGAAAAATAATGATGAGTGTTGGAGGGGATGGGAAAACTGGGACACTGATACATTGTTGGTGGAGCTGTGAACGAATCCAACCATTCTGAGAGCAATATGGAATTATGCCCAAAAGTTATCAAACTGTGCATACCCTTTGACCCAGCAGTGTTTCTACTGGGCTTATACCCCAAGGAGATACTAAAGAAGGAAAGGGACCTGTATGTGCCAAATGTTTGTGGCAGCCCTGTTTGTAGTGGCTAGAAGCTGGAAACTGAGTGGCTGCCCATCAATTAGAGAATGGTTGGGTAAATTGTGGTATATGAATGTTATGGAATATTATTGTTCTGTAAGAAATGACCAGCAAGATGAATACAGAGAAGCTTGGAGAGAATTACATGAACTGATGCTAAGTGAAATGAGCAGAACCAAGAGATCATTATATACGTCAACAACGATACTGTATGAAGATGTAATTTGATGGAAGCGGATGGAAGAGACCTAATTCAGTTTCAATTGATCAATGATGGACAGAAGCAGCTACACCCAAAGGAAAAAAAAAAACACTGGGAAATGAATGTAAACTGTTTGCATTTTTGTTTTTCTTCCCGGGTTACTTCTACCTTCTGAATCCAATTCTCCCTGTACAACAAGAAAACTGTTTGGATCTGCACACATACATTGTATCTAGGATATACTAGGACATATTCAACATATATAGGACTGCTTGCCATCTAGGGGAGGGGGTGGAGGGTGGGAGAGAAAAATCGGAACAGAAGTGAGTGCAAGGGATAATGTTGTAAAAAAAAGTTACCCATGCATGGATTCTGTCAATAAAAAGTTACTATAATAATAATAAAAAAAAAAGAAAAAAAAAGAAGAGTAGTTGATGCTCAAGAAAAAAATAACTGCTTCAAAATTTGCAGACTGCAAAACAGTGGTTCTGATCCATTTCCACATCTGAAAGCAGAGAGAAAGTCATTTTGGTTTCAAATTAACTGGCTTTCTGGCTCTTTCTCACTCAGATTCAGTGTGTTCTTCAGATTTTCATTTGAATTTGCCATAAATAATAATAATCCATAATCCCATAGTACTCTAAGGATTTCAAAATACTTTACTCACAATCCCATGAAGTAGATAGTCTGAGTATTATATATTTTATAGATGAAAACTCTGAGATTCTGAAATGTCTAGTGACTTATCTACAATCACACACTATTAATTGCCAAAGCTATCACTCAAATTCAGACCAATTGAATCCAAGACTTCATCATTCTGTAACTCTGTTACATTTTTCCCATTTTTTATGTATCCCCATTGCTTAGCACAGAGCCAATATGTAATAAGCATTTAATAAATGTTTATTAATTGACTGATATCCCAGATTCTGTGCAACAACAACAACAAAGTATCAATCAACAAGCATTTCTTAAAGTCTTTGAAAATATAATAAACTAATTAAAAAAGAAAAATGTCATTTATATCAATACTTTTTTTGGCAGGAAATAAAGTAGATGTCCACTAGTGGGAGAATAACTAAATAAATGTAGTACCTAACTGTATTGAAAGATACTATGCTGGAAGAAATAATGAGCATAATGAATATACAAGAAGCATATGAACCAATGCAGAATGAAGAAAGTAGAACCAGAAAAACAACATGTATAGAGGCTACAACAATGTAAATAAAAAGAACAACCATCCAGAACAATCCCATATGATATGTATAATTGATATCAAATTGCTTGCCTTCTCATTAGGCAGGGGAGTAATGAGAGGGAGGAAAAGAATTTGGAACACAAAATTTGAAAAAAAAAAAAAGTGAAAAAATAAATAAATTTAAGGAATAAAAAAAAAAGGGAAGGAAAATTGGTTGATGCTTCCTTCTTCCCTTGCACAAAATGCTGATTTTTAGTACCATTAGAAATTACCTTTTCTCCCTCTTCATGCACTTCAATTCTCATTTGTATAAAAGATAAGATTGAAACTCTTAGAAGTGCCATTCCAAAGTTCAAACTAGGTTCCTGGAAGGTCTGAAGTATTTATCTCATTTACCTCATATACCTTTGGAGTATATGATGTGTTCTTTAGTGTCATTAATTGATGGAGCCTGAGGACCATTGGCTACAAGGCTGTTGAAGAGTTCTGAAGGCTCCATTTCCTGCCAACCCCAAGCATAACTGAAGTCAGCAAATTCTGTCTTTTGGTGAGGCTCACCATCCCACTACACTAAACTTCCTTTCAGGAAATTCTCCTCTCCATTCTTCTCTCCAAAACTTTCTCAGTTTTCTCATTTCTCATTTCTCAACTGAGGCTGAACACAGTGACTTCTAAGGAACCCAACAGCTCTAAATCTATGCTACAATAGAATGGATCCTCAGGTCTTGATTTCAGATAGTCTATGATTTCCTATGTCTCTCCAGTGGCCCATCTTCTGTGCTTTACAAGTATGTCTACTGTCTCATGATGAAAAAATGCCAGAAAGAAAATTGATGTATTCTGATTGCAGATTGAAGCATTTTTTCACTTATTTTTCTTGCTTTTTTATCTTGACTACTCTGGAAACATTTTGCATGACCTGATACATATAATAGGTACCATTTTTCTTGCCTTTTCAATGGGTGAGAGTGGGGGTGGAAGGCAGGAGAGAATTTGGAACTGAAAATAAAAATTTAAGGGAAAAAATCCATGTCTGTCCCCTCCACTCTAAACATCCATTTTCTTAAATGAGTAATACTCATTTTAAGTCTCTTTTGTGGCCTATGACCATATTCTCTAGGTTTACTTCAATTGAGTTCAATCTTGGGAGTTTCTCAAAAAAAATCATCTTAATTTGCTTCCATAGAAAGTTTCATCTGGGACCCTCAATATATGATTCATGGTTAAATTTGTGGTTTAAAAAAATTCTCAATTCTGAGAATTACCATGGTTCAGTGGAAAATATTTGAGATTAAGTGTTAGAACACTTAGGTTCCAGTTTCAGGGATCTGATCAGCAGAATGATTTCAGAAAAGCCTGGAAAAACTTACATGAACTGATGCTAAGTGAAGTGAGTAGAAGCAAGAAAACATTGTACACAACATTACAACAAGATTATGCAATGATCAATTCAGATGGACATGGCTCTTTTCAACAAGGAGTTGATTCAGGTCAATTCCAATAGACTTGTGATGAAGAAAACCATCTGCATTCAGAGAGAGGATTATGGAAACTGAATGTAGACATAGTATTTTCACCTTTTTTGTTATTGTTTGCTTTTTTTATTTTCTTTCTCATTTTTTTCCTTTTCTGATTTTTCTTGTGCAGCAAGAAACTGTGTAAATACGTATAGAAGAATTGCATGTGTTTAACATATATTGGATTATTTGCTATCTGGGGGGTGGGAGATAGGGAGGGAGAAAAAAATTCTAACACAAGATTTTGCAAGGATAATTGTTGAAAACTATCTTTGCATAGATTGTGACCACCCATGTCACTGGTTGCCAAGTCTTACCTTATCCTGGGTCTAAAGATGTCTCTGGCCACTGCCTCATTGAGCGGTAGTTCTTTGTTCAACAGAGCACCCAGACAGAGGAGCTTGCAAGAACAAGTCTTTATTGTGCACAATCACATCCTGCACTACTCTACTTCCTGGCCCCTACTACTTATATTGAGTCCATGAAGTCACAAGCATAGCCAATAAGAGGAGACATGTCCTATTAATGATGTCCCTCAATGCAGCCAGAGTTTCTGCACTCATGACAGTTCCTGCTAGCTACAGAAGTCACATCCAGTTGCCTCAGGCACTAAGGCTTTTTTATTTCCTTGTTCACCATGCTAGGTTCCTCTTCGGACCCTTACAACTTTTTTTCCCTTTGCTTAGCAGGGACCACTCATAGCATCAAACTGTCTAACATCAACAATGGCTTACTTAATTAGTGAGATTACAAGGTGTATAAAAATAGGACAAAGGCAAACAAAAAGTAAAATAGTAAGAGCTGGACCCAACCGGGACCAAAACCAAGAAAAGGTAAAGTTCTGTGGTTTCAATTGCCTACACTCATCAACATCCAGCAAAGTAAGACATAAAAGGTGGGGAGAGGGGGGTTGTACACAATAAAGGTCATGTTCTTCAGCACTGTCTCACTAATTTTGGCAGGTGAGTCTATTGGTTTTTTGCCCACTAGTTTGGAGGTGCTGCCAACAAGTGGAAAGAGGGGCAAAGCTTCCCCCAGTCCACCATATGAATAGTGGGAGGCCACAGGAGAAGTGCCCAAGTCCATTGTCAAGTTTTGTCAGCCTCTAGGCATTGTGCCTCATCCAGGGCAGTCCAATTCAGTTCAACACTGGTGCTGTATTTGCTGTTTTTGGTGTCATGGTCAGGAGGGACATGGCTGTCATCAGCATGTGAAGGGCTGCTGACAGCCAATTCTTCTGGGCCATCATTGGGGTCCTTCTCTTTTTGATTCCCCAGGTCACAGATGTTTCTGGTTGGAATTCATTCCTCAGCTGCTGGGACTGCATTTGGAATGACAAGAATATACCCCGAGTCCCCAAACCCTGACCCAACCCAGGCCCTTCCAGATGCTGTCTAAGCCCTTCCACATCACTGAGGAGAGAGGACTCTCATTCTTGTTGGCCAGTCTGTTGTTTAATTGTGCCTTTTGCATGTGCCAAAAACACATTGCTGGGGTAAGATTCACAGAATATGAAAACTGCATGTAATTGTATATATATATATTGCTACACATAAGTGAGCCTGTATGAGTTGGGTAGAAAGTCATGTGAACCCCAACACTCCCTTTTCTTGTTTAGACAGGAACAGAGTACAATTAGCCCGTTCAACAATGGCTTGGCCAATAGGGTTATATGGGATGGCAGAGGAATGGGCAATGCCCAATTCAAAGCAGAAGGACCAAAAGGCAGAACATGAATAAGCCAGCCCATTATCCGTCTTAAGTGGCACGGGACTCCTGCAATGGAAAAACAATGATAACGATGACTGATCACAGAATGGAGTGAAGTCATGAGGAATGGAGAGTGTGTATCCAGAGTTACATGGATGCACTGCTTCTTTACATGAGTAACGTCCATTTGCCTTAGAGCATTGGGCAACTCACCGCGAGGATTTGTCACAGTATTGTGTGGAGGAGGACAAAAAACAGCACAAGTAGTACAGTAGCAAACAATAGCCCCTGCTTCTGCTTTAGAGATGCCATACAGCCACTGCAAAAAGCCGGCAGATAAATGAAACAAAGCATGCACTTTTTGCGCAGAGGAAACAAAGTAGAGGCTATACAAAGGATAGAGAAGGGCATCAGCTGCTCTATTGCCCTCAAATATAGGACTGACACCATCAGTATGAGACCTAACATGCATGACTAAAAGGGTTGCAGCTAGACAAGATTAGAAGGGAAGCAATAAACTGGGAAAATATTTTTACAGTCAAAGGTTCTGATAAAGGCCTCATTTCCAAAATATATAGAGAATTAACTCTAATTTATAAAAAATCAAGCCATTCTCCAATTGAAAAATGGTCAAAGGATATGAACAGACAATTCTCAGATGAAGAAATTGAAACTATTTCTAGTCATATGAAAAGATGCTCCAAGTCATTATTAATCAGAGAAATGCAAATTAAGACAACTCTAAGATACCACTACACACCTGTCAGATTGGCTAAGATGACAGGAAAAAATAATGATGATTGTTGGAGGGGATGCGGGAAAACTGGGACATTGATACATTGTTGGTGGAGTTGTGAACAAATCCAACCATTCTGGAGAGCAGTTTGGAACTATGCTCAAAAAGTTACCAAACTGTGCATACCCTTTGATCCAGCAGTTTATGATCCCAAAGAGATCATAAAGAAGGGAAAGGGACCTGTATGTGCACGGATGTTTGTGGCAGCCCTCTTTGTAGTGTCTAGAACTGGAAACTGAATGGATGCCCATCAGTTGGAGAATGGCTGAATAAATTGTGGTGTATGAATATTATGGAATATTATTGTTCTGTAAGAAATGACCAACAGGATGATTTCAGAAAGGCCTGGAGAGACTTACACGAACTGATGCTGAGTGAAACGAGCAGGACCAGGAGATCATTATATACTTCAACAACAATACTATATGATGACCAGTTCTGATGGACCAGGCCATCCTCAGCAACGAGATCAACCAAATCATTTCTAATGGAGCAGTAATGAACTGAACTAGCTATGCCCAGAAAAAGAACTCTGGGAGATGACTAAAAACCATTACATTGAATTCCCAATCCCTATATTTATGCACACCTGCATTTTTGATTTCCTTCACAAGCTAATTGTACAATATTTCAGAGTCTGATTCTTTTTGTACAGCAAAATAACGTTTTGGTCATGTATACTTATTGTGTATCTAATTTATATTTTAATATATTTAACATCTACTGGTCATCCTGCCATCTGGGGGAGGGGGGAGGGGTAAGAGGTGAAAAATTGGAACAAGAGGTTTGGCAATTGTTAATGCTGTAAAGTTACCCATACATATAACCTGTAAATAAAAGGCTATTAAATAAAAATAAATAAATAAAAGGGTTGCAGCTCTACTGTTCAATGCATCTTGTGCCTGATGAAGGAAGGAGATCAGTGATAGTAGAATGCCTGTCATCTATGTGGTAGCTGTTGGATGGCTTGACAGGCATAAAGACTGTCTGTGATGATATTACTAGCCTCTTGATATCGTTGCATGGCATATATGATAGCATATAATTCATTCTTTTGTGTGGAGCTATAAGGGGTGTCAAGAACGTGTGTCTCCTGAGTGTCTTTCCTGTATACTGCGGCCCTATGATCTTTAGTAGCATCAGTTAAAACATTAGGGCCTTGCACTGGCTCTGATGAAAGAGATCCAGCAGCAATGCTCACTTTTAACCTTTGATACAACTGCCCAAGTGGCTGGGCAAAGGCACTAAGGGACAAAGCTGTAATAGAGTGGCCAGCATCAAGTTATCCTGGGCAATAGCAAGCACCTGTTGCAATGGTATATGGAGAGCCAATTGAGGGGGCCACCCCAAGATAAGTATGGCCCACTGGCAACATTGCCACAAAAAGGAACCAAGTTCCCTCAAATTTTTATCCAACAGAATGCCTGATAGTCTAGTAGGATACAATCATTCTATGGGGTGCTCACCTTGGTGAAGCACAGCAAAAAGGGGCTTATCAACAAATGCTGAAAACATCAAGAGTTGTGAAGGATCAATTCTAGAGGCAGGAGAAGCTCACAGCAAAAGAATAAATTTCAATATTGTTCAGGCCTCCGTAGAGCACCCATCGTGGTGATGTCAGGGCTTCCTATAAGGCTGTATGGGGGAGGGGGAGGCTGGGGGGGGGGTCTTTTCTCTGTTCTATTGGGAAAGAAACAGATCCCTGTAAAATAACTTTTTGTTTCTTCTCTGACTCAGCCTGTAGATGGAGCTCTTGCACTTTTGTTCTAACTGCTAGAGTAACTTTTTGTTTCTTCTCAGACTCAGCCAGTAAGAGGAGTTCTTGTTCTTTTTGTTCTAACTGCTATAAAGTAACTTTTTGTTTCTTCTCTGACTCAGCCTATAGGCCTCTTGTTCTTTTTGTCCTAACTACCTAAGTACCTCCTGCACATCCTCCCGCCTTTTTTCTTGTTGAATTGTACTCAATGGGTGTGGAAGCTAAATTTCCTGTTGTTCAACTCTTAATTCATTCTTTCCACTTCCACTATCTTGGTCAGAAAAGGGCATATACCCTGGTAAAGAAGGGTATAAATGATTTGGAATTCAAGAGCAAATCCCTTGCTCCTCATCAGACATGTTTTCTGCTAAAGAATCACTTGCCTGATTCTCTAACTTATTTAAGCTATGTGCATGGCTGTGTCCTTGGGCTTGATCCCAGGTAAACTTGTACTCTGACCCATTATGCTTCCCTGCCTTTCCGCTGTTGAACGTTCCCTTATGGGGTCTGATGACCCTGAAAGCCCTGCCCCCACGTTAGGCTGCCACTTATGACCACCCAGGTCACTGTGAAGAACGGACCCCAAAACTAAAAATCCTTGAAGGAGAAAATCTCCTTCAACTCTGCCTCAATGAGGAACCCCGCCAGAGGAAAACAAGACAGTTTCCTTCTGTTATCTAGGTGGGGTTGGTTCTAGTCCTTAGCAACAGAATTCCAACCCTATTCAATTCTATTCAAATTCCAGTTCAAGCTGAAACCCAGTTTGTAGATGAGCCAGCTTGGGCTGTCCCAACCCCCACTAAGTCCCAATATAATAGCTTCCTTCAATGAAGGTCTATTGCAAATGGACCTTGGTAGCTCCCTTTGCTCCTAAGACCTTCTGTCCACTGAGAACTGCATTCTCAATGCAAAACTATTTTCCATAATCTGCCACGATAGAAGTCAGTCTCTTGGTAAACTGATTTCTAACAAGAAACTTTCATTTTGCAACTAATAATTCGGGAATGAGTGAATTCTTTCACTCCTAAAACCTGTGGCCAATTTAAAGGGAATTCTTAACAACTCTCTTAAAGCCACTAATCTAGACCACTCAAACAGCACCAACTGGTCGCCAGTCTTACCTTATCCCAGGTCTTCAGACGTCTCTGGCCACTGCCTCATTGAGCAGTAGTTCTTTGTTCAACAGAACACCCGGGACACAGGAACTTGGGAGCACAAGTCTTTATTGTATGCAATCACATCCTGCACTACTCAACTTCCTGGCCCCACTTATATTGAGTCTATGAGGTCACAAGCATAGACAATAAGAAAAGGAGACATGTCCTGTTAATGCAGCCCTCAATGCAGCCAAAGTTTCTGCACTCATGGCGGTTCCTGCTAGCTACAGAAGTCACATCCAGTTGCCTCAGGCACTAAGGCCTTTTTACTTCCTTGTTGCACCATGCTAGGTGGTTCAGACCCTTACCATAGATTCTGAAAACAAAAAGCTATTTAAAAAAAAAAAATACTGAGGAATATTTCAACAAAAACCAAAGTTTTACGATAATTTCACCTATATTTCTTTTTTGTCTGAGGAGGAGGAGGGGATCTCCCAAAATCTCCAAACAGGAGATTTGTCTTTGGGATTGCATCAACCACAGTAAAAGCTTCTTAAATTGTAGGGTGGAGTAGAGTGTTTGTAGAAGCAATTGTTTATAGGACTCCCAATGAATGGGTGTTCATCAGGAGTTATGTAAGTGAATTATCCAATTCCTGTTTGACTCACAAAAGTGACTTACAAAAAGCCAAAAAACTCACCAATTAGAATGACTAGTCATAGTATAACTTCTTCCACAGGTATTTGTTTTTGTTTTTGTTTTTTTAAAGAAATCTGAAAATTTAGGCTATCTAGAAACCCAAAGGAATAATTCTCATGGTAACACTTTATACAACTGACTAAGCAAACAAAAAGATATTTTTCCGTAGAGATAGGGAGACTTTCCCAGTAACCCTCATGTTATATCAGATGGCTAGATAGCTACACACAACACCAGATTTGGCAATATTTACTTTGGCCTCATTCCTTCTCACTGTGAAACTGAATTCCTCACATGTTGATTCTCCTAACCATAGGATGTGATATATTTCAATAGAAAATAAGCTCCTTGAGAGCTGGGACCCTTTCATTGCCTTTGTGGTCCCAGTTCTTAATCTAGTGTAATAGGAACTTTAATAAATGAAGAATTAATGTTAATTTGGTGAGTAGAAAAAATTATGGATTTGAATCAAGTACTAAGTTCAAGTTCTAGAATTAACTCTTAACTATTAATTGACTTTAACTAGTTTTATGACTCACTTCACCTAAATGAGCATCAGTTTCCCTTCTTAGATAAAATCCAAAATAACTATTTCATGGAATTGTTGTGAGAATTGTACCTTTCAAAGTCTTATGCCATTGAAATATGAGGTTGAAGTATTGCATATTAATTTTTTTAAATTGTCAATTGCTCTTAAGATTATGTTGCTGTTCAGTCATGTGACCCCATTTTAGGGTTTTCTTGGCAAAGATACTATAATGGCTTGCTGTTTCCTTCTCCAATTTTACAGATGAGGAACTGAGGCAAACAGAATCAGTTAGCTAATTTTTCCAGGATCACACAGTTAGTAAATGTCTGAAGCTAAATTTCAACTCAGAACGCCAAATCCAGTGCTCTACTCACTGAGTCACTAGCTGCCCCTTCAAGATTATAGTTGAATTCATTTTACATAACCTTGTCCTAGATTATAACACAACTTTATTCACAGGGTCCATGAACTTAATTTACTATGGATTTTTTTTTGACAACTATATTTCAATATATTTGCTTTCCAATTAATTTGGAAAAGGGAAGGAAAAAACCATTTACCAAGTGCCTACTATGTGTCTGGCACTATATTAACCAAGCAATTTACAAACATCATCTCATTTAATCCTGACAATCATATTGGGAGATAAGTGTTATTATGATCCTCATTTTATAATGAGGCAGACAGAGGTAAAATGGGTTGCTCAGAGTCACACAGTAAGTATCTAAGGCTGAGTTTTAAATCAGGTCTTCCTAACTCTAGACCTAGCAGTCTATCCACTGTGCCACCCAGCTGTCTTTATAAATGCCTTTTTATATAAAATATAATATAATATTTTAAAATGAATGCATAACATGTTTAACATATATTGGATTACTTGCTAGGAAAGGGGGTGGGGAGAAGGTAGGGAAAAAATTTGGAACATAAGGTTTTGCAAGGGTGAATGTTGAAAATTATGCATATGTTTAGAAAATAAAAAGCTTTAATAATAAAAAAGAAAGGCACCTTAAAAAGTGTGTACCCCCATCCCCTCATTTTACAGATGAGGACACTGAAAATTAAGAGCCTTGCTAAGAGAGCCTTCAAACCCAGGGCCTTTGAATCCAAATGCAGTTCTCTATTGTTTGAATGTGTTTTCTTTCCCCTCAGCATTCCAAGCTCCCCCTGGTGAGATGCCCTACCTAGAAATCATTAGGTATGGGTCTCCTTTCTAATTCATCCCAGTTTGTTTTATCACTGGATAATGTGCTGGATTTCTTAATTAAATTTAGTTCTTTGGGAACTGTTTATGTAGGTATTATAAATAATAGAATGGAGTCTGCATCCGGAATTGTAAAAATTAATTTCCTCTGCCAGGAATGCTGTGCTGTTATTATTTGGAAATAATACAGCATAAAAAATATCATTTTTTGTGGCCAGTATAGTTCTTAAAGAGGGACCCAGAGCAAGGGAACTGGGGCTGTGTCTTTGCTACAACAACAGAAGGATTCTGAGAATAATAATAATATTCACTGACATTTATATGGAAGTTTGCAAAGTGCTCTGAATACAGCCACTTTTGATTTTCACAACTGCATCTTTGAGATAAGTACTTTAAAAAATATATGAATTCTGATTTCACTAGCACAGGTAGTCCCAGTGAGGAAATTCTCTCTACCAATACAAGTTGGTGATTTTTCTTCAGCTTTTTCTTAAAGAATTGTCTAGGGGGCAGTTAGGTGGTGCAGTGGATAGGGTACCAGTCCTGAAGTCAGGACAACCTGAGTTCAAATCTGGTCTCAAACACTTAACATTTCCTAACTGTGTGATCTTGGGCAAGTCACTTAAACCCAATTGCCACAGCAAAAAAAAAAAAAAAAAAAAAAATTGTCCAGACTACTGAAACTTACCCATCATACAACTAGCATGTCTGCCCCCAGAATATTGGGACTTGAACTTAATTCATTCTAACTCTGATGTCACTTCTCTATCCATAACACTACACTATCATTTAGTTAAGTATTGCAAGGATTATTATTTCAATTTTATAGCTGAAGCAACTGAAGCTGAGAAAGATTAAAGGTCAGATTCACAGACAAACAGGATTTGGGGCTAGGTCTTTCTGGCTTTGCTTACACTGTAAACACTCAGCCATGCATGCTTCCTTTCATTGCTATATTTTCTTTTCTGTTGTCATTAATTTATTCCTTAAATTAATTTTTTCAATTAAAAATTTGGTTCTCTACCTCCCACCTCATTTTCCCTTAGCCTCTCCCACACACAATGGAAAACAAACTAACTTCATATGAATAATAAAGCAAACCAAATACCTGCATTGTCCAGGTTCAAAAATATAGTTCTCTTTCTGCCCCCTGGGTCCAGTACTTCTCTGTCGGGAAGTAGGTAGCAGCAGCATCCTATCCTAACTTTCAAGAGTGAGCAAGACTGTTCTTTCTCCTTTATTAATTAGCAAAACACTTCCATAGTCTTAGATTCATACAGTTAAGAGATCGGAGGAATCTTCAATATCATCTAACATAATCATCTTATTTTAAAACTGAGTAAACTGTAAGACCCAGAGAAATTAAATGATTTATTCAAGATCTCAGAGGTAGTAAAAGGCAAAGCTGGAATCCAAGCCAAGATTCTATGATACCTAACTCAGCAGTCATTCCTCTATACTGTAGTTTCCCTATGAGCTGTTCCAGAGCATATTGAGATTTAAATAAGATATCAATTAGGTTTCTCTCTAAATACAAGAGGGAATATGCTGTTGTCAAGTGAAGCACTACTTGCTTGTAAGGAAGTATAAGACTTGTTTCTAATGACTTTCAAATGGTTTATTATCTTGCCACATTTGGCAAGGGACAATACAATATTACTGACTAAGTTCCATGCAGTCCTATTAGTGTTTTAATGACTTGGCCTTTGTATACATGTAGCTCTCTCGTGGCTCACTAGATCAGCAAGAGAATGATGCAAACACCTGCAACAATCTACAGGCAGTGAGTATACATAATGTCTTTATGACAGATTATAATACAATTTGATACCTACAACAAGTGGAATCAGGTATGAGGATACTTGGCTCCTCTGTGATGCATATAAGATGTGAGGTTATACCGTGGGATATAATAAAGTTCCTGTCCTTCTACAAGACTATATTCATGCGGCTTCCACTGTTTTTTGCTACTAGAGAGAATAAAACTTGTTGTCCTTCATTTTTGAAGAGAACCAATGACATCATAAGGATGTTGTCTTGACTTTCTCATGAATTGGAATTGTGAGGTAGAACTGCACAGAGTTCTCAGCCTCTCTCTCTCTTTCAAAGTCATTTAAGTCCAGTGACAAAACAGTCAAAACAACTGGCAATAGCCTAGAATTCAGTGCAGCCTGAGATAATGAATACAATTAGTTCCCCCTAAATTTCCTGTTCTGGCAATGAGGAAACCAAACTATCACTCTTTGCAGATGATATAATGGAATACTTAGAGAACCCCAGAGATTCTACTCAAAAGCTATTAGAAATAATTCATAACTTTAGCAAAGTTGCAGGATACAAAATAAATCCCCATAAATCCTCAGCATTTGTATACATCACCAACAAAATCCAAAAGCAAGAGATACAAAGAGAAATCCTATTCACAATAACTGTCGACACCATAAAATATTTGGGAATCTATCTACCAAAAGAAAGTCAGGAATTATATGAGCAAAATTACAAAAAAACTTTCCACACAAATAAAGTTAGACTTAAATAATTGGAAAAATATTAAGTGTTCTTGGATAGGCCGAGCGAATATAATAAAGATGACAATACTCCCTAAACTAATCTATTTATTTAGTGCTATACCAATCAGACTTCCAAGAAAATATTTTAATGATCTAGAAAAAATAACAACAAAATTCATATGGAATAATAAAAGGTCAAGAATCTCAAGGGAATTAATGAAAAAAATGAAATGAAGGTGGCCTAATTGTACCTGATCTAAAACTATATTATAAAGCAACAGTCACCAAAACCATTTGGTATTGGCTAAGAAATAGATTAGTTGATCAGTGGAATAGGGTAGGTTCACAAAACAGAATAGTCAACTATAGCAATCTAGTGTTTGACAAAGATCCTAACTTTTGGAATAAGAATTCATTATTTGACAAAAACTGCTGGCATAACTGGAAATTAGTATGGCAGAAATTAGGCATGGACATACACTTAACACCGTACAACAAGATAAGATCAAAATGGGTCCACGATTTAGGCATAAAGAACGAGATTATAAATAAATTAGAAGAACATAGGATTGTTTATCTCTCAGACTTGTGGAGGAGGAAGAAATTTTAGAGACCATTACTGATCACAAAATAGAAAATTTTGATTACATCAAATTAAAAAGCCTTTGTACAAACAAAACTAATGCAAACAAGATTAGAAGAGAAGCAACAAACTGGGAAAATATCTTTACAGTTAAAGGTTCTGATAAAGGCCTCATTTCCAAAATATATAGAAAATTGACTCTAATTTATAAGAAATCAAGCCATTCTCCAATTGATAAATGGTCAAAGGATATGAACAGACAATTTTCAGATGATGAAATTGAAATTATTACCACTCATATAAAAGAGTGTTCCAAATCACTATTGATCAGAGAAATGCAAATTAAGACAACTCAGATACCACTACACCCCTGTCAGATTGGCTAAGATGACAAGAAAAAATAATGATGAATGTTGGCGGGAAAACTGGGACACTGATGCATTGTTGGTGGAGTTGTGAACGAATCCAACCATTCTGGAGAGCAATCTGGAATTATGCCCAAAAAGTTATCAAACTGTGCATACCCTTTGATCCAGCAGTGCTACTACTGGGTTTATACCCTAAAGAGATACTAAAGAAAGGAAAGGGACCTGTATGTGCCAAAATGTTTGTGGCAGCCCTGTTTGTAGTGGCTAGAAACTGGAAAATGAATGGATGCCCATCAATTGGAGAATGGTTGGGTAAATGGTGTATATGAATGTTATGGAATATTATTGTTCTGTAAGAAATGACCAGCAGGATGAATACAGAGAGGCTTGGAGAGACTTACATGAACTGATGTTAAGTGAAATGAGCAGAACCAGGAGATCATAATATACTTCAACAACGATACTATATGAAGATGTATTCTGATGGAAGTGGATTTCTTTGACAAAGAGACCTAACTCAGTTTCAATTGATCAATGATGGACAGAAGCTTCCAGACCCAAAGAAAGAACACTGGGAAATGAATGTAAACTGTTTGCATTTTTGTTTTTCTTCCCGGGTTATTTTTGCCTTCTGAATCCAATTCTCCCTGTGCACAAGAGAACAGTTCGGTTCTGCACACATATATTGTATCTAGAATATACTGTGACATATTTAACATATATAGAACGGCTTGCTATCTGGGGGTGTGGGGTGGAGGGATAGAGGGGAAAAATCGGAACAGAAGTGAGTACATGGGATAATGTTGTAAAGAATTACCCTGGCATGGGTTCTATCAATAAAAAGTTATTATAATAAAAAAAAATTCCTGTCCTGGGACAAAGTCCTTATTCCCCTGCCTTAGTTATGGCTTTGCTAAATATCTGTGATGAACAAGAATTAGATGGATTAAAACGACTTTGGATCTTTTAAAGAGAAAGAAAGGTCTTATGAAATTCCAATAGATTATTGTTGTTGTTTGTCTTTCATTCTCAAAGAGGACCATGACATCAGGGAGGTGATGCCATGACATACAAGTAAAATAGACTTAAGTGAGGAAGGCTGTGCAAGGTCACCTGCCTCACTTTCTCCTCCAGAGCCATCTGGATCCTGTAGCAAGATATAGGTCAAGATGATTGGAGATGGCCCTGGAGACATTGGACTTTTTAAGCTAAGTCTTCAACAGGTCTCAGTTTGACTGAAGTCATACTTATTCAGTGATTAAGGTTAGGTAGCAATTGAGACAAAGCATCTCCTCTTCCAGTTCAAAAAAAAATCTAAATATCTATGAATCTGGGAGTGGAAGACCCTTCCTTCAGGTTTCCTTGAGATGGAAAATGCTATTTGATCCAGAAAGAAAAATATAGAATATATATATGTGTGTGTGTGTGTGTGTGTGTATAATATATATAACATGAAAACATTATGCTTATATTTACATTCAGTCTCATATATATAAAACATAATGTTTTATGGGGGAGGGTTGTTTATTTGTTTTTTCTTTCTCATGGTTTTATTTTTTCCTTTTGGTCTGATTTTTCTTATATAGCATGACAAATATGGAAATATATTTTAAATGATTGTACATGTATAACTTATAGTAGATTTATTACTTTCTTGGAAAAGGGAAGAAAAAAGGAGGAAGGAGAAAAAATTTGGGACACAAAAAATGAATGTTGATATATTGGATCACTTGACAACTGGGGGAGGGGTGGGGAAAGGGAGGAAAAAATTAGAACACAGGGTTTTATAGGGGTGAATATCAAAAATTATCCATGTATGTATTTTGAAAATAAAAAATTTTAATTTAAAAAATAAAATAAGTTAAAAGAAATTTTAAAATGAATGTTGACAACTATTTTTATATGTATTTGGAAAAAATAAATACTATTTTTAAAAAAAGGTCTTATGAAATGACTATTTCTTTCATTCTACATTAGATGCTATCTCCTTCCTCCAAATATACTTTACTTATTTATCTGTTTAACTAACTGGTTACCAGATTCTTGAGTGTAGGATTTTGTTTAGTAGTAGTGTAGGATTTTGTTTTGTCTTTAAATCCTCAGCACTATACACAGTGATTTCTTTGCACATAAAAGGCACTTAATAAATGCTTTTAAATTAAATTTAATTAGCCAATCTGCAAACCTCAGAAAATTCAAGTTTTGATTGAATATGGTCCTGCCCTTTATTTTCTATAAGTCCAGAAAACTATTAGTCTGAGTTTTCCCCTGCATCTCAAGCTGAGAAGTATGGTATGAATGTTTGGTGGCTCTCATACTATTTAAATGTCTGTGACTTTTCATTGGGAAAGAAGGACTTCAAGACCACTATATTAAAAGAAGAAAACCAATTTTTTTTCAGGCTAAAAAAAGCAGACAAATTTTACTGTTCTCCTCAGTCCCTCCATCTTGTCCATATTTAGTGAGCAAAAAGATTCAAAAATATCAAAACTCTTGGGAAATTCTCAGGAAAAGAATTTATTTTGGTTCAGCATAATGAAGTCCCACTTGGGGCTTTTTTATGCTAAGATTAAGGATCTGCTTTCCTTTTGGAAATTTTTCCTTCTCTTAAAAGCATAGTGGGCAGCAAATATGATGGGGTCAAAGGTCAAATAATCATATTTTTTTCTCTTATGAATTCTAATGAAAGTAAGCAAAAAAAAAAAAAGTGGGGATGGTGGTAAAAAGAATGCTGATAAGACCCTGGAAAACAAATGGGTTCTGTTTATAGAGCTCCTTATCTCAGTATAATGATGATAGAGGATGATCCTGTGTAAGTTACAGCAAGTAAATGCAAAACACTAAGGGAGTAAATTTACAGAAAAAAAATCATCCAAAAAACAAACCACTGATAATGCTCTTCTTCTTTCCTTTTCTAATTATAAATTTTAGAGCAGGGACTGATTTACATTGGTAGAAATTTTCTTCCTAAGAATTCATTGTATGTCTATCTCAAAAAATAATGGGTAATGTACTATGCCAAGTGCTGGGGATAAAAAAGATGGCTGCAAATTGTCCCTACTTTCAAAGAGCTTATGATTTCAATGGCAAATGAACACAAATGTATATCACAAAAGTCATAGTAAGATAATTACAAAGGAAAAGACCAGGTAAAATATTATCAGAATGCTATATTTCACGTGAAACTACTTGTATCATGTAAGACTTCACGAAAGAAGCAGTATCTAAGTTGGACCTTGGAGGCAAGAAGGAATTTCTGTAGAAAAACTTTTCCAAAAATTGTGAGAAAATTATCAGATAAAGAGAGAAAACAAAATGAAAGAAGGGAACAGCATGTAGTCCAATTCAGGTGAAAAATAATAAATATGACTTGGGTATATGATAACAAAATTATCACTATTATAACTACCTCTTTGGGCTACCCCTTCAAACTCATATTCATAGATTAAATACATCAATTAAGATGACTCTGCCCAGAGTCTCAGGGTAGACTGTAGCTCAGAAGTTGTAGCAAGAGCAGCGGACACACCCTGGTAAAACCATCTTGGCAGACAGGGTAAACTAGGGTAACTGACAGGTTCATTGATTATTCATCGATAAGTTAAGAATATGTCTACCCCAAGTATGTGCAAATTTCCCCCTATGGAAGGGGAAAATGAGAATTTGTTCTAACAGCCATCAAGTAGATGCTATAAGCACTTAGTTATACACCAAAGACATCAAGGTTATCCACAGCATCTTGTAGCCATTATCAGTTGTTTAGATTGTTGTCCTTCACTTTTTTGTCCTTCAGTGACTCACAAAGAGGAGTGAAGCTAACAATTTTGCACAACTCTGTCTCACTTAAATCTAATTCCCACACAAATCAAGACATCACCCTGTGATGTCATGGATCCTCTTAGAACATGAAGAATGAACAGCAATAGCTCAGGAGTCCTGGCAGTGAGCTTAACTTAATCAACTAATAGACAACTCAAAGCAAAGATAATAATTAAAATGAAATAGTAAAAATCATAGCTACAAAACATTCCCTCCATAAATCTAGGACATTCTTTCTCACTAATTCACCACACCTTTGAAAATAATGAACGCAAAAATAAAAGTAAATGGTGGTGATATATGCATTGAGGAAACACATAATCAAGGTAACTCACACTTCTGGTACTGTCAATTCTTGATGTCCTTTCTATTCCTGTTGAGATTTCACATTGCTTTTCTGAGTATACATCTCTGCTAAATGATTTCATCAGATAGGTTCCATGAATTTGCACTTCTTCATTTCTGTACTTTAATGTGCCAGAACTATTTCTCCCTTGAATCCATAGTCAACTTTCTTCTCTTTTCCAAAACATGTTTCCTGAAGCTACTTTCTACCCTGACTCCCTATCTCTATCTTTCTTTGTTTCTTGATAAAAATTGTACTTCCTTCTGGGAGAATAGCTCTACAACAAAATCCATGGCTCATAGGAGAGGAGAGAAGAGAAAAATCATCTCTCCCTTCCTCTCTCTCTCTCTCTCTCTCTCTCTCTCTCTCTCTCTTCTCTGTCACTCAAAAAAAAAAAAAAAAAAGCACAACAATCACTCTCCACAGAAACTAATCTCTGTTTGCCTAGATATGCCTATGTGTTATCAAAGTTAAGAAGTTAAAATTTTAAGAGTCATCTAGAGCTAGACATGTTTTTGTACTTTGTTAGTATAGTGGGAGCTCCTTAACTCCATCTTTATGTCTCTTATTTTTTATAATTATAGGAATTAGCTGGGGTTTGGTGGAGTTGACTTGGTAAACCAAATCTACATTATCACTCTTAGTGGAAAGGACATGATTATCTACTCTCCTCTGGCTTCACTTATAATCCCTGTAGCTATGAAGATGATGGAAGCTCCCTTTCTTGGCCATCATTACCCAATATGACATGTTTTCCAACAAGTAGGTGGCTCCTCAGGTAGGATACTGGGTCTGGAATCAAGAATACCTACCATTCAAATTTACTTTTAGACAGTTACTAGCTGTATTATCCCAGAGAGGTCATTCAACTAATAATTAAGCATTTATCAAGTGCCTGCTATGTGCCAGTCATTTTTTTCTAGTGCAATTCATTCTTCAAGGAGAACAAACAGGGTTTTGGCCAAGTATTCTATTAAGCTAAAATAAAATAAAATCACACAATTAAAAGGGACCTTAGTGGCCATCCATTTCAACATATACCTGAATAATAATTCTCTCTACTTAGGATACAAAGAGGCAAAAAATACAAGGAACAAAGAAGGATGGCTATAACAGGATAAATAAGAAATAATTGATAGAAAGAAAGCACTAGAATTAAGAGGGATTAGAGAAGGTTTCCTCTAATAAGATAGGATTTTAGTTGGGACTTAAAGGAAACCAGGTCAAAAATTTGAGCAGAGGAGAGAAAGTACAGGCATAGAGGACAGCTAGAAAAAATGACCAAAAACCAAAAGAGGGAGTATTTTATTCATGAACAACCAGGAGACCAGTGTTACTGGATCACTTAAAATCTACCTCAGTTTCCTCATTTGTAAAGATCATAATAACATTTACAACCCAAGATTGTTGTGAGAATCAAATAAAATAATATTTGTGAAGTGCTATGCAAATCTTTAAGAGCTATATCATACTAAATATTATCCACCTAATAGAATATAGATTTCTTGAGGTCAGAAACTCTCTCACTTTTATTTTTTGTATCCCCAGGGCTGAAAAATTCTATCTTGTAAGGAACATTTGAAGAATTTTGAAACACTTGCCCTCCATCAAACTTTCAAGGGCATTAATATTAATCTCATATAGAAATAGATGCCTATTAGTTGCATATTGACTTAGAAAACCACAAACAGACATTATCTATGTTGTATCATTAATTTAATTTATTTTTGTTTAACATTTTCCAATGACTTTTTAACCTGATTTGGTCTACCTTCAGGGATATTCACAAGCAGGGGCTATGAGTTTAACATTTCTGCCCTAGGGCAATGTGCAGATTGCAAGTGAAATTCAGTGAGGATAAATGTAAAAATCTTACACTTGAGCACAAAATTTCACAAGGATAAGATGGGGTACTTGTAGTTAAAAAGTAGTTTTTCCTAAAATAATAATAATAATTTTAAGGGACTGCAAGTTTCTTTTTTTTTTTTTTTTTTTACATGACCAAACCGTTATTTTGCTGTACAAAAAGAATTGACTCTGAAATATTGTACAATTAGCTTGTGAAGGAAATCTCAAAAATGCAGGCAGGCAAAAATATAGAGATTGGGAATTCAATGTAATAGTTCTTAGTCATCTCCCAGAGTTCTTTCGCTGGGTGTAGCTGATTCAGTCCACTACTGCTCCATTGGAACTGATTTGGTTCATCTCATTGCTGAAGATGGCCAGGTCCATCAGAATTGATCATCATATAGTATTGTTGTTGAAGTATATAATGATCTCCTGGACCTACTTGTTTCACTCAGCATCAGTTCGTGTAAGTCTCTCCAGGCCTTTCTGAAATCATCCTGTTGGTCATTCCTTACTGAACAATAATATAAAGGACTGCAAGTTTCATAGTGTGATTGTTGATAGCCTCCAAAACTCATTCAATCTTTGGTTGAATTAAGAGAAGCATTGTTTAAAGAAGAAACAATAATACCTCCATACTCTACCTTGGTCAGAACTCCATCTGGAGTATTGTGCTTTGTTCTGGGTTACCAGTTTATGAAAAACATTGATAAACAAAAGTGAACAGAGTAAGGAAGCCAGGATAGTAAAGAACCTTGAGGCGATTTTATGTGAGAAATTGGATGTGCCTGGAAAAGAGAAGACTAAGGAAGGACAAAGTAGTTATCCATGAAGTTTACTCACTCTGACCCCAAAGGGAAGAACCAGGAACACTTGGAAGGGGTTACAAAGAAACCAATTTAGGCTTGATATCAGGAAAAACTTCCTTACAATTAGAAATGTATAAAAGGAGACCTTCAAAGACAAGCTTGTGAACAAAGTGTGTAAAGAGTGTTTAGACACACCCTAAAGTATTCTCAAAAAATGGTCTAGAAAATGGTATTGAGTGGTCAAAGAGCATGCAATGTTTTTTAACTTTTTGTATGTAATTCAAAATTTAATGTACACATTCACAGTTCCACCATTCATGCACCAGTATGCACTGTTTTCCCATAAACCCTCCAGCATTTTGTGTTATCTCCTACTGTAGCTACTGATTGCCAGAGCCATACAAACCAATCTTCCCCAGATAAACATGAAGACAAGCCGATGTTAAGATGCCAAACAGCCTTTCTTTATTAGTAATCTCAGCAGGGGTTAGCAAGAAGCAAGAGCAAGTGAATGTATGTCTCTCTGTGTGTGTCTCTCTCTGCATCCCTGAATCTCTCTGCATCCCTGAATCTCATCTCTCTATTTCTCTCTGTATTCTTCTTAGCCTATGGACTCAAAGCTGGTTATTTATATTTACTCTCCTCTGGGATTACCCCATGCCTAACCCACTCAGCAATGAGTAGGTGGATCCACAGAAGGGAGACACCTGGAGTTAGTGCTGTGTCCTAAGAAAAGATCTAGCAAGAGGACACACCCCTCGCCTTCTCAAGCAAACACCTGTAAGACACAACCTCCTGCCTCAGAGGCCAAGCCCCTTTTTACCTTCTGGATCCGCTCTACTACCTGACATGGCATACATGGCAATTCTCAGAGAAGGAGAAACGTCCCTAGCAGTTTTGGTTCTAATTTTTCTTTTTTTTTTTAATTAAAGGGTTTATTTTTTAAATCTATATATTCTTCCTCCCAAACCTCATCCCCCCCACACACAGACACACAAAAAGATATACTTTTTTTTTTTTTCCACAGAGGGAGATTTGGGGAATCAAATCCTTTGTAATAAATATACATAGTTCAGCAAAACAAATTCTTTTGTTGACCATATATAAAAAATATAGAGGGTGTGTGTGTGTGTGTGTGTGTGTGTATCACAAGCACACTCATGTGTACATCATTCTGTGATTTCAATCCATCACCTCTCAGTTAGGATGTGAAAAACATGATTCATTATTGGTCCTTTAGAACAGTGGTGTTAAACTCAAATAGAAACAGGAATGCTAAACTGTACATAAGACTCTCTGTGTGATATGGATTGATTTAGTTTCAAAATGTAATATTATCTACACTTTGTTATATACTTGCTTATTTTTAAAAAATATTTCCCAGTTACATTTTTATCTGGATCAGGCCACATTTCAAAATATTGTGTCATATATTTGAATATCCTCTAGAATCATGGATGTCATTAAGCATGGTAGTAGTTCTCAGTTTACAAAGATGTTTATCTTTACAATGTTATTATTGCTATATAAAATGTCATTCTAATTCTGATTCTATCATCCTGATTTATAAAAGTTTATAAAAGTCTCCAAAATTTTTTTATAATATTGATTTTATAGTATAAATTTTTCTTCTGTTTTTTCTTTCTTTACTCCACATCAGTTCATATAAGTCTTTCTATGATTTTTTTGAAAGCATTTATTTCTTCATTTCAATCAGCATATTACTATTTTGTCATATTCATATACCCAATTTATTTATTCAGGCCCCAAATTTTGGACATCCCCTTAGTTTCTGGGATTTTTTGTCATCATATGAAGAAGAGGTATAAATATTTTTATATACACAGTATCTTTTCTCTCTTCTTGATCTCTTTACAATGTAGGCCTAGAAAATGGTATTGCTCAGTCAAAGGGCATGCAATGTTTATTCACTTTTTGTATGTAATTCAAAATTGAATGTATACATTCACAGTTCCATCAACTGTAGAATCAGTTCTCATTGTTTTCCAATAAACCCTCCAATATTGTAATTTTCTTTTTTCTGTTTTGGAGGGGAGCAAGATTGCCAATCTAATGGGCATAAGGTAGTAGCTCAGTATTGTTTTAATTTGCTTTTCTCCAATTAGTAGTGATTTTTTATGGTTATAAGACAACCTGGGTTGCTTCTTTTGAAAACATCCCATTTATTTTCTTAGACCATTAATCCATTGAGAGATGTAAATTATTCTTGAAAATTTGAATCAATTCTTTATATATCTTAAAAATTAAATCTTTGTCAGAGAATCTTGATACAAAGTTTTTTTTTCTCAGTTGCTTCCTTTTTAATCTTTGTTTTATTATGTTTCTTTGTGCAAAAAGTTTTTTTTGTTTTTTTTTTTTTTACCTAGTGTGTTCTGTGGATTCATCTATTTATTTTAACCACTACCAAATTATTTTGAAAATTACTGCTTTGTGTAACCTTTGTGTAACCCTGCTATGTGCAGCTAGATGGCAGAGTGGATAGAGTGCCACCCCTGGAGTCAGGAGGACCTGAATTCAAATCTGGCTTCAGACACTTAAGATTTCCTAACTGTGTGACCCTAGGCAAGTCACTTAATGCCAATTGTCTCAGGGGGAAAAAAAGAAAAAAAGAAAGAAAGAAAGAAAGAGAAGAAAATTACTGCTTTGTAGTATAATTTCAGATCTGGGACTTCTAGATCCCTTTCATTCCTACTTTTAAATATTATTTACCTTGATATTCTTGACTTTTTTTGCCTTTACATGAGTATGTTTTTTTCTATCTATAAAGCAATCCTTTGATGGTTTAATATGACACTGAATTATTTTTTTTAATTTCATACGCTTATTATATCCATGAACAATTAAATTTTTCCAGTCACTTAGGTGTGCCTTTAAATCACTAAATAGTGACTTATAACTGTATTTAAATAGTTCTTGAATGTATCTAGTATAGTTAGTTTAGTATGTAGTTATAATGTAGTTAAGCCTGTCAAGTATTTGATACATTCTGTAGTTGTTTTAAATGGAATTTCTCTTTCTTTTTCTTCTTCCTCAGTTTTATTAATATTATATGGAAATGCTAATGATTTGTGTGATTTTATTTTATATTATGCAATTTGACTGAAGTTATTTGAATCATTTTTATTTAATTCTCTAGGATTCTTTAAGTATATCATCATATCATATGCAAAAAGTGATAATGTTTCTTCTTTACTTATACTTTGTTAAGACAGGTCAATTCTTCTAAAGGCTCCACAGCTATGAATCATAACATCTGAAGGGGTTCCAAGGCAGCCTTTGCTGATACAGGTATTACGGACTGGGAATGAGATAAATTGGAGGCAGAGGGAAGAGGAGAGAGATCAGACAATGCTACAGCCTCTCAGAGAGGTCAGAGAATAGCAACTACCTATCAGTCTCCTTTTATCATTAAGAGCAGATCCATTCTGCAGATCTGGGTTGCATCTCCAGCAGCCACTGTCAGGTGACAGTGTGTATTCCAACAGCTCTCAGTAGTAAAACAATGCTTATTCCTTCAATTTCTTTTTTTTATCTTATTGGACCCAGCATTTATGGTACTTCAAATGAAAGTGATAACTCATCCTTATTTTAGCCTTAATTTTACTAGAAAAGGTTCTTTATCACATTTACATGTAATTCTAGCTTTTGGTTTCAGATGTATTCAATTTATCTTTTTTTGTTGTTTTTTTCTGAGGCAATTAGACTTGCCCAGGGTCACATAGCTCAGAAGTAGTAAGTGTCTGAGGCCAGATTTGAACTCGGGTCCTCCTAACTTCAGGGCTGGTGCTCTATCCACTGCACTACCTAGCTATCCTTGCTATTTATCATTTTAAGGACAAATACATTATTCCTATGTTTTCTAGTATTTTTAACAAAAAATGTTACATTTTATCAAAAACTTTCTCTGACTCTTGAAATTTTGTTGCTTTTATTAGTAATATTACTTAAGCTTATAGTTGTCCTAATATTAAAACAATCCTGCATTCTGGGTATGTATCCAATCTAGTCATATACCATACTATGGTATATATATAATCTTTGTGATGTGTTGTTTTAGCTTCTTGGAATTTTATTTTGAAATTCTACATCAGTGTTTCATTAAAGATGCGTTCTATAGTTCTCTTTTTTCAGTTTTGACTCTCCTTAGTTTACATATCAAAATTATATTTATGTCATAGAAGGATTTCTGTAGGATCGCTTCTGGTGTTTTGTTTGTTTGTTTGTTTGTTTTTTCAAACAGTTTACAATATTGGAATTAATTGTTCTTTGAATGTTTGATAGAATTTCCTTGTGAATCCCTCTGGTTCTGGGTTTTTGAAAGTTTCCTTATGGCTTTCTTAGGCTTTCTGCCTCTCAGCTTGAGTTATTTAAATTCTCTATTTTATTTTATTGTCTACAAAGGGGAGAAGCTCTATATGATTGTTTTAATTCTACAACAAGGTGCTAATTCAGTGGAATTGATAATACAATGGTTATCTAGTTTAGCATGATGATTAATAGTTCTCTAATTTAGTATATGTACTTTGTACTTAATATAGTTCTACAAGATCAACACCTATTCTACAAGATCAACACCATGATGATGTACTTATAGAGTATATAAGAGCCAACAAGGACTGGGAGAGAGACATTCCATCTCCCACCCTCGTGGTGGCTGGCATGTCCTCCTTCATTTTTCCACTGAGACCAAGTCCCATTTGAAGACCTTCCAGAAAGCTAGTCAGGTGCCAGGTGAAGGAGACAGACTGTGAAAGAGATAATAAAGAATTTGGACTTTATCCCTGGCTATTCTCATGGTGATTATTCTGCTGAAAACAAGGCTGGTTCCAAGCCTTCCAAAAAAATAAACCAGAACATTACAATTGTCCTATTAATTAGGTATTTTAAAATCCTGAAAATATTCTTTTATTTTATTTAAGTAGTTGATTTTGTTGGCAAACAAAATAGTTTCCACTAAAACTTTTTATTTCTTTTTAATTCATTGTGAATACTCCTTTTCATTTTTGACAATTTCTTCTTTTTAATCAAATTAGCTAATACTTTATCCATTTAAAAATTTTTTCCTAGTATTAATTATTCATTCAATATTTCATTTTCAATTTTGTTAATCTCTTCATTGATTTTTAGAATTTCTATTTTAGAGTTTAATTGGAGAGTCTTAATTTGTTAATCTTGTAAATTTTTTTACTTGAATTCTCAATTTATTGATTTATTCTTTCTCCATTTTTTTTCTTTTTTTTTTTTTTTTTTTACGAAAAGTGTTTAGTGAAATAAATTTTCCTTGAAGGACTGTTTTGGCTATATCTCTCCAATCTGGTATGTTGTCATTTTTTTATGCAGGTTCTATGACTTGTTCTTTGACCCACTAATTCTTTAATACAAATTATTTAGTCTGCAGTATATTTTAATACTTTTTAAGTATTATTTTATTTAATACAATTTTATTGCATTATGGTTAGTAAAGGATACTTATAATAGTTCTGCTTTTTTGCACTTTTAAAAAGTTTTAATTTATTAATATGTGATCAATTTTTGCTGCAATAATTGCAATTGCAAAGCTGCAATAATAGCTTAGAAATATATGTATATATTGTCTCAGGGGTAAAGCTGCAATAATAGCTTAGAAATATATGTGTATATATATATATATATATATATATATATATATATATATATATATATGCTTCTTTTATTTCCATTTAATAATTGCCATATCTAATTTTTCTAAAATTCTATTCAGATACTTAATTTCTTGTTTATTGTTTGGTTAGATTTAGTTAGAGCTAAAAAGGGCCATGGAGGTTATCCACTATTATAGTTCTACTGTTTATTTTTTTCTTATAATTTATTTAGTTTTCACTTTTTTGTTAGATGCTATGCTATTTCTCTCTCTTTCTCTCTTTCTCTCTCTCTCTCTCTCTTTCTTTCTCTCTCTTTTATTGCTGAGGCAATTGGGGCTAAGTGACTTGCCCATGGTCACACAGCTAGGAAGTGTTAAATGTCTGAGACCAGATTTGAACTTGGGTCCTTTTGACTTCAGGGCTGGTGCTCTATCTGGTGTGTCACCTAGCTGCCCCTGCTATGCTATTTTTCAAGGAAAGTTTAGTTTTTCTTTTTTTTTTTTTAATTAAATTTAGTTAAGGTTTAGTACTATAGCTTGATTTAAGAAATGTCTTTCATGATTGAATTTTAGTACCTATATGCCATAAAATATGTATATATATATATATATATATATATATATATATAAATTGTCTTAGCTGTACATGCTAATGAAATGTGCTACACATGCCTCTGGTGACCTTTTATCATGTAGATTATAATGGGAGGAATTCCTTTCAATTGTGAGCTGAACTAAGTGTCCTCTTTGGACAGCTGGATGGCAAAAGGGACAGATAGAGTACCAGATCTGGAGATAGGAAGACTTAACTTCCTGAGTTCAAATCTGGCATTAGACTGTGTGACCTTTGGCAAGTCATTTAACCTTGTTTGCCTCCATTTTTCATCTGTAAAATGAGCTGCAGAAGGAAATAGCAAACCACTCCAGTATCTTTGCCAAGAAAATTCCAAATAAGTTCACAAAGAATCAAACATGACTAAAAACTAAATAACAGATGTCCTCTGAGGTCCATTTCTGTTGGAATCTTTACAAACTGTTAAGCCATTGGAGTTGATAGAGACAATAATTATCTAATTTAGCATGGTTCAATATGATTGATTTGATCTTAGAAGGAGATATTTTGGGCCAGAACTTGAAACAAGGTACTAAGTACAACTGATAGAAACGATGCTTGTGTTCACACCTTTAGAGAGCTCATAAGTATCTAAGTACTCAATGGAATTCACGCATTTGGGAGATTTCAGGGCTTAGTATGGCTTAGTATGAGATATCTGAATTCACACCTCCCTTAGGGCCAGAGAGCACTCTGGGAGATAACTCAAAATCCCTCTCTCTCCAGAAGGAGGAGTTAACCTTTGGGAGATCATATATTTACAGGAAACTCTTAGAGCTTGGGAGAGTTTTTCTTGGGAACATTGACTGGGGTCGGAGAGGAGCACTCTGGGAGGAAGCCCACAAGCCCTATCTTCGAGGCAAGAGATTCATTACATTTTCCAACTTGGTGCTGGCTGGAGCTGAAGAAAGCAGAGGCAGAAGCCAAGGACAAAACTTTAAGAGCTCTTGGAACCAAGCAGAGAGATAGGTCTCTGAGCTAATCGGGCTATATTGAAGGACACCATAAAAGATCTGAACTCTTTTATCACCTGGCTGTGTTTTGGAAAAAGAACACCAACACATTTCAACTTACAAATTCTATTAACTCTCCCCAGTTTACCAATGTCCTTTACAAAATGTGCGACTTATAACTGAATATAATACTTCAGATATCGTATTGTATTCAGGCATTGTACTATATATCTTTATTCTTGAAAGCTATGGCTCTCTTAATACAGCCCAAGATCTTGGCTTGTTAACATGCTGCTGTTGTGTAGACTTAAGATTTACTAAAATCTACAGATCTTTTTCAGTCAAAATGCCCCCTCACCTTGTACATGTAAAACTGACTTTTTAAACCCAAGAACTTTAATTCTTTGTTATAAAACAATTCTCTGCAAATCATTTCTCAGTGTTCTAAGAAAATTCTATATGACAGAAGTTGTACAGCCAGCAGGCTACATCCACCTGTTTTCATATGGCTTTTGGGCTAAAAATAATGGCCATTTTTGATCCACTGTCCATTGTTTTGCAGATCTTATTCTAAGACTTAGTTTTCAGGAAAAATGCCAACCTGCATTGGGAGTTTCCTCACTTGGGAGGCAATATATTATACAGACAGAATTCACAGATTCCATTTTTATTTCTAACACAGTAGTATGGGCCCATTAGAAAAATTGTCCCCCAAGGAAGATTTACATTAGCTACCTCTCCAAAACATTGTAATGAAATAGATTATTTGTATGACATAGATGCTTCCATTTGATTAACTGAATTGTGCCATGCAGATATTTTCAGTGTGCTCATTTCAGTATTCCTTATAATAGTTCATCATCTGAACTAGGCTTAAACTTAGTTAACTAAGATTTCCCAAAAATGCATGTTGATAAAAGCCTTTATCCTAATGTTCATCCACATAGAGAAATCAAGATAGAAAAATTGAGACCTAACATTCATCTAAAACATACAGAGAGCCGAGTCCAAATGATTTTACTTTTTTTGGCTTGAATACTTGAGATAATTGTCTCATCTATCTACTTTACAACTTTATTTTGTCATTGTAGATCCTGTCTGGATACAGCAATAGGACATAATAATAATAGCTGGCATTTATGTAGCTTTTGCGATTCAGAAAGGGCTTTGATTCTATTATCTCGTTTTCATCCTCCCAAGAATTCCATGAAGTATATGGGGCAGGTTTTATTAGTGTAGCATGTAGAATAGCCCTCTTTAATATGTAGGACCCATGTAAAAATGATTATTCCTGGTTCAAAATACCATGAGTTTGTGAATCTGCATCCATTCCAAATGAGAGTTCAAAAGTCCCTTACTAATTAATGTATGACAATGTTTCTAGTCAATTTTTGTTACTGTTGTTCATTTGTTTCAGTTGTGTCCAACTCTTTATAACTCCATTTGGGGTTTACCTGGCAAAGATATTGGAATAGTTTGCCATTTCCTTCTCTTGCTCATTTTACAGTAGAGAATACTGAGGCAAAATGGATTGAGACTTGCCCTTGACATACCAGTTTCAGAAGATGAGTCTTCCTAAATCCAAGCCCAGCATTGGTATACATTGTACCACCTAATGGCCCCTTTAGTGAGTAAGTACATAGTGGTTGTACCATTCTTCTAACCTCTGCTAGTCTTATTGAATAGTTGTCTGGTAATTGCTGAGGGGTGGTATTTTAAAATGGGTTTATTGTCTGCTATTGTATTCTGGCCTCAGAAGCCATTTTAGCCATTTTAGCTATTTTAGCTTTAATCTGTTAGGGTATATTGGTTTGAATCTCTCCCTGATAAGTCAAACTGACAGCTTCTCACTTACAACTGCTATATCTAACCAAATAACAAAAATCAAGCCAAGAATCCCCAGATTAATTCTTATTTTTTTAATCCCTATGTCAGAGATCAAAGCTTTCTATTAATCATCTATTCAACTATCGATTATATATTCCTAACATACATTGGCACAGACACAAATTAATAAGAACTAGAATAAAAACTAAGCTAAGAAAGCAAGATCATTATTCTCTACTTGTTGTTTAGTCATGTCTGACTATTTACCACTGAATGGGAATTTCTTGGCAAATATACTGGAGTGGTTGGCCATTTCTTTCTTTGGTGGGTTAAGGCAAACAGAGGTGTCCAGGGTCACAGAACTAATAAGTATTTGAATTCAGATTTGAACTTAAGTCTTTTGGACTTGAGGTCCGGAACTCTATCTACTGAACTACCTTCCTTCTGCCTCTACCAGAATTCCTGCCATCATTGTGCATCTTTGTCAGTAGCAAAGTCTGATTGCTTTGGCACCATTTTGATCATTAGTAAAATTTCAGTCTCTCTACATTACATTTTATAGATGAAGAAAATGAGAAAAGGCTAGTAGGTGGCAAGACTAGAATTCAAACTTAGGTCTTCTGATGATTGCATGAGGACTCATTTCATTGCATCGATCCCATGATTAGTTCCAAGCTGCTTTTTTCTGCCATACCAGATCTTCTTGATTCAATTGCTTATTATTGAATCTAGAGATAAACAAGCAGATCTCATATTGCAGACTTAACAAAACAAGTTCTTTTCTTCTACAATTCTCTTTATTTTGCTTTTACCAAGGATGAAGAAATCTTTCTGAGATTTATTTTTTCCATAATTTAGAATGTAAACAGACTCATATACAAAGTCAAACACAGTTGTGTTTGATATGCAATTTGTTGTCTATTAAAAAACATCTAAATTTTGCTCAATAGTAACTTGCACAATTCTGATGCCCCCAGAAAAAATAAGTTTCTTTTGCCTGTCCCTTTGGAAGAATTTCATTTCTGGCTTACTGAGACAGCCCTATCCAAGGTCAGTAGCAATGTTTTCATTTTTTCCCCTGATTTCATTGTCATTTGAGTAAATTTAGTATTAGCACATTAGTTAAGCAGTTGATTACAACCCATGCCATTGTTTTATTCCAACTCATTCTCTCATATAGTCTATCTCTTTTCTGAACTAATTTAGCCTTCAAAACTTACCTTTTCATTCATCACCTGTTTATTCATTTAAGAAAACTTTATCATATGCAAGAGTCTGTGCTTATCTTTGAAGATACAAAAATTTTAAAATTTCAGTTTCTGACCTCAAAGAATATATTTTCCACTGTGAGGACAATGACAAATTCGCAGATAAATATAATAAAATGTAAAATGAGAAGAAGACATAAGAATCTGTGAATAGTACAGAAATAGGGGAACCTTTATACTTGCTCGTGTGACACAGCTTCTCTCTTCAGAGAGCAGATTGGTCCATTTTATCCGAGTCAGTCTTTCTGATACACCCACTACATGTTTCCACTTAATATGTATAAAATATGCCCCCCTCATCATACATCCCATGTTTAAAAATGGTGGAAAACTCTTCCTCTGGGGTATGTTGTTTAATATTCAATTAGCCTATTAAGCAGGTGCACTAATGATTTGATCAAGTCCTATGATTGATCCCAACTAGTTTGGATTGGATGGGCTATTATCTTGTTTGTGATTTTCTCAAAACCACAAGACTCTTTCTGATTAGTTGAATCCACCTGTGCTTTCCTAACCCCCCCCCCCCCAATTCCTTGTTTGCTTAAGGCTTCTGTTGATCACTTAATTGTTCTGTGAATTCTAATCTTCCTTAACCCTCTCACATTCTGAAAATTTTTTGGTCAGTGGTACCCACTATCCCACCCTACTTCAAAGCTTGCAATACTGTGGAAACACAACTTTTCAGCATTTCTCACAATTTCTAAATGCAACATTGCCAGTGGATGAATTGATGCTATTGAACTTGGTTGCTTTTGAACTATGCTAGGTCAACCAAATCACTTGGGACTTTGTGCTTCCTGCAAAATTTAGCATAGACTCTAGTTCCTAGATCTTTGTTGGCTTGCTCTTCTGACCTTTCAAAGTTTACAAGGTCACATTTTTTCACCTAAGAGTAATGAAGAAGAAACACAACAGAGTCAGAAAAAACATCCGGGGTCATCTGATTCAGGGGACACTTAGAGCTGGTCCAGGAAGGGTCATAAACATCTCCTTTCCTACCTGGAGACTTGCAGCAATCCTTAAAATCCTCTCAGATACAATTGTTGAGGTTCAGAAAGAGACCCCAAATGGTTGAGGTCACAGACAAGTATCTCAAAAGAATGTGCAAGCTTGAACCTGCAAGCAAAGTTTATTGTAATTGTAAAGACAATTGAAGCAGGCTAAATTCCAAAAGAATTTAGCAAAGAACCAAGAGAAAGGAGACAAATTTATCCAACTCTTCATGTCACTGATATGCTAATTTTATGTCCTAGAGGTAGAACTGAGGAATGGTCTATTCACTATTTTCTCAGAATATGGTTATCACTGACTATCAGCAATGTTTGTAAGACTATTCTTGTTATGCAATAGAAACTGAGACAAGACAGATTAGGTTTTCAATATTTTAATAGTGACTAGCAAAGCCAACTGGCTGAATGGGCCTCTTGTCTCAAAGCATCCAGCCACCAGCAAGTAATTCCTGAAACTTTAATAGGGCTCCAGCTATCAGGAAAACAAAGGCAAAGGAGAGGAGGGCAGAGCTCTGGGTAAGTGGAAATTCCAGGAAAGGACCATAACTTAGTCCTGACAGATTAGGGGTCAAGAAAGTGGTGAAGCAGCAGACAGGAAGTCTTAGACCAGGAAATAACCAAGCATTTGAGATAAGCCATCTGAAGTTTTATGACTCTTTGGAATATGAGAGTGGCCAGAGCTTTGAGTTCCCAATTCTCTCAGTCCTAATGGCCAAGAAGCAGGGTGGCCATTTAGGACATAATAATTCAGGGAAACTGAGGTATTACAATTCAGGGAAACTGAGATATTTCATTCTAAGGCCAGAAGACTTTAGAATTAGACAGATTGTTAGAATAAAAACACCCTCAATTCAGGGGACCCTATCACTGCTGTTTCCCCTAGGAGATGTACCCCATCCCAATCAATCAGGAAAGAGAAAAAATTAATATGATCAATTAGTGCCTTTTGAATGCATTCTCAAGCAGCCCCCTTTCCTCATGTGGTAAGGAGACCAGAAACTGTCAAAATACTGTGCATCAGGGAATATGTGTAAATCAGGGAATGCCTTTTAGGAAACAAACTTTCCAGATTCTTCCACATCAGCCAGCAACAGGCAAAGGTGGGGCTCTGAGGAAGGAGCTTCCTATCAACTAGGCTCCAAATTCATGTTCATATTGTCTCTCTCTTTAGAATTGAGGGACTATTTAACCTTTGTGTTTGTATTTTAGCTCAACCTTTCCCAATTCCCTTTAATTTTAGTGCCTTCTCTCTGTTGATTATCTATAATTTATCCTGTATATATTTTGTTTGTGTATATTTATTTGCATATAGTCTCCCTCATTTGACTATGTGTTCTCTTTGAGGGCAGGGACTGTTTTTTTTTTTTTGCCTTTTTTGTGGAAAAGAAAATCATATTACTCTGGCAATAGTAGGTGCTTAATAAATGCTTATTGACTGCACATAGCAGGTGCTTGATAAGTCCTTATTCATTGTTTGATTCAAATGATGTTTAAAAAAAATGTCTTCTCCACTGATACATTGTTGGTAGAATTGTGAACACATCCAGCCATTCTGGAGAGCAATTTGGAACTATGCTCAAAAAGTTATCAAAGTGTGCATACCCTTTGATCCTAGCAATGCTACTACTGGGCTTATACCCCAAAGAGATACAAAAGAAGGGAAAGGAACCTGTATGTGCCAAAATGTTTGTGGTGGCCCTCTTTGTAGTGGTTAGAAACTGGAAAATGAATGGATGCCCACCAATTGGAGAATGGTTGGGTAAATTGTGGTATATGAATGTTATGGAATATTATTGTTCTGTAACAAATGACCAGCAGGATGAATACAGAGAGGCTTGGAGAGACTTACATGAACTGATGCTGAGTGAAATGGGCAGAACCAGGAGATCATTATATACCTCAACAACAATACTGTATGAGGACGTATTCTGATGGAAGTGGATTTGTTTGACAAAGAGAAGATCTAACTCTGTTTCAATTGATCAAGGATGAACAGAAGCAGCTACACCCAAAGAAAGAACACTGGGAAGTGAATGTAAACTGCTTGCATTTTTGTTTTACTTCCTGGGTTATTTATACCTTCTGAATCCAATTCTCCCTGTGCAACAAGAGAACTGTTTAGTTCTGCACACATATATTGTATCTAAGATATACTGTGACATACTTAACACATATAGGACTGCTTGCTATCTGGGGGAGGGGGTGGAGGGAGGAAAGGGAAAAGTCAGAATACAAGTGAGTGCAAGGAATAATGTTGCAAAAAATTACTCTGGCATGGGTTCTGTCAATAAAAAGTTATTAAAATAAAAAAACAATGTCTTCTCTAAAGCAGAGGGTCTCTGCCTCACTGTCTGAGGTATTGTATGTTCTCTGCTCCTCTGAATTGTGGATAAGTTGCTGGGTGTGCTTCCTATTTTTTTTTTTTTTTTTTTGCTTTTCCAGAAGAAAAAAACTAAGGAGACTTTTAAAAGAGCCTCTACCAGAATGAGAAAACAAAATAAAACTAAGCCGTCCACAGTTCAACAAAAATCACTTTAACATCCTGTACTTTTTATAGCTTTCCTTATCATCTCTGCTCTTTACCAGGGATATTTGTGTTAAAACAATAGCTTTCTACTTTATGCTTTCATATTTGTTTGCTCTCTCCTAGTAGCTTGTGCTAAAGTTATCATAACAATGAACAAGCACCATTGCAATCATTTCCATAAAAGCCCTAGGAACTAAATGGGAAGGATTTGACCTCAAAGCATCTAGCAGGCAGAGAATTGGAAACTGCCAAAGAAAAAGAGGGTAGACTCACCTAGGACTATCTCAGCAAGTCTTCTTTCCACCCTTCCCCTTTCTGCTGCTCCTTTCAAGTCAGCCTCCTGCTTTCTCCCTTAAATATTCTTTGTTATGTATCTTCCTTGGTACCAGAAATGCTTTTCTCTTCTTCTGTGCCAAGGTCAGACAGAGACTAGAGCTAAACAAGACAGGCAGCCCCCCAAGGCACAATTATCACAAAGTAGAAGACAGACCCAAAGAGAGACACTTTTTGTAAGTGAATATATATATTTTTAAATAACTTTTTATTGACAGAACCCATGTCAGGGTAATTTTTTACAACATTATCCCTTGCACTCACTTCTGTTCTGATTTTTCCCCTCCTTCCCTCTACCCCCTCCCCGAGATGGCAAGCAGTTCTATACATGTTAAATGGGTTACAGTATATCCTAGATACAATATATGTGTGCAGAACCGAACAGTTCTCTTGTTGCACAGGGAGAATTGGATTCAGAAGGTAAAAATAACCCAGGAAGAAAAACAAAAATGCAAACAGTTTACATTCATTTCCCAGTGTTCTTTATTTGGGTGTAGCTACTTCTGTCCATCATTGATCAATTAAAACTGAGTTAGATCGTCTCTTTGTCGAAGAAATCCACTTCCATCAGAATACATCCTCATACAGTATCGTTGTTGAAGTGTATAATGATCTCCTGGTTCTGTTCATTTCACTTAGCATCAGTTCATGTAAGTCTCCCCAAGCCACTCTGTATTCATCCTGCTGGTCATTTGTTACAGAACAATAATATTCCATAACATTCATATACCACAATTTACCCAACCATTCTCCAATTGATGGGCATCCATTCATTTTCCAGTTTCTAGCCACTACAAACAGGGGCTGCCACAAACATTTTGGCACATAGAGGTCCCTTTCCCTTCTTTAGTACCTCTTTGGGGTATAAACCCAGTAGTAGCACTGCTGGATCAAAGGGTATGCACAGTTTGATAACTTTTGAGGCATAATTCCAGATTGTTCTCCAAAATTGTTGGAATCAGTGAACATATTTTCATTGGAAAAAAAAACCCACCATGAGAGCTAAGCATTTATTTAGGGATGTCAAGTCAAATGTGTTCTAGTGAAACCTCAAAGTCTCTAAAATAGTTGCACATAGGGAATCCAGTTTTCAAAGCTTGTCTAGGATAACAAATACTTCACCCTAATTCTGAGAAAAACTCTACTTGATTCACAGTAAAATTCACAGAATCACAAAATGTTAGAGATTGAAGAGATACATTGGAGATCATCTAATCCAATACTCTCATTTAGAGCTGAAGAAACTGAGATTCAGAGAGGACAAGAAAATTGTCCAGCAGGCCCTTGACATTGATGGAATTTGAATATAGGCATCTGACTCCAAATGCAATATCCTTCCCATGTAATTAAAATTCTACACCATCCCAATTAAAAGAAATGAATAAACAAGAGAGAACTTATTAAATTCTTATCATGAGCCAACCACTGAGCTAAATCCTGGGGAGATCAAAATCAAATCTTTGCTCTCAAGGAACTTATATTTCAAGAAAGGATTCAACTCATATGGTGGTGTGCAGAAAGTAATGGCAGTCAAAGAGGGACACTATTGTTAGAATTACTGAAATAATGAATGGAACAATAGGCTGATATATCCTCACTCATGAACAATGGCAAATTTTTTTTATTCATGATTCTAGAACTAAAGTGTCAGAGAAAGGAAAGAACATTTGCTAGGAAGGTGTAAAGAAAGTGACCAGAAGAGAGGGTGTCAGATGTAATCAGAATTTTTCAGAAAGTGGTGGAATGGTCTCCAATTGATAAATGGTCAAAGGATATGAAAAGACAATTTTCAGAGGGAAAAAAGTAAAGCCATTTCTACTCATAAGGAAAAAAAAATGCTCTAAATCATTACTGATTAAAGAAATGCAAATTAAGATAACTCTGAGGTACCACTTCACACCTCTCAGATGGACTAAGATAACAGGAAAAGATAATGATGAATGTTGAGGGCATGTAAGAAAACTGGGGCACTAATGCATTGTTAGTGAACTGGGGAGAGGGGATGAAATGTTTTCAATTGTGAGAAATCAAACTCAGCATAAAAATTTGCCTGTGAATAGTATCTCATATGTGCCACTAGTGTTGGTGAGAAGTCTGAAAAGGAGGACAGAGAAAAGAAAATGAAGTGAAGGATAGTTGGGGTTAAAATCTTGCCTCTACCACTCCACTGTGAGACCTTAGGCAAATCACTTCCTTGTCTGTAAAATGGGGGTGGGTCTGGACTTCTGAGGTTCCTTCTAGCTCTTGCTCTATAATCCTGTGATTCTACTCACTACTGAAAACTATGCCCAGGTATATTTTTTTTTCTATAGAAACCCAATAGTAACTTTTTACCAGTAGTAGCTGTATCTCTCTATAACTTAGATAGATTTGCCCAACATAGATGTTGACTCTTTAGGAGGACTCATGATGCTCTTTTAAAAAAATCAACTAATTTTATCCATCCATTTATCTGATACAACTACATGTTAGAATGACAGAAGAATGGAGGTTCTTCCTCCAGCAGTCAAATTTTGTATGGAAGATTCAAACTAAAGAAGGCTTAGGCCATCAAATTATTAAATTTGTTTTTATTATTATTATTATATTAAGTAGAGAAATGAGACAAAGTCATAGAATTTCAGTATTAGAAAAGTCTTCTTGACTCTTACTTGAGCAGAAGTGTTTTCAAGGCTCTACTTATTAATTTTCAGGAAGGTCTTCAGGGAGAGTAGTATGGTTTAGTGGCAGGAGTGTTGGACTTGGAGAGGGGAAATGCTGCCTTCAAATGCTGTCTCTGAAAAAGACTAGATATGTGACAATGGATGAGTCATTTGGGAATCTTGGTAGGCTGATTTCCTGTTCCCCATGGATGGCAATCTAACATCCCTGTTCTTCCCCTTACTAAGACACATTTTAGCATCTCCTTAATTCAGGACTCATCTTCTACTTTTATGTAACCTTTCATCATCTCTCCAACTGCTGGATGCTCCTTTTTATTCAACCTTATACTTTATTTACTATATATTTATTCGCTTCCTAATAACTAGATAGTACAGTGGATAGAGCAGCAGGCCTGGAGCCAGGAAGACTCATCTTCCTGAGTTCAAATATGGCTTCAGATATTTCTAGCTGTGTGACCTTGGGAAAGTCACTTAATCCTGTTTGTCTCAGTTTCCTCACCTGGAAACTCAAATGAGATAGAGAAGGAAATGGCAAACCACTCCAGTATCTTTGCCAAGAAAATCAAAATGGGGTCATGAAGAGGCAGACACCGCTGAAAAAAAACTGAACAAAAAACTATAGTGTATATATTTAGATAGATAGGTATTTGTCATCTCCCCCATTATAATGTAAAACTTCTTGCAAGCACAAAACTATCTAATCTATAATCTAATATAGTCCTAGAAAAATAATAAGCACTTTTTGATCAACTGATTTCCTGCCTCCCATTCGTGAAACTATTTTTCATTAACTTTGTATTGATTTATCTCTGCAGAAATTATCACTTTCCAGTAAGATGTAAACTCCTTAAGGGCAGGGATTCTTGTCATTTTTGTCTTAGCTTCAGCAACCAGCTTAATATGTTATACATTTTGAGGTTGGGGTGTAGGGCTTCAGATCTAGAATTTCATCTTTATGAAACTTTCCAAGGAGAAACTCAAATCTGTAGCTAGTTCTGCTACTGATAGTTTTAGTGAGCTGCCTGGCCACTGCAAGGGTAAATGACTTGCAAGTGACGTGCTTACCCAGAGTCAGAAATAGATCTGGAACTCAAATCATCTTGACTTCACGATTATTAGCTCTCCATCACAAAAAGCTGACTTTCTGCAATAAACATAACAGGTGCTTATTAAATGCTTATTGAATTGAGTTCAACAACTTCTTAATTCCTTTCTCTGTCAATTAAGGGTAATAATACCTATAGAACCTACTTCACAGGATCATGAGCTTCCAGTGAGATGACCTGTACAAAATGCCTTGTCTACCTTAAAGAATTTTAATTAAAATGTCAGTTATTATTTTCAAGATTTATTGATAGTTTTTAAAATCACAGTTACTTTCAAATGATTTCTTCCCACAATGAACTTTGAAACAATAAGAAAAGAAAGTTGAACAAAGACCATGATCCATTGATGAATATCATTTGTTATCATTAATGAAACCTCACTTCCTACCAAGTAGCCCATTTCATCCTGCACAGCTCTAATTAGTAGTTCTAATGAGTCAAAATTTATCTCCCTGAAAATCCTCTAAAATAGAAAATCTTATTTTCTGATTTTCTGAAAACAAGATATTGTGCTAAAATATCCACTGTTAATATTCCAGGCATAAAAACATCTCCATAGGTTGACTCTAGGCATTGATGTCAGGTTTCTAGTCTAATATTGTCTTTGTACCAGCATAATTTTTTCTGGTCATTTTTCTGGAAATATTCAACTCATTGCTACAACAAGACTTCATGTCCTGGGAACTGGGATACACAGAGTTGAAGGAGCCAGGTGGATTTTTGATTTCCAATTGACTGAGCCTGAACCTTCCAGGAAAGATGGGACTCAAACTACACTTTAAGTCTAATAACTACTATGACATGGAGTTGGAGGCAAGGAAATCTCTACCTCAGAAAATGCTCTGAAATTTGTTGATAGGAACAAGCCAAAATGGGAAGGAATTCTAACAGATTCCAATTAAATCAGAATGCTTTATAAAAATCTGATTACTTGGCCATCTCACAAACGTAGAAAAGGGAATATTTTTACCCATTAAACTATATCTTATAGCAAATTGTTTATAAACCTTTTTTTCAGTAGGTCACTTAGTTGTTACATTATGATTTTACTTTACCCAAATTAAAATAAAGAAGGAAAACAGAAGACCTATTCAGCAGAAATAATTTCTTAAGTTTTTTTAAGTCCTTTTATGTAATGGGCCAGAACTCGGGAGAAATATACTTGAGATAAGGATTCTTACAACAAAGTATTAACTCAATGAAATTGATAAGACAATGGTTATCTAGTTTAGCATGGTGATTAATAGTTCTCTAGTTCAGTATGATTGATTTAATTTTACAACAAATAATGATTCCCTAGTGATATAATGATCGGCTTATACTCAGTATGATGAATTGATTTAATTGTAATAGAGTATATAAACTGGGGACAAACTCAGTCACAGAGGGAAGACTTGACCAGCCTCATGGTGGATCTCCTGCCTTCATCACTTCTTCTCTAAGATCAAGGACTCAGGCTGGTCCTGAGATCCTCCAGAGAGCTAGTCTGGACACTATATTTTAATCTACCCTGGTGTGGGGGCTCTAAAAAGCAATGGTATGTTTTGTCATCCCAACTTGGGAGCTCTAGAAAGCAGGAGATTACATTGAAATGTGCAGACTACTGACTAGCTGAGACTGCTGTTGCAGACTGGGAGACTGAAGGAGACAATATAAAGACTTTCAATTTTATCCCTGACTATTCTTGTGGTTATTAGTCTACTGAGACCAAAGCTGGTGAGAAGGCCCTCCAGAAAGCTAGACAGAAAATTATACTTTTAAAAGGAAGAAGAATATGTTCTTAATTTTTTTTCAATTACATGTAGAAACAATTTTTAAAATTCATTTTTACAAAAAAAATTTGAGTACTAAGTTCTTTCTCTTTCTCTGTCCTATTTCCCCTCATTGAGAGGGCAAGCAATTTGTGATAGTTTATATATATACAGTCATGTAAAACCTATTTCTGTGTTAGCCATGTAGTAAAAGAAAAGAGATTCCTTCCAAAACGAGGGAAAAATAGTTTTAAAATGTATGTTTTGATTTGCATTTAGACTTTATGAGGTCTTTCTGTGAAAGTGGATAGCATTTTTTCATCATAAGTTCTTTGGGGTTGTCTTAAGTCATTGAATTGCTATAGCAATCATAGTTGATCAACATTTGTATGTTGTTGTTGCTGTTATTGTGTACAATGTTCTTCTGGTTCTGCTCACTTCACTTTTAAAAAGTTCATATACATTTTTCTGAAAGCATCTAACTTATTATTTTTATAACACAATAAAACAATTGTGTTTTATAACACAATATTCCATCACAATCATATATCACAACTTGTTCAGCCATTTCCTAATTAATGGTAAATCTCAATTTCTAACTCTTAGCCACCACAAAAGAACTACTATAAATGTTTTTGTACAAATACGTTCTCTTTTTTAAAAAAATTCCTTTAAGATATAGAAGTTTTAGATATATATAGCTTTATAGCCCTTTGGGCATAGTTCCAAATGCTTTCAGGATGCTTAAATCAATTCACAACTCTACCAATAGTACACATTGGTATCACAATTTTCCCATATTCCATTTAACATTTGTCATTTTATGGCTAACTGCTATATTAGCCAATCTGATAGGTATGAGATAGTATCTCAGAATTGTTTTAATTTGCATTTCTTCAATCAATAGTGATTTGGAAATTTTTTTCATAGGAACATAGCTTTGATTTCTTCAAAATGTGTCTATTCAGATCCTTTGATCATTTATCAACTGGGAACTTGAATTGTATTCTTATAAAATTGACTCATTTCCATACATATTTAGCAATTAGGCAGAGAAACTTGTAAAAATTTCCTCCCAGTTTTTTTCTTTCCTTTTAATCTTGGCTACATTAGTTTTGTTTTTGCAAAAACTTTTTAATGTAATCAAAACTATCCATTTTGTATCCTGTCATCCCCTCTTTTTTGTTCAAAAATTCTTTCCCTTATCCAAAGATCCGATAAGTAAACTATTTGCCAATGGAATCACCTTTTATGTTTGAATAAATAATGCAGCCATTTGGTCTTATCTTGGTATACAATGTGAGATATTGGTCTATATCTAATTTCTACCAAACTGCTTTCAAGTTTTCCTAGCAATTTTTGTCAAAAAATTTTAGATATTTAAATTTATCAAATACTAGATTATTATGGTCATTTACAACTATGTATTGTAATCTATTACACTGATCTACCATTCTATTTCTTAGCTGGTATAGTTTTTATAGTTACTGCTTTGAAATACCATTTGAGATCTAGTATTCATATTTTAGTTTGGTATGGAGTAAATTAATTTAGATAGAATTCTTATTTTTATTACATTGGCTTAGCCTACCCATTAGAAATTAATATTTCTCCACTTGTTTAGATATGACTTTGTGTGACAAGTAGAGAATGTGTGACAGGTAGAGAATGTGTGACAATGACCTTTTCTCCTTTTGTGAATCCTTATAAAGTTTCTCTCAGATGTAGCTCCCTGCTGAGTTCCAAAGGTCAGTGCTTCTTTAAGAGTACACAAGGTTGTTTGGAGACTTCCATCTTGGATGGCTCATGGCTCGTTCAGCTAAGATCAGGAGAGAATTGTTTCAAAATGAGATATGCATGTTCTCACTGCTTCTATATCTAAATGGGAGAAGGGCAACAGATCTTTGAGTAGGCTTGCCTTCACAAAGGAGTCAGGTTGCCTGACTTTGTATATTCATTGAATTCTCATTCATTAACTTTTGAATCATTGATTCTTCTGACTCAACAACCAATCAGATAATTCTTCAACATTACACAGTACAAATCCCTCAGTTATAAATGGGCAGAACTGGTTCACTCAAGCTGCCATGTGATTTTCTAGCCTGAAATCAGGTAGAAAATATCTTTACATATTCTAATGACTGGTTCCTATAGGTCAGTCCATACCCATTATACTTTTACTTACTTCTACATATATGTAGAATCATATATCCCACAATCATGATCCTTTCTGAGCTGAGGGAGAGACAAAACTATGATATGAAAAGCAGAAAAAGACTTTCTGAGACCTGGGCATTTTTAATGGCTAAGAAGCTATGGCAACATTTTTAAATAGAACTCAGCCTTTGATTTAGAAGCTAAAATCTGAAGGCTATAGATAAGGAAAGTTTGATAAAGGGTACTTCCTGATTAATTTTATGAGTTCCCCCAAATGAAATTGATGAGACAGTCCTAAGGGAACACAGAGAACCTTTTTGATTGGTTCCCAGTGACTAAAGCTGTCTCCAGAATAATTAACCATTGAAAATCAAACAGTGGACACTTGTCTAAGTTGCTACATCTTTCTGTGAGTCAAGAAACCGAAATGGCTTCACTTTTGAGACCCTTATCTCCTATTTTCTCTCCCTGTAAATTTTTAGACTAGGGTATACAAGGGTATGTGGGAGATTTATCTATTGTCCTCTCCTTTCAATCTCTATTTCTCCCTGTAAGAACAGAAACAGACATGTTTGAGATATGTGTTTGCTTAGGTGTCCTAAAGGTTCTTGAACCGCATGGCTTCTAGCTGCCCCTCTATTTCCTTTTCTGGAGTCATCAGAAACTGGAATTTGCAGAAGGGACTTTCCATGTCCAAGAAAAAGTGTTGGCCAGGTCATTGGTGGGATTCTTTTAGTGATTCATGGCAGTGGCATGTGAGGCAACTAGGTAGATATTATGTTGGGATTTGGAGGCAGAAAACCTAAGTCTGAATTCTGCTTCAAATACTCCCTAATTAAATAACACTAGCCAAATCAAATTCTTCATCTATAAAATGGGGATTATAATAGCACTTCAGAATCCCTAAGCCTTGAATATTATCTTGAAGATTACCTGAGAACAAGGTTTCCCCAAGAGACCAA